>NW_025113053.1:1134668-1146758 GCF_010416935.1 Polistes fuscatus | reverse complement strand
ATCGAATGTATTGTATTATTTTATTTCTTAGATGCACATGTAAATTCCTCACCGCGTAATTAATAATGATTAGAATAGTCAATTAATTGAGTGGAGAGGTGTGTTTCACAGATAACGTTTCTTTCGTATACATGATAATGGCTAATATTCCCAATCGTTTTAGAACGAAAATTTCCAGTAAACTATAAAAATCTTTGAGTTACGGTTAACTCTCGGGAAGCGACTTCTTTTTTTTGGTCGGTAATATTGGTTTCAAAACCATGTACAAAGTACTTCTTTTTTTTAGACACCCTATGTATTTTAAATAATTTTGCTTAAAATCATGTTTTTAGGCATTAAAAGAGCTTTAAAATGGCTAATCTAAAACATTTTGAAATAAGTTAGTCTTTGAGTAATTAAAATTTATGTGTAAGCTTCTTTCTTTTTTTTTTTAAAGAAACCTATAAGTTTTAAATACTTAAGCTTAGCATAAGATTTTAGAGCATTTAATGAGCTTTAAAATGACAATATTAAAACATTTTTAAATTTGCTTGTTATCGAGTAATTGAAGTTTTTGTGTACAGATTCTTTCTTTTTTTTTTAATCTCTATATATTTTAAATACTTAAGTTTTAAATCAGGTTGTAAAGCATTAAAAGAGCTTTAAAATGACCATGTTACAACATTTTAGAATTTGTTAGTTTTCGGGATATTAAAGTTTTTGTGTACAAAGTACTTCCTTTTTTTTTGACACCCTATGTATTTTAAATAATTTTGCTTAAAATCATGTTATTGGCATTAAAAGAGCTTTAAAATGGCAATTTTAAAACATTTTAAAATAAGTTAGTCTTTGAGAAATTATAATTTATGTTTACAGCTACTTTATATTTTTTTTTTAAAAACCTATAAGTTTTAAATACTTAAGTTTAGCATAAGATTTAAGAGCATGTAAAGAGCTTTAAAATGACAATAAAAAATTTATAAATTGCTTGTTATCGAGTAATTGAAGTTTTTGTGTACAGATTCCTTCTTTTTTTTTAAACTCTATATATTTTAAATACTTAAGTCTTAAATCAGGATGTAGAGCAATAAAAGAGCTTAAAAATGACCATGTTATACCATTTTAGAATTTGTTAGTTTTCGAGTTATTAAAAATTTTGTGTACAAATACTTCTTTTTTTTTAAATACTCTATATATTTTAAATACTTAAGTTTTAAATCAGTTTATAGAGCATTAAAAGAGCTTAAAAATGACCATGTTATACTATTTTAGAATTTGTTATTTTTGGAGTTATTAAAGTTTTTGAGTACAAAGTACTTCTTTTTTTTGACACCCTATGTATTTTAATAATTTTGCTTAAAATCATATTTTTTTCATCTAAAAGAGCTTAAAATGGCTATTTTAAAACATTTGAAATAGTTAGTCTTTGGGAAATTATGATATATGTGTAATCTTCTTCTTTTTTTTTTAAAAAAACCTATAAGTTTAAATACTTAAGTTTAGCATAAAGTAGAGCATTTAATGAGCTTTAAAATGACAATATAAAACATTTTTAAAATGCTTGTTATCGAGTATTTGAAGTTTTGTGCACAGATTCCTTCTTTTTTCTTAAACTATACATTTTAAATACTTAAGTCTTAAATCAGGATGTAGAGCAATAAAAGTGCTTAAAAATGACCATGTTATACCATTTTAGAATTTGTTAGTTTTCGAGTTATTAAAAATTTAGTGTACAAATACTTCTTTTTTTTAAAAACTCATATATTTTAAATACTTAAGTTTTTAATCGGGTTGTAGAGCTTAAAAGAGCATAAAAATGACAGTCTTATACCATTTTAGAATATGTTAGTTTCGCGTTATTAAAGTTGTTGAGACAAAGTACTCTTTTTTTTGAAACCCTATGTATTTTCAATTTTTGCCTTAAAATCATGTTTTTTGGCATTAAGAGCTTTAAAATGGCACTTTTAAAAACATTTGAAAATAAGTTAGTCTTTGAGAACTTATAATTTATGTTTCAGCTACTTTATATTTTTTTTAACAACAACCTATAAGTTTTAAACTACTTAAGTTTACCTATAGAATTTTAGAGCATTTAAACAGCTTAAGAATGTCAGTATTGAAAACATTTTTAAAATTGCTTGTTATCGAGTAATTGAAGTTATTGTGCNTTTGAAATTAGTTATTCTTCGAGAAATTAAAGTTATGTGTACACATCTTTTTTTTTAGAAAACCTGTAAGTTTTAAATATTTAGGTTTTAAAGCTGTTGTAGAGCATTAAAAGAGCTTTAAAATAACCATGTTATAACATTTTAAAATTTGTTAGTTTTCGAGTAATTAAATTTTTTGTGTTCAGATTCCTTCTTTTTTTTATAAAACCCTTATATTTTAAATACTTAAGTTTTAAATCAGGTTGTAGAGCATTAAAAGAGCTTTTAACTGACAATTTTATAACATTTTAGAATTTATTAGTTTTCGAGTTATTAAAGTTTTTGTGTAAAAAGTACTTCTTTTATTTTTAGGTACCCTATGTATTTTAAATACTTTTGCTCAACATCATGTTGTTGGTGTTGAAAAGAGCTTTAAAATAGCTATTTTAAGAAATTTTGAAATAAGTTATTCTTAAGAATTAAAGTTTAAGTGTACAGCATATTCCTTTTTTTAGAAAACCTATAAGTTTCAAATATTTAGGTTTAAATCTGGTTGTAGAGCATTAAAAGAGCTTTTAAATGACCATGTTATAACATTTTACAATTTGGTAATTTTTCGAGTTATTAAAGTTTTTGTGTAAAAAGTACTTTTTTTATTTTTAGGTACCCTATGTATTTTAAATACTTTTGCTCAACATCATGTTGTTGGGTGAAGAAAGCTTTAAAATAGCTATTTTAAAACATTTTGAAATAGGTTATTCTTCGAGAAATTAAAGTTTAAGTGTACAGCATCTTTTTTTTTTTTAGAAAACCTATAAGTTTTAAATATTTAAGTTTTAAATCTGGTTGTAGAGCATTAAAAAATCTTTAAAATGACCATGTTAAAACATTTTATAATTTATTAGTTTTCGAGTTATTAAAGTTTTTTTGTACAAATTACTTCTTTTTTTTATGACACCATATGTTTTTTAAATACTTCACCTTAACATCAAGATGTTAGGCATTAAAAAGCTTTTAAATAACAGTGTTATAACATTTTATAATTTATTAGTTTTCGAGTTATTAAAGTTTATGTGTACAAAGTACTTCTTTTATGTTTAGACACCCTATGTAATTAAAATACTTTTGCTAAACATCATGTTGTTGGGTATTAAAAGAGTTTTAAAGTAGCTATTTTAAAACATATTGAAATTAGTTATTCTTCGAGAAATTAAAGTTTATGTGTACAGCATCTTTTTTTTTAGAAAACCTATAAGTTTTAAATATTTAGGTTTTAAATCTGGTTGTAGAGCATTAAAAGAGCTTTTAAATGACCATGTTATAACATTTTAAATTTGTTAGTTTTCGAGTAATTAAATTTTTTTTGTTCAGATTCCTTCTTTTTTTATAAAAACCCTGTATTTTAAATACTTAAGTTTTTAATCTGGTTGTAGAGCATTAAAAGAGCTTTTAAATGAAAATGTTATAAAATTTACAATTTTTAATTTTCGAGTTATTAAAGTTTTTGTATACAATGTACTTCTTTTTTTTTAGATACCCTAGTAGTTAAATACTTTTGCTTAACATCATATGTTGTTCATTAAAAGTGCTTTTAAAATAGATATTTTTAACATTTTTAAAAAGTTTGTTTCCGAGAAATTAAAGTTATGTGTACAGAAACTTCCGTTTTTTTTTAAAACCTAAAAGTTTTAAATACTTAAGTTAAAATCGGTTGTAGAGCATTAAAAGAGCTTTAAAATAAACATGTTTATATCGTTTTAAAATTTGTTAGTTTTCGAGTAATTAATGTTTTTGTGTTCAGATTCTTCTTCTTTTTAAAAAACCCTATAGATTTTTAAATACTTAATGTTTTAAATCAGGTTGTAGTGAATTAAAAGAGCTTTTAACTGACAATTTTATACTTTCAGAATTTATTAGTTGTTGAGAGGTTATTAAAGTTTTTTGTATAGAAAGTACTACTTTTTTTAGAACACTATGTATGTTAAATACTATGCTCAACATCATGGTTTCTGGGCATGAAAAGAGCGTTTAAAATAGCTATTTTAAAACATTTTGAAATTAGTTATTCTTCGAGAAATTAAAGTTTAAGTGTACAGCATCTTTCTTTTTTTTTTTGAAAACCTATAGGTTTTAAATATTTGAGTTTTTAATCTGGTTGTAGAGCATTAAAAGAGCTTTAAACTTACCATGTTATAACATTTTAAAATTTGTTAGTTTTCGAGTAATTAAATTTTTTTTGTTCAGATTCCTTCTTTTTTTATAAAAAACCCTTATATTTCAAATAACTTAAGTTTTAAATCAGGTTTCAGAGCATTAAAAGAGCTTTTAACTGACTATTTATAACATTTTAGAATTTATTAGTTTTCGAGTAATTAAAGTTATTGTGTAAAAAGTACTTCTTTTATTTTTAGGTACCCTATGTATTTCAAATACTTTTGCTCAACATCATGTTGTGGGGTCTTAAAAGAGCTTTAAAATAGCTATTTTAAGACATTTTGAAATAAGTTATTCTTCTAGAAATTAAAGTTTAAGTGTACAGCATCTTCCTTTTTTTTTAGAAAACCTATAAGTTCTTAATATTAAGGTTTTAAATCTGGGTTGTAGAGCATTAAAAGAGCTTTTAACTGACAATTTATAACATTTTAGAATTTATTAGTTTTCGAGTTATGAAGGTTTTTGTATACAATGTACTTCTTTTTTTTTAGATACCCTATGTATTTTAAATACTTTTGCTTAACATCATATTGTTGTTCATTAAAAGTGCTTTAAAATAGATATTTTAAAACATTTTAAAAAAGTTAGTTTTCGAGAAATTAAAGTTTATGTGTACAGAAACTTTCCTTTTTTTTTAGAAAACCTAAAAGTTTTAAATACTTAAGTTTTAAATCTGGTTGTAGAACATTAAAAGAGCTTTAAAATTAACATGTTATAACGTTTTAAAATTTGTTAATTTTCGAGTTATTAAAGTTTTTGTGTACAAAGTACTTCTTTTTTTTTAGACACCATATGTATTTTAAATACTTTTGCTCAACATCATGTTTTTGGGCATGAAAAGAGCTTTAAAATAGCTATTTAAAACATTTTGAAATAAGTTATTCTTCGAGTAATTAAAGTTTAAGTGTACAGCATCCTTTTTTTTTTAAGAAAACCTATAAGTTTTAAATATTTAGGTTTTAAATCTGGTTGTAGAGCATTAAAAGAGCTTTAAAATTACCATGTTATAACATTTTAAAATTTGTTAGTTTTCGAGTAATTAAAGTTTTTGTGTTCAGATTCCTTCTTTTTTTTATAAAAACCCTTTATATTTTAAATACTTAAGTTTTAAATCATATTGTAGAGCATTAAAAGAGCTTTTAACAGACATTTTATAACATTTTAGAATATATTAGCTTTCAAGTTATTTAAGTTTTTGTGTAAAAAGTACTTCTTTTATTTTTAGGTACCCTATGTATTTTAAATACTTTTGCTCAACATCATGTTGTTGGGTTGAAAAGAGCTTTAAAATAGCTATTTTAAGACATTTTGAAATAAGTTATTCTTCTAGAAATTAAAGTTTATGTGTACAGAACTTCCTTTTTTTTTAGAAAACCTATAAGTTTTAAATATTTGGTTTTAAATCTGGTTGTAGAGCATTAAAAGAGCTTTTAAATGACCATGTTATAACATTTTACAATTTGGTATTTTTCGAGTTATTAAAGTTTTTGTATACAAAGTACTACTTTTTTTAGACACCCTATGTATTTAAAAATACTTTTGCTCAACATCATGTTTTTGGGCATGAAAAGAGCTTTAAAATAGCTATTTTAAAACATTTTGAAATTAGTTATTCTTCGAGAATTAAAGTTTATGTTTACAGCATCTTTTTTTTTAGAAAACCTATAAGTTTTAAATATTTAGGTTTTAAATCTGGTTGTAGAACATTAAAAGAGCTTTAAAATAACCATGTTATAACATTTTAAAATTTGTTAGTTTTCGAGTAAATAAATTTTTTGTGTTCAGAATCCTTCTTTTTTTATAAAAACCCTTTATATTTTAAATACTTAAGTTTTAAATCAGGTTGTAGAGCATTAAAAGAGCTTTTAACTGACAATGTTATAACATTTTAGAATTTATTAGTTTTCGAGTTATTAAAGTTTTTGTATACAAAGTACTACTTTTTTTTAGACACCCTATGTATTTAAATACTTTTGCTCAACATCATGTTTTTGGGCATGAAAAGAGCTTTAAAATAGCTATTTTAAAACATTTTAAAATTAGTTATTCTTCGAGAAATTAAAGTTTATGTGTACAGCATCTTTTTTTTTAGAAACCTGTAAGTTTTAAATATTTAGATTTTAAAGCTGGTTGTAGAGCATTCAAAGCTTTAAAATAACCATGTTAATACATTTTATTTGTTAGTTTTCGAGTAATTTTTTTTTTTGTTCAGATTCCTTCTTTTTTTTTAAAAACCCTTTATTTTATAAATTCTTGTTCAGGTTGTAGCGCATTAAGCGTTTAACTGACAATTTTAACATTTTGATTTATTGTTTCCGCGTAATTTAAAGTTATTGTGTACAAAAGTACTTCTTTTATTTTAGGTACCCAGTATTTCAAATCCTTTTGCTCAACCATGTTGTTGGGTTGAAAGAGCTTTAAAAAGCTATTTTAAGACATTTTGAAATAAGTTATTCTTTAAGAAATTAAAAGTTAAAGTGTACAGCATATCCTTTTTTTAGAAAACCTATAAGTTTCAAATATTTAGGTTTTAAATCTGGTGTAGAGCATTAAAAAAGCTTTTAAATGACCATGTTATAACATTTTACAATTTGGTAATTTTCGAGTTATTAAAGTTTTTGTGTAAAAAGTACTTTTTTATTTTTAGGTACCCTATGTATTTTAATTACTTTTGCTCAACATCATGTTGTTGGGTTGAAAAGAGCTTTAAAATAGCTATTTTAAGACATTTTGAAATAAGTTATTCTTCAAGAAATTAAAGTTTAAGTGTACAGCATATTCCTTTTTTTTAGAAAACCTATAAGTTTCAAATATTTAGGTTTTAAATCTGGTTGTAGAGCATTAAAAGAGCTTTTAAATGACCATGTTATAACATTTTACAATTTGGTAATTTTCGAGTTATTAAAGTTTATGTGTAAAAAGTACTTTTTTTATTTTTAGGTACCCTATGTATTTTAAATACTTTTGCTCAACTTCATGTTGTTGGGTTGAAAAGAGCTTTAAAATAGCTATTTTAAGACATTTTGAAATAAGTAATTCTTCAAGAAATTAAAGTTTAAGTGTACTGCATATCCTTCTTTTTAAGAAAACCTATAAGTTTTAAATACTTAAGTTTTAAATCTGGTTGTAGAGCATTAAAAAATCTTTAAAATGACCATGTTATAACATTTTAGAATTTATTAGTTTTCGAGTTATTAAAGTTTTTGTATACAAAGTACTTCTTTTTTTTTAGATACCCTATGTATTTTAAATACTTTTGCTTAACATCATATTGTTGTTCATTAAAAGTGCTTTAAAATAGATATTTTAAAACATTTTTAAAAAGTTAGTTTTCGAGAAATTAAAGTTTATGTGTACAGAAACTTTCCTTTTTTTTTAGAAAACCTAAAAGTTTTAAATACTTAAGTTTTAAATCTGGTTGTAGAGCATTAAAAGAGCTTTAAAATAACATGTTATAACGTTTTAAAATTTGTTAGTTTTCGAGTAATTAAAGTTTTTGTGTTCAGATTCCTTCTTCTTTTTATAAAAACCCTATATATTTTAAATACTTAAGTTTTAAATCAGGTTGTAGAGAATTAAAAGAGCTTTTAACTGACAATTTTATAACATTTTAGAATTTATTAGTTTTAGAGTTATTAAAGTTTTTGTATACAAAGTACTACTTTTTTTTAGACACCCTATGTATTTTAAATACTTTTGCTCAACATCATGTTTTTGGGCATGAAAAGAGCTTTAAAATAGCTATTTTAAAACATTTTGAAATAGTTATTCTTCGAGAAATTAAAGTTTATGTGTACAGCATCTTTTTTTTTAGAAAACCTGTAAGTTTTAAATATTTAGGTTTTAAAGCTGGTTGTAGAGCATTAAAAGAGCTTTAAAATTACCATGTTATAACATTTTAAAATTTGTTAGTTTTCGAGTAATTAAATTTTTTTTGTTCAGATTCCTTCTTTTTTTTAAAAAAACCCTTTATATTTTAAATACTTAAGTTTTAAATCAGGTTGTAGAGCATTAAAAGAGCTTTTAACTGACAATTTTATAACATTTTAGAATTTATTAGTTTAGAGTTTATTAAGTTTTTGATACGAAGTAATACTTTTTTTTAGACACCCTATGTATTTTAAATACTTTTGCTCAACATCATGTTTTTGGGCATGAAAAGAGCTTTAAAATAGCTATTTTAAAACATTTTGAAATTAGTTATTCTTCGAGAAATTAAAGTTTATGTGTACAGCATCTTTTTTTTTTAGAAAACCTATAAGTTTTAAATATTTAATCTTTTAATCTGGTTGTAGAGCATTAAAAGAGCTTTAAAATGACCATGTTATAACATTTAAAATTTGTTAGTTTTCGAGTAATTAAAGTTTTTGTGTTCAGATTCCTTCTTTTTTTTATAAAAACCCTTTATATTTTAAATACTTAAGTTTAAAATCAGGTTGTAGAGCATTAAAAGAGCTTTTAAACTGACAATTTTAAACATTTTAGAATTTATTAGTTCCGAGTAATTAAAGTTATTGTGTAAAAAGTACTTCTTTTAGTTTTAGGTACCCTATGTATTCAAATACTTTTGCTCACATCATTTGTGGGGTTGAAAAGAGCTTTAAAATAGCTATTTAAGACATTTTGAAATAAGTTATTTTTTAAGAATTAAAGTTTAAAGTGTACAGCATATTCCTTTTTTTTAGAAAACCTATAAGTTCAAATATTAGGTTTTAAATCTGGTTTAGAGCATTAAAAAAGCTTTTAAATGACCGTTATAACATTTTACAATTTGGGTAATTTCGAGTTATTAAAGTTTTTGTGTAAAAAGTACTTTTTTATTTTAGGTACCCTATGTATTTTAAATTCTTTTGCTCAACATCATGGTTGTTGGGTTGAAAAGAGCTTTAAAATAGCTATTTTAAGACATTTGAAATAAGTTATGCTTCAAGAAATTAAAGTTTAAGTGTACAGCATATTCCTTTTTTTTAGAAAACCTTAGTTTCAAATATTTAGGTTTTAAATCTGTTGGTAGAGCATAAAAGAGCTGTTTAAATGACCATGTTATAACATGTTTACAATTTGGTAATTTTCGAGTTATTAAAGTTTTTGGTGTAAAAGTACTTTTTTTATTTTTAGGTACCCTATGTATTTTAAATACTTTTGCTCAACATCATGTTTGTTGGGTTGAAAAGAGCTTTAAAAAGTTATTTTAAGACATTTTGAAATAAGTTATTCTTCAAGAAATTAAAGTTTAAGTGTACAGCATATTCCTTTTTTTTAGAAACCTCTAAGTTTCAAATATTTAGGGTTTTAAACTGGTTGTAGAGCATTAAAAGAGCTGTTAAATGACCATGTTATAACATTTTACAATTTGGTATTTTCGAATTATTAAAGTTTTTGTATACAAAGTACTACGTTTTTTTTTAGGTACCCTATGTATTTTAAATACTTTTGCTCAACTTCATGTTGTTGGGTTGAAAAGAGCTTTAAATAGCTATTTTAAAACATGTTGGATAGGCTATTCTTCGAGAAATTAAGTTTAAGTGTACAGCATCTTTTTAATTTTGGAAAACCTATAGTTTTAAATACTTAAGTTTTAAATCTGGTTGTAGCGCATTAAAAAATCTTAAAAATGACAATGTTATAACATTTAGAATTATTAGTTTTCGAGTTATAAAGTTTATGTGTACAAAGTACTTCTTTTATTTTAGATACCCTATGTAATTTAAATACTTTTGCTTAACATCATATTGTTGTTCATTAAAAATGCTTTAAAAGATATTTAAAACATTTAAAAAAGTTAGTTTTCGAGAAATTAAAGTTTATGTGTACAGAAACTTTCCTTTTTTTTAGAAAACCTAAAAGTTTTAAATACTTAAGTTTTAAATCTGGTTGTAGAGCATTAAAAGAGCTTTAAAATAACATGTTATATACGTTTAAAATTTGTTAGTTTTGTCGAGTAATTAATGTTTTTGTGTTCAGATTCCTTCTCCTTTTTATAAAACCCTATATATTATAAACTTAAGTTTTTAAATCAGGTTGTAGAGAAAAAAGAGCTTTTAACTGACAATTTTTATAACTTTTTAGAATTTATTAGTTTTAGAGTTATTAAAGTTTTTGTATACGAAGTACTACTTTTTTTTAGACACCCTATGTATTTTAAATACTTTTGCTCAACATCATGTTTTTGGGCATGAAAAGAGCTTTAAAATAGCTATTTTAAAACATTTTGAAATAGTTATTCTTCGAGAAATTAAAGTTTATGTGTACAGCATCTTTTTTTTAGAAACCTGTAAGTTTTAAATATTTAGGTTTTAAAGCTAGTTGTAGAGCATTAAAAGAGCTTTAAAATTACCATGTTATAACATTTTAAAATTTGTTAGTTTTTCGAGTAATTAAATTTTTTTTTGTTCAGATTCCTTCTTTTTTTTATAAAACCCTTTTATTTTAAATACTAAAGTTTTAAATCAGGTTTTGTAGAGCATTAAAAGAGCTTTTAACTGACAATTTTATAACATTTTAGAATTTATTAGTTTCCGAGTAATTAAAGTTATTGTGTAAAAAGTACTTCTTTTATTTTTAGGTACCTATGTATTTCAAATACTTTTGCTCACATCATGTTGTTGGGTTGAAAGAGCTTTGAATAGCTATTTTAAAACATTTTGAAATAAGTTATTCTTCGAGTAATTAAAGTTTAAGTGTACAGCATCCTTTTTTTTAGAAAACCTATAAGTTTTAAATATTTAGGTTTTAATATGGTTGTAGAGCATTAAAAGAGCTTTTAAATGACCATGTTATAACATTTTACAATTTGTTAATTTTCGAGTTATTAAAGTTTTTGTGTACAAAGTACTTCTTTTTTTTTAGACACCCTATGTATTTTAAATACTTTTGCTTAACATCATGTTGTTGAGCATTAAAAGAGCTTTAGAATAAAATTTTAAAAAACTTCAAAATTAGTTAGTCTTTGAGAAATTAAAGTTTATTTGTACAGCTTCTTTTTTTTTCTAGAAAACCTATGTATATTAAAAACCTATCTTTAGCAATAGGTTGTTTAGCATTAAAAGAGCTTTAAAATTACTGCTTTAAAACGACAACTTTAAAATGACTGCGTTAAATTATTTTAAAATTTGTTAGTTTTCCAGTAATTAAAGTTTTTGTGTACAGATTCCTTCTTTTTTTTTAAAACCCTTTATATTTTAAAAACTTAAGTTTTAAATCAGGTTGTAAAATTAAAGAGCTTTTAACTGACAATTTTATAACATTTTAGAATTTATTAGTTTTCGAGTTATTAAAGTTTTGTTGTAAAAAGTACTTCTTTTTTTTTTAGGTACCCTATGTATTCTCAACTTCAACTAAACTTCACTAAAAGAGATTTAAAATGACCAGTTTATATATTTTAAAATTTGTTAGTTTCGAGTAATTTAAGTTTTTGTGTTCAGAATTCTCCTTTTTTTATAAAAACCCTATATATTTCAAATACATAAGTTTTAAATCATGTTGTAGAACATTAAAAGAGCTTTTAAATGACATGTTATAAAATTTCACAATTTGTTAATTTTCAAGTTATTAAAGTTTTTGTGTAAAAAGTACTTTTTTTTATTTTAGGTACCCTATGTATTTTAAATACTTTTGCTCAACTTCATGTTGTTGGGTTGAAAAGAGCTTAAAATAGCTATTTTTAAGACATTTTGAAATAAGTAATTCTTCAAGAAATTAAAGTTTAAGTGTACTGCATATCCTTTTTTTAGAAAACCTATAAGTTTAA
>NW_025113053.1:1111809-1130116 GCF_010416935.1 Polistes fuscatus | reverse complement strand
GACCGCGGAAAATAGGACGTGTATTAAAATTAGTCCAAGACGAATAAATTTGCGCCGAAAGGGAAAGATTAACCGATTCAGGAGGAGCGGTTATCAATGAATTAGATTTGATTTCAGTTGGGGACCGATTAAGAAACGCGAAATTAACTTTCTAGAAGAAATGTCTAAATCTTTACCATTTCGCAACCTTAATGACTAATTTCATCATTAAAATACCCACACCGATATTCGGACCACCATTTATACGATATGATAACGATATTAATTCAACGAAATAAGTTATCAATAAAAGATTTGTAGACTTAATCAACTCTGTTAAATGCAAACGAAAATCACAACTTCATAACAGGTAGGAGAAATATTCGACATATCAATCCCCGCTTCAGCCCAGCTAGATGGCTCGGGAACTATCATTCATCTATCAAACACCATCCCAAATAAGTCGCATAACAAACTTTGTTCACTTATGAAGAATTAATTACACGAACGATTGAAATAAAACAATATTAAAACTACAACTCAACGATTCCATAACACTAACTCCAACCTATTTTTTTAGTGGCAAACCATTTTCAATGATACGTAAAGTGAGACGACAGCGGGAATTTCCTGGATGCAACTCTACAACCGATAAGGAGACTCGAATCGAAACCGTGAAAACCATACGAGAAAACATCAAGCGCAGCGATGTTTATATTTATTCAATAATTTTAAATGTACTCTGTTGTATATGTTACGTGAAACTCGACACCTCAGATAAATTCATAACTATCATTCTTGTACGTACAAGACGATTAGATCGCCTGGCCAGCGATATGCAATTCTAATCAAACATCTACGACCAAACTTTGTAAACTTTAGCGTAAGACATCACGATACACTTACTCGAATAAAATATTATGATCGGTACCCTCTCAACGGGGGGAGTATGTACGATCGGAACGATCATAGCCGAAATCGAGTGTAACTAAAATACGAGATTTACTAGCGCCCACTAAATCGATAGAGAGTTACTAGTAACTAGCATCCATAACCCACCACTCGACCGTCGAGTGAGGGCACCCTGCGGGCACAATACGAAAGACCGCATTCTATTCAACCGCTGGACGCCTACGAGGACACTTGGAGACAAATTAATCGGAGACAACGAGCGAGAGGATCATAGAAAGACAAGGAGTTTATCTGTTGCGAATAATCTACAGATTTATAAATACGATAGAAGACAAAGAGTTTCTGTTAAGCGATATTCTTACAGATATTATAAATACGAAGAGAGACGTAGAGGCGGCAACTAACGGTGAGAGATATAATTTCTATTTCTTTCAACGAGATTGACCATCAAGGTTAATCATGACGAGAATTGATCACGGACACAATCCGTGATCCATCATCGTCCAGTTGTATTAATAACAACCAGGGTTTTTTTGCCGCAAGTTTTTTCCCTGACGAGCTAATAAGCATTGCACTTATTGGCTCAACCACGTGTTTAATTTAATTCAAATTCACCTTTTCACCCTCCTCATAATTAAGCTTAATCCAATCGCCGGAGGACTCCATGTTGGAGGAATTTTGGCAAATACAATCATGTTGTTGGGCATTAAAGGAGCTTTAAAATAGGTAATTTAAAACATTTTAAAAAAAGTTAGTCATCGGGAAATTAAAGTTTATGTGTACAGCATCTTTATTTTTTTTTTTAGAAAACCCTAAAGTTTTAAATAATTAAGTTTTAAATCTGTTTGTAGAGCATTAGAACAGCTTTAAAATGACCATATTATAGCATTTTAAAATTTGTTAGTTTTCGAGTAATTAAAGTTTTTGTGTACAAAGTACTACTTTTTTTTTAGACACCCTATGTATTTTAAATACATTTGCTTAACATTATATTCTTGGGCATTAAAAGAGCTTTAAAATAGTTTTTTAAAAAACTTTGAAAAAATTAGTCTTCAAGAAATTAAAGTTTTGTGCACAGCATCATTTTTTTTTTTAAAAAACCTTAAAGGTTTAAATAATTATGTTTTAATCAGGTTTTAGAGCATTAAAAGTGCTTTAAAATGACCATGTATAACATTTTAAATTTATTAGGTTTCCAATTATTAAAGGTTTTGTGTGCAAAATTCTTCATTTTTTTTAGACACCCTATGTATTTTAAATACTTTTGCTTAACATCATTATTTTTAGTAAAAAAAAGCTTTAAAATAGCTATTTTAAAAAATTTTAAAATTAGTTAGTCTTTGAGAAATTAAAGTTTATTTGTACAGCTTCTTTTTTTTCTAGAAAACCTATGTATATTAAAAACATATGTTTAGCGTAAGGTTATTTAGAATTAAAAGAGCTTAAAATTACTGCTTTAAAATGAATACTTTTAAAATGACTGCGTTAAATTATTTAAAATTTGTTGTTTTCGAGGAAAATTACTTTTTGTGTACAGATTCCTTCTTTTTTTTGAAAAACCCTATTATTTTAAATACTTAAGTATTTAGTCAGGTTGTGGAGCAGTAAAAGAGCGTAAAATGACCATGTCATAAATTCATATTTATTAGTTTTCCAGTTATAAAAATATTTTATACAGAGTACTACTTTTTATTAGACACTCTATGTATTTTAATACTTTGCTTAACATCATGTTGTTGGGCATTAAAAGTGCTTTGAAATAGCTATTTTAAAAAAATTTAAAATAAGTTATTTTTTTTCTCTTCTTCTTCTTCTTTCTTTAGTTTAGGCAAATTGCCTGTTTCCTTAACGACGTTTTCTGCATTGCACTGTTAAATGTCGCACCATCGTTTCGTGGGCGCCCGTGCTTCTGCGGCCTGCCGTGACTTCCCGTGCAATCTGACAATTCTTCTGTTCTTCCTGTCTTCTTCTTTTTCTTTTTAGTATCCATTCGTTGATGTTTTCCACTTGCATGTTCTCTTATATCTTCACTTCTCTCTCGATCCAGCAGTGTTTTTCCAACTATTCTGCGAAGCACTCTCATTTCGGTTGTCTCTAGTAATGTTTCGTTTTCGCCGTGTCTGGTCGAGTTTCTGCGGTATGTGACTAATAGGTCTTACCATTGCCTTGTAAATTCTGCTTTGGTCTCTATGTCAATGTTTTTGTTTCGCCATTTGTGTCATTCAAACAGCCCCGCTATTCTGGATGCCTTCGTTGTCTGTTCTCTTACCTCTGCTTCAACATCACCATATCCTGAGATTTCTATTCCTAGGTACTTAAATCCATTTCCTGCTGAATACCTTCCCTTCAATTTCCAGTTTGCATCTTAACGGGCGTCTTTGATGTTGTCATGCATTTAGTTTTCTGGGGCCGATATTTCATGTTGAATGATTTGGCTATGCAGTTAAATCGGTGTAGTAGACGTTGTAGATCATCCTCATTTTCGGCCACTAATACACGTCATCAGCATAGCATAGGATGGTTATTTCTTCACTGCCATTTTATATCCTTTTAGCAGTCGTTACGTTTCTTATGATTTCGTGCCAAGAATGATGTTAAAAAAGCAGGGGACTTAGGGAATCCCCTTGTCGGATACCACGACCTGCATCAACGTTCAGTCAGGCCCATTATCTTTTCTTGGATCTTGTTGTTTCTATAGATGTTCTCTATGGTCTTAATAAGATTATCGGAATTTGCCGGTTATAAAGGAGGGAGAATATCATCCTTAATGCACACGTCGAAGGCCTTTTCCAGATCAATGAAACACATATATGTTGTCTGTTGTATTCATGGATGTTCTGGTTATCTGTCTATGAGGAAAACCGCGTCGTGCATGATCTACCTGATCTGAATCCCTGTTGTTCGTCTTCTAGATTCGTTAAGCTGTTAATTTTATTCGTTATAACTTTTGTTGTTAGTTTCAATGAAGTGTATTAAAAGATTTATTCCCCTGTAATTTGTAGGTAGTTTTTTGTCTCCTTTTTTAAACATAACTATAGTTGTGCTGGTTCGCCATTCATCAGGTATTTTGTGTTGGCAGAGTATTTTTTGGATTAGGAATGTTAACTGTTGTGTGAGACGTTGGCCACCATATTTTAGTAATTCGTTGGGATGCCATCTTGCCCTGAGCTCTTCCTATTCTTTAGATTTCGAATAGCTGTTTTCTACATCACTGGACTCAATTTGTATGTCGTTTTAGTTACTATTTCTGGCGTAGTTAGTTCCGCTTGAGGTTCTTCTGATTTTAGAGTTCTGTTAAGTAGTTAATCCAGGTTTCGTGTGATCTGATTTGTTTCGATCATTTCGTTGACCTCCTTCTCTTGATTTCTAATAAATCGCCAGATTTGTTTTGGAGTCCATAGAAGTCCACTCTCCATTGCTTCGAAAAAATCTCCAATGATGTTGTTTTGTTTGCCTACTAATGTCGCTGTTTGATTCCGGATTCGCCTATACGTTTCGTATGATTCAAGGTGTTCGTAATGTCCTAGTTAAGGTGCCATTGCTTTTTTTTGCATATTTCCTTATCGCTGGGCGGAACCAAGGAGTCTTGATCATTCTAGCCCGGTTTTTTTACATTCGTGTTCCCGGGCTTCGTATGCAGCTTCTAAAATGTTGGTTCTTAGTTTCTTCCAGGCTATGTTTATGTTGTATCTTCTTCTTTTAGGGTCTTTTTTCGATTTTTTCTTCAACCTGTTCTCGTATAGTTGTTTGGTTGGTAAGTTCCATAGTGACTCGATGTTTATTTTCGATTCTTGAGTTGCTCGTGCAAGATTCCTTTGGGGTTTAAACTTCATTCTTATTTTTGCTAATAACAGGCTATGATCGCTTCCTACATTCGCGGAGTTTAATGTCCTAACATCTAATATTTGGTTTGGGTTGGACGTATCAGTTAGTAACAAGTAATCAATTGTAGACCTGAAGCCTCTGGTGTTGCTGTATGTAAATTTAATATTGTTCCTTATGATTGTAAAATGTATTATTAATCCTTAGCTCGTTAAATGTGCATAGCTGTGTCATTAGTTCTCCATGTCATTTAACACGTTTTCGTTGAACCTTTGTTTTATTCCAGGTATTATTTCATTTCCGATGCGAGCGTTGAAATCTCCAAGGATTATCATTTGTTGGTTACTTGGTAATGATCCGACTAAATTTTGTAGTTGGTCGTAGAAGGCTTCTCTTTCTTCTTTCGGTTTATTATTCTCGGGTGCATAGATTGACATTACATTAATTTTTGGCTTCCCGCTTCCATTTGTATTTAAGATGCGTGAAGATATATAATTGCATTCTTTTACGTTGTTCTGATACTTTTTCGATATGCGATGGCTACCCCTCTTTTGCCCTGGTTTGTTTTTCGACTCCACTATATCACCAGGTAGTCGTCGTATTGTATTTGCCCTTTGCCTTTCTTTTTTGGTTTCTTGTAAGGCGCAAATATCAATGTTGTTGTCCTTTATTTCCTTCAGGGTTTCTGGTCTTTATGTTAAACGATTTTATGTTCCAGGTAGCCAAGCGCAATATATGTTTTTTTTTCCATTCCTTAGTCCTCTTACTGCATGGGTCGTCATCGTTAAATCCTCCTGTTCCGAGGCAAAATTTCGTCCTTTTGAGCAGATTTCCTTTTTTACGTTGGGTAGGGAGCTGAGCCTGGCCCAACAACCTTCCTCCTTTACCGGGCTGAGGACCGGCAACATGATCGCTGATTTCGATGTTCCATCGATCATGGCAGACGGAGTTAAGTTATTCTCGAGAAATTAAAGTTTAATTGTAAAGCATCTTTCTTATTTTTTTAGAAAACCTATGGTTTTAAATACTTAAGTTTTAAACTGGTGTGTAGAGCAATTAAAAGACTTAAAAATGACCATGTCATAATTTCATAATTTATTAGTTTTCTAGTTAGAAAATATTTTATACAGAGTACTAGTTTTTTTTTAGACACGGTATGTATTTTAAATACTTTTCTAAACATCAGTTGTTGAGGCATAAAAGAGCTTTAAAATTGCTATTTTAAAACACTTTAAAATATTTAGTCTCGAGAAATTAAAGTTTATGTGTAAATACCTTCCTTTTTTAGAAAACCAAAAGTTTTTAAATACTTAACTTTTAAATCTGGGTGTTGAGCATTAAAAGAGCTTTAAAATGACAATATTATTAAATTTTAAAATTTGTTAGTTTTCGAGTAATTAAAGTTTTTGTGTTTAGAAAATTTTTTTATTTTCTTAGAAAACCTATAAGTTTTATATATTTCAGTTTTAAATCTGGTTTTAGAGCATTAAAAGAGCTTTAAAATGACCATGTTATAACATTTTAAAATTTGTTAGTTTTCGAGTAATTAAAGTTTTTGTGTTCAGAATCCTTCTTTTTTTTAAAAAAAACTATATATTTTAAATACTCAGTATTAAATCAGGGTGTAGAGCAGTTAAAAGAGCTGTTAAAAGACCATTTTAACAGTTAGAATTTATTAGTTTTCCAATTATTAAAGTTTTTGTGTACAAAGTACTTAATTTTTTTTTAAACACCCTATGTATTATGAATACTTTTACAGAATATTTAGTTGTTAGGCATTAAAAGACATTTAAATAGCTATTGTAAAACATTTTAAAAAATGTTAGTCTTTGAAAAATTAAAGTTTATGTGTACAGCTTTTTTTTTTTTAGAAAACCTATAAGTTTTCAATAATTAAGTTTAGCATAAGATGTTTAAAGCATTATAGAACTTAAAAATGACAATAATAAAACATTTAAAATTTGCTTGTGTTTTGGAGTAATTGAAGTTTTTTTACGAAGGCGTTCTTTTTTTAAAAAACCCTAGATATTTGAAATACTTATTCTTAGTTAAGAATGTAGAGCATTAAAAGAACTTTAAAATGACCATTTCATATCATTTTAGAATTTGTTAGTTTTCGAGTTATTAAAATTGTTGTGTTCAAAGTTTTTTTTTTAAAACACCCTTGTTGAACGTCCGACGCCTTGTATCGGTACTCCGGTGGTTTTCTGGTCGTTGAAAATGCACTTATAGGTAGATTAGGAATGAGGGTAGGTGAAATAAATTAAAATATATTTTTGAGGCCCAGTCAGTACTAATAAGTACGATTTTATTTTGGCTCGCGTTGCAGAGAAAGACTTTCGGCATAAAAACCGGGATGAAAATACAGTTGTTGCTGAGGTGTCGCTGGCTTGCCATCGGCAGATATCGCTGATGATGTTGATCCGAAGGCAGAATATAATTCTGACAGTTTCCTTCTTCTCTTGTTCCTTGGTTTCCGCTGAAGTAATAGTAGCGCAGGAGTGTGTTCTCTTCGAAGTGATCGCTAGGCAGGTCTCGTAGTAGAATCATGTTAAAGCGTGAAAGCACGAGCTTTTATAGAAAAAACACGTAGAAACCGTAGCTGGGTCGATCGTAGATTGGACTAATAAAAATAGTGGGAGAACGCGTGCCAGGGCGACACAAGCACCCTGCACGGAGATTGATGCGCTCCTTCAGTACAACCGTAACTAAGATTTTTTGGTCCTTATATCTCGGCGACTAGCGATATGTCTCGAGAGGTCTCTGAAACGAGTCCCACGTCACTCGCTTGCGGGGATTACGCAACAACCCCCCTCAATTTTAAATACTTTGCTACAGCATGTTGTTAGGCATTAAAGAGCTTTAAATAGCTAGTTTTAAAACATTTTAAAAATGTGTAGTCTTTAAAAAATTAAAGTTTATGTGGTACAGCTTCTTTCTTCTTTTTATAGAAACCTATAAAGTATTAAATACGTAAGTTAAAATCAGGTTTAGAGCATTAAAAGAGCTATAAAATGACCATGTTTATAATTTGGAATTCATAGTTTTCGAGTTATTAAAAGTTTCAATATAACAAAGGACTTGTTTTTTTTTAGACACCCTATGGATTTTAAAATACTTTGCTTAACATCATATTGTTGGGTAGTGAGAGAGCTTTAAAAACGCGTTTTTAAAAACACTTTGAAATAACTTAGTCTTCGAGAAATTAAATTTTATGTGTAACAGCATCTTTCTTTCTAGAAAATCTATACGTTTTTAAATACTTAAGTTTTAAATCTGGTTGTAGAAACAGTTAAAAGAGCGCTTAAATGACAACGTCATAACATTTTAGAATTTATTAGTTTCGAGTTAGTAAAATTTTGTTTACAAAGTACTTCTCTTTTTTAGACACCCTAACGTATTTAAAATATTTTGCCTAACATCATGTTGTTAGGCATTAAAAGAGCTTTAATATGACTATTTTAAACAATTTTTATAATAAGTTCGTCTTTGTAAAAATAATATGATGTGTAATGCTTCTTTCTTTTTGTTTTAGAAAAACCTAAAAGATTTAAATAATTAGGTTTAGTAAAGATTTTAAACCATAGATAGAACTTAAAAATGACAATAATAAAACATCTTAAAATCTGTTGTTTTTTCGAGTAATTGAAGGTTTTTGTACAGATTTCTTCTTTTTTTTAAAAACTCTATACATTTTAAATACATATGTTTGAAATAAGAATGTAGAGAGCATTAAAGCTTTAAAATGACCATGTCATATCATTTTAGAATTTGTTAGTTTTCGAGTGTAATAAAGTTTTTGTGTACAAAGTACTCTGTTATTTTAGACACCCTATGTATTTTAAATACTTTTACATAAATTTTAGTTGTTGGGCATAAAAGACATTTAAATTGGCATTAAAAGACATTTAAATAGCTCTTTTAATACATTTTATAAAATGAAAGTCTTTGAAAAATTAAAGTTTATATGTACAGCTTCTTTTTTTATTTTCAGTAAACCTATAAGTTTTCAATAATTAGGTTTAGCATAAGATTTTAAACATTTATAAAACTTAAAATAACAATTAAAACATTTTAAAATCTGCTTGTTTTCGAATAATTGAAGTTTTTTTGTAACGATACCTTCTTTTTTTTAAAAAACCCTATATATTTTAAATACATAAGTTTTAAATAAGGTTGTAGAGCATTAAAAGAGCTTTTAAATGGCAATGCTATAACATTTTAGAATTAATTAGTTTTCGATTATTAAAGTTTTTGGATACAAAGAATTTCGTTTTTTTTAGACACCCTTTGTATTTTAAATACTTTTGCTTAAAATCATGTTGTTTTTCATAAAAAGAGCTGTAAAATAGCTATTTTAAAACACTTTTAAATAATTTAGTCTTCGAGAAATTAAAGTTAAAGTGTACCGAATCTTGTTTTTTTTTTTAGAAAACCTATATGTTTTAAGTACTTTAGTTTTAAATCTGGTTTTAGAGAATTAAAAAAGCTCTTAAATGACAACGTCATAACATTTTAGAATTTATTAGTTTTCGAGTTATTAAAATTTTGTTTACAAAGTACTCTTTTTTTAGACACCCTACCTATTTTAAATAATTTTGCTTAACATCATGTTTTTAGGCATTAAAAGACCTTTAAAATGACTATTTTACCAAGTTTTATAATAAGTTCGTCTTTGTGAAAATAATGTTTATGTGTAAAGCTTTTTTTTTTGTTTTGGAAAACCAAAAAGATTTAAATAATTAGGTTTAGCATAAGATTTTAAACCATATATAGAACTTAAAAATGACAATAATAAAACATCTTAAAATCTGTTTGTTTTCGAGTAATTGAAGGTTTTTTGTACAGATTTCTTCTTTTTTTTAAAAAACCCTATACATTTTAAATACATATGTTTTAAATAAGAATGTAGAGCATTAAAAGAGCTTTAAAATGACCATGTAATATCATTTTAGAATTTGTTAGTTTTCGAGTTAATAAAGTTTTTGTGTACAAAGTACTTCTTTATTTTAGACACCCTATGTATTTTAAATACTTTTACATAAATTTTAGTTGTTGGGCATTAAAAGACATTTAAATGGCTATTTTAATACATTTTATAAAATGAAAGTCTTTGAAAAATTAAAGTTTATATGTACAGCTTTTTTTTTATTTTCAGTAAACCTATAAGTTTTCAATAATTAGGTTTAGCATAAGATTTTAAACCATTTATAAAACTTAAAAATGACAATAATAAAACATTTTAAAATCTGCTTGTTTTCGAATAATTGAAGTTTTTTTGTAACGATTCCTTCTTTTTTTTTAAAAAACCCTATATATTTTAAATACATAAGTTTTAAATCAGGTTGTAGAGCATTAAAAGAGATTTAAATGGCAATGCTATAAAATTTAGAAATAATTAGTTTCGATTTATTAAAGTTTTGTATACAAAGAATTTCGTTTTTTTTAGACACCCTTTGTATTTTAAATACTTTTGCCTAACAGCATGTTGTTAGGCATAGAAGAGCTGTAAAATAGCTATTTAAAACACTTTTAAATAATTTAGTCTTCGAGAAATTAAAGTTAAAGTGTACCGCATCTTGTTTTTTTTTTTAGAAAAGCTATATGTTTTAAGTGCTTTAGTTTTAAATCTGGTTGTAGAGCATTAAAAAGCTTTAAAATGACCATGTTATAACATTATAGAATTTGTTAGCTTTTAAGTAATTAAAGTTTTTGTATAAAAATTCCTTTTTTTTTTTGGAAAAACTAAAAGTTTTAAATACTTAAGTTTTAAAAATGGTTGTAGAGCATTAAATGAGCTTTAAAATGACCATGTTATAACATTACAAAATTTGTTAGTTTTCGAGTAATTAAAGTTTATGTGAACAGCTACTTTCTTTTTTTTTTTAGAAAACCTATAAGTTTTAAATACTTAAGTTTTAAATCTGGTTGTAGAACATTAAAAGAGCTCTTAAATGACAACGTCATAACATTTTAGAATTTATTAGTTTTCGAGTTATTAAATTTTGTTTACAAAGTACTTCTTTATTTTAGACACCTTATGTATTTTAAATACCTTTACATAAATTTTAGTTGTTGGGCATTAAAAGACATTTAAATGGCTATTTTAATACATTTTATAAAATGAAAGTCTTTGAAAAATTAAAGTTTATATGTATAGCTTCTTTTTTTATTTTCAGTAAACCTATAAGTTTTCAATAGTTAGGTTTAGCATAAGATTTTAAACCATTTATAAAACTTTAAAATGACAATAATAAAACATTTTAAAATCTGCTTGTTTTCCGAATAATTGAAGTTTTTTGTAACGATTCCTTCTTTTTTTTAAAAAAACCCTATATTTTAAATACATAAGTTTTAAATCAGATTGTAGAGCATTAAAAGAGCATTTAAATGGCAATGCTATAACATTTTAGAATTAATTAGTTTTCGATTTATTAAAGTTTATGTATACAGATATTTATTTTTTTTAGACACACTATGTATATTAAATACTTTTGCTTAAAATTATGTTGTTGGGCATTAAAAGAGCTTTAAAAGAGCTATTTTAAAAAATTTTAAAAAATGTTAGTATTTGGAAAATTAAAGTTATGTGTACAGTTTCTATCTTTTTTTTAAGGAAACCCTATAAGTTTTAAATATTCAAGTTTTAATCTGGTTTTAGAACATTAAAAGAGCTTTTAAATGACAAAGTCATAACATTTTAGAATTTATTATTTTCGAGTTATTAAAGTTTATGTGTACAAAGTACTTCAGTTTTTTAGACAACCTATGTATTTTAAATACTTTTGCTTAACATCATATTGTTAAGCATTAAAAAAGCTTTAAAACACCCATTTTAAAACACTTAGAAATAATTTTGTCTTCGAGAAATTAAAGTTATGTGTACAGCATCTTTCTTTTTTTTTTAAAACCTAAAAGTTTTAATACTTAAGTTTTTATTTTGGTAGTAGAGCATTAAAAGAGCTTTAAAGTTACCATGTTATAACATTTTAGAATTATTAGTTTTCCAGTTATTAATGTTTTTGTATACAAAGTACTAATTTTTTTTTTAGACACCCTATGTATTTTAAATACTGTTGCTTAACATCGTGTTGTTGGACATTGAAGAGAGTTTTAAAATAGCTAATTTAAAACATTTAGAAACATATTACTCTTCGAGAAATTAAAGTTTATGTGAACAGCAACTTTCTTTTTTTGTTTAGAAACCTAAAGTTTTAAATACTTAAGTTTTTATTTTGGTAGTAGAGCATTAAAAAAACTTTAAAATAACCATGTTATAACATTTTAGAATTTATTAGTTTTCCAGTTATTAATGTTTTTGTATACAAAGTACTACTTTTTTTTTAGACACCCTATGTATTTTAAATACTTTTGCTTAACATCGTGTTGTTAGGCATCAAAAGAGTTTTAAAATAGCTTATTTAAAACTTTTTGAAACATTTACTCTTCGAGAAATTAAAGTTTATGTGTACAGCAACTTTCTTTTTTTGTTTAGAAAACCTAAAAGTTTTAAATACTCAAGTCTTAAATCAGGTTTTAGAGTGTACTAAAAGAGCTTTAAAATGACAACGTCCTAACATTTAAGAATTTATTAGTTTTCGAGTTATTAAAGTTTTTGTTTACAAAGTTCTTCTTTCTTTTAGAAACCCTATGTATTTTAAATACTTTTGCTTAACATTATGTTGTTAGGCACTAAAAGACCTTTAAAATGGCTATTTTAACAAATTTTGAAATAAGTTCGTCTTTGTGAAATTAATGTTAATTTGTACAGCTTCTTTCTTTTTTTTTCTAGAATACCTATAAGTTTTAAATACTCAAGTTTTAAATCAGGTTTTAGAGCATTAAAAGAGCCTTAAAATGACCATGTTTTAACATTATAAAATTTGTTTGCTTTTGAGTAATTAAAGTTTTTGTGTACAGATTCCTTCTTTTTTTAAACACTCTATGTATAATAAAAAATTATGTTTAGCATCTAGTTTTAGGGCAATAAAAGAGCTTTTAAATTACTGCTTTAGAATGACAACTTTAAAATGACTGCGTAAAATTATTTTAAAATTTGCTTCTTTTCGAGTAATTGAAGTTTTTAAATATATTCCTTTTTTTTAGAAACCCAAAAGTTTTAAATATTTAAGTTTTGAAAATGGTTGTAGAGCATTAAAAGAGCATTAAAATGAAGAGTATAACATTATAAAATTGTTAGTTTTGAGTATTAAAGTTTTTGTGTACAGATTCCTTCTTTTTTTTTAAACACCCTATGTATGATAATAATTATGTTTAGCTTCAAGTTTTAGGGAAATAAAAGAGCTTTAAATTACAGCTTTATAATGACAACTTAAAAATGACTGCGTCAAATGTTTTAAAATTTGCTTGTTTCGATTAATTGAAGTTTTTGTGTACAAATTCCTTTCTTCTTTAGAAAACTTATAAGTTATAAATACTTAAGTTTTAAATCTGACTGTAGAGCATTAAAGAGCTTTTAAATGACCATAGTATAACATTTTTAAAATTTTTTAATTTTAAGTAATTCAAGTTTTTGTTCAGAAGCCTTCTTTTTTTTAGAAAACCTATTAGTTTTAAATATTTAAGTTTGAAACTGTTGTAGAGCATTAAAAATGCTAAACATGACCAAGGGCATAAAATTTTAAATTTGTAAGAGTTTGAGTAATTACAAGTTTTTTGTGTTCAGAATCCATCTTTTTTTTTTGAAAACATATAAGTTTTAAATATTTAAGTTTTAAATCTGGTTGTAGAGCATTAAAATAGGTTCTAAATGACCATGTTATAACATTTTTCAATTTGTTATTTTTCGAGTAATAAAAGTTTTTGTGTACAGATTCCTTCTTTTTTTTTAGAAACCCTATGTATAATAAATAATTATGTTTAGTATCAAGTTTAAGGGCAATAAAAGAGTTTTTAAATTACTGCTTTAAAATGACAACTTTAAAATGACTGCGTCAAATTATTTTAAAATTTGCTTGTATTCGAGTAATTGAAGTTTTTTGTACATATTCCTTTTTTTTTAGAAAACCTAAAAGTTTTAAATACCTTTGTTTTAAAACTAGTTGTATGGCATTAAAAGAGCATTAAAATGAACATGTATAACATTATAAAATTTGTTAGTTTTTGAGTAATTAAAGTTTTTGTGTACAGATTCCTTCTTTTTTTAGAAACCCTATGTATAATAAATAATTATGTTTAGAATCAAGTTTTAGGGCAATAAAAGAGTTTTTAAATTACTGCTTTAAAATGACAACTTTAAAATGACTGCGTCAAATTATTTTAAAATTTGCTTGTTTTCGAGTAATTGAAGTTTTTTGTACATATTCCTTTTTTTAGAAAAACCTAAAGTTTTGAATACTCATGTTTTAAATATGGTTTTTGAGCATTAAAAGATCTTTAGAATGACCATGTTATAACATTTTAGAATTTATTAGTTTTCCAGTTATTAAAGTTTTGTATACAAAGAATTTCGTTTTTTTTAGACACCGTATGTATTTTTTAAATACTTTTGCTTAAAATCATGTTGTTGAGCATAAAAGAGCTTTAAAATAACAATTTTAAAACAGTTTTAAATAATTTAGTCTTCGAGAAATTAAAAGTCAAAGTGTATCCGCATCTTGTTTTTTTTTTAGAAATCCTATATGTTTAAAGTACTTAAGTTTTAAAACCGGTTGTAGAGCATTAAAATATCTTTAATATGACCATGTTATAATATTATAAAATTAGTTATTTTTCGAGTAATTTAAGTTTTTGTGTACAGATTTCTTCTTTTTTTTAAAAAACCCTATATATTTTAAATATTTAAGTTTTAAATTTGGTTGTAGAGCATTAAAAGAGGTTTTAAATGACCATGTTATAACATTTTTCAATTTGGTAATTTTCCAGTTAAGAAAGTTTTTGTGTACAAAGTACTTTTTTTTATGGACATGCTATGTTTTTTAAATACTTTTGCTTAAAGTTATGTTGTTGGGCATTAAAGTCTTTTAAAATGGCTATTTTAACAAATTTTGAAAAAAGTTCGTCTTTGTGAAATTAATGTTAATTTGTACAGCTTCTTTCTTTTTTTTTAGAAAAACTATAAGTTTTAAATAATTAGGTTTAGCATAAGATTTTAAACCATTTATAGAACTTAAAAATGACAATAATAAAACATTTTAAAATCTGCTTGTTTTCGAGTAATTGAAGTGTTTTTGTACAGATTTCTTCTTTCTTTTAAAAAACCCTATATATTTGAAATACTTATATTTTAATTCAGAATGTAGAGCATTGAAAGAGCTTTTAAATGACAATGCTATAACATTTTAGAAATTATTAGTTTTCGAGTTATTAAAGTTTTTGTTTACAAAGAATTTCGTTTTTTTTAGACACCCTATGTATATTAAATACTTTTGCTTAAAATCATGTTGTTGAACATTAAAAGAGCTTTTAAGTGCAATTTTGAAAAACTTTTAAATAATTTCGTCTTCGAGACATTATAGTTAAGTGTACCGCCTTGTTTTTTTTTAGAGGAAACACCTATCTGTTTAAGTACTTTACTTTATATCTGGTTTAAGAGCATTTAAAAAAGCTTTAAAATGACCCATTTATAACATTATAAAATTTGTTAGCTTTAAAGTAATTAAAGTTTTTGTGTACAAATCCTTTTTTTTTTTTAGAAACCTAAAAGTTTTAAATACTTAAGTTTTGAAAAGGATTGTAGGCATTAAAGAGCTTTAAAATGACCATGGTATAACTTATAAAATTTGTTAGTTTTCGAGTAATAAAGTTTATGTGAACAGCTACTTTCAATTTTTTTTTAGAAAACCTATAAGTTTAAATATTTAAGTTTTAAATCTGGTTGTAGAGCATTAAACAAGCTTTAAAATGACTATGTAAAAACATTATAAATTGTTAGCTTTTGAGTAATTAAAGTTTAGTGTTCAGAATTTTTCTTTTTATTTTAGAAAACCTACAATTTTAAACTATTAAGTTTTAAATCTGGTTGGAGAGCATTAAAAAGAGGTTTTAAAATGACAGGTTATAACATTTTTCAATTTGTTAATTTTCCAGTTATGAATGTTTTTGTGTAGAAACTACTTCTTTTTTTTAGACATCCCTTGTATTTTAAATAATTTTTCTTAACTTCATATTTTTGGGTATTAAAAGAGCTTTAAAATAGCTATTTTAAAAAATTTTTAGAAATGTTAGTCTTTGAAAAATTAAAGTTTGGTACAGTATCTTTTTTTTTTTTTAGAAACCTATAAGTTTTAAATACTCAAGTTTTAAATCAGGCTGTACAGCATTAAAAGAGCTTTTAAATGACAATGTTTCGTTTTTAAAATTTGTTAGTTTTTTATTAATTTAAGTTTTTGTTTACAAGTTTCGTTTTTTTTTTAGAACCTTAGGTTTTAAACTACTAAGTTTTAAATCAGGTTTTAGAGCATTAAAGAGCGCTTAAATGACCATGTTATAATATTTTTAATTGTTAGTTTCGCAGTAATTAAAAGCTTTGTGTGCAGAATCTTTTTTTTTTATAAAAACCCTCTATATTTTAAATACATAAGTTTTAAATCTGGTTGTAGTGCATAAAAAGAGGTTTTAAATGACCATGTTATAAAATTTTAATTTGTTAATTTTCCATGTATGAATGTTTTTATGTAGGAACGAATTCTTTTTTTTAGACACCCTTTGTATTTTAAATAATTTTGCTTAACTTCATATTTGGTATTAAAAAGAGCTTAAATAGCTATTTACCAATTTTTAAAAATGTTAGTCCTTTTGAAAATTAAAGTTTATGTGTACAGTTTCTTTCTTTTTTTTTTACAAAACCTATAAGTTTTAAAATACTCAAGTTTTAAATCTTGGTTTTAGAGCATTAAAAGAGCCTTAAACTGACATGTCATAATATTTTAAATTTGCTAAGTTTCGAGTAATTAAAGTTTTAGTGTACAAGTTCCTTTTTTTTTTTAGAAACCTATAAGTTTTAAATATTTAAGTTTTAAATGGATGAAACGCATAAAGAGGTTTAAATGACCATGTATAACATCTTAGAATTTGTTAATTTTAAGTCATTAAAGTTCTTGTGTACAATACTTCCTTTTTTTTAAGACACCATATATATTTAAAACTTTTGCTTAACATCATATTGTTGGGCATTAAATGAGATTAAAATAGCAAATTTAAAAACATTTGAAATAATTTAGTCTTCGATAACTTATAGTTTATGTGTACAGCATCTTTCTTTTTCTTTTAGAAAACCTAAAGTTTTAAATAAGTTTTAAATCTGGTTGTAGAGCAATAAAGAGCTTTAAAATGACCATATTAAACATTTTAAAATTTGCTTAGTTTTCAAGTAAATATAAGTTTTTTGTGTACAGATTCCTTTTTTTTTTAAACACCTTATGTATAATAAATAATTATGTTTAGCATCAAGTTTTAGGGCAATAAAAGAGCTTTTAAATTACTGCTTTAAAATGACAACATTAAAATGACTGCGTCAAATTATTTTAAAATTTGCTTGTTTTCGAGTAATTGAAGTTATTGTGTACAAATTCCTTTTTTTTTAGAAAACTTATAAGTTTTAAATATTTTAGTTTTAAAACTGGTTGTAGAACATTAAAAATGCTTAAAATGACCATGGTATAACATTTTAAAATTTGTAAGTTTTTGAATAATTAAAGTTTTTGTGTTCAGAATCCTTATTTTTATTTTAGAAAACCTATAAGTTTTAAATATTTAAGTTTAGCATAAGATTTTAAACCATTTATAGAACTTAAAAATGACAATAATAAAACATTTTAAAATCTGTTCGTTTTCGAGTAATTGAAGTTTTTTTGTACAGATTTCTTTTTTTTTTAAAAAAACCCTATATATTAGAAATACTTATGTTTTAGTTTAGAAAGTAGAGCATTAAAAGAGCTTTAAAATGTCCCTGTAATATCATTTTTAGAATTGTTTGTTTTGAGTTAATAAAGTTATTCTGTATAAATTACTTCTTTTTTTTTAGACATCCTATTATTTAAATACTTTGCTTAAATAATGTTATTGGGCATTAAAAGAGCTTTAAAATAGCTATTTTATAACATTTTAAAAAAAAGTTAGTCCTCCAGAAATTAAGTTTATGTGTCAGAATCTCCCTTTTTTTTTGAGATAACCTAAAAGTTTTAAATACTCAAGTTTTAAAATATGGTTGTAGAGCATTAAAAATGCTTTATATGACCATGTTATATTTATTAAAACTTGTTAGTTTCGAGTAATTAAAGTTCTTGTGTTCACCAATCTTTCTTTTTTTATAAAAACCCTATATATTTTAAATACATACAAGTTGTTATAAATCAGGTAAAGTAGAGCATGGAAAGAGCTTTTAAATGTCAATGCTATAACATTTTAGAATTTATTAGTGATCGAGTTATTACTTTTACGTATACAAAGATCATCTTTTTTTAGAAACCCTTTGTATGTTAAATAATTTGCTTAAAATCATTTGTTAAGTATTAAAAGAGCTTTAAAATAGCTATTTTAAAACATTTTGAAATAATTAGTCTTCGAGAAATAAAAGTTTATGTGTACAGAAACTTTCTTTTTTTTTTAAAAAACCTAAAGGTTTAAACACTTA
>NW_025113053.1:1070999-1106216 GCF_010416935.1 Polistes fuscatus | reverse complement strand
AAAACCTATAAGTTTTAAATACTTATGTTTTAAATCTGGTTGTAGAAACATAAAAATCTTTTAAATGACAACGTCAAAACATTTAAGAATTTTTTAATTCGATTATTAAAGTTTTTGTATACAAAGTACTTCTTTTTTTTAGACACCATATGTATTTTAAATTCTTTTGCTTAAAATCATGTTGTTAGGCATTAAAAGACCTTTAAAATGACTATTTACAAAATTTTATAATAAGTTCGTCTTTGTGAAAATAATGTTTATGTGTAAAGCTTCTTTCTTTTTTTTTTTAGAAAACATATAAGTTTTAAATAATTAGGTTTTACATAAGATTTTAAAATTTATAGAACTATAAAAATGACAATAGTAAAACATTTTAAAATCTGCTTGTTTTCGAGTAATTGAGGTTTTTTTCGTACAGAATTCTTTTTTTTAAAAACCCTATATATTTGAATACTTATGTTTTAATTCAGAATGTAGAGCATTAAAGAGCTTTAAAATGACCATGTCATATCTTTTTAGAATTTGTTGTTTTCGAGTTAATAAAGTTTGTGTACAAAGTACTTCATTTTTTTTAGACACCCTATGTATTTTAAATACTTTTACATAAATTTTAGTTGTTAGGCATTAATAGACATTTAAATGCTATTTTAATACATTTTATAAAATGTTAATCTTTGAAAAATTAAAGTTATATGTACAGCTTCTTTTTTATTTTTAGAAACCTATAAGTTCTCAATATTATGTTTAGCATAAGATCTTAAACCATTTATAGAACTTAAAAATGTCAATAATAAAACATTTTAAAATCTGCTTGTTTTCGAATAATTAAGTTTTTTAACGATTCCTTCTTTTTTTTAAAAAACCCTATATATTTTTAATACATAAGTTATAAATCAGGTTGTAGAGCATTAAAAGAGCTTTTAAATGGCCATGCCTTAACATTTTAGAATTTATTAGTTTTCGAGTTATTAAAGTTTATGTATACAAGATATTTATTTTTTTTTAGACACTCTATGTATATTAAATACTTTTGCTTAAAATCATTTTGTTGGGCACTAAAAGAGCTTTAAAATAGCTAATTTAAAACATTTTAAAAAATGTTAGTCTTTGAAAAATTAAAGTTTATGTTTACATCATCTTTCTTTTTTTTTTATAAAACCTATAAGTTTAAAATAGTAAAGTTTTAAATCAGGTTTTAGAGCATTAAAAGAGCCTTAAAATGACCATGTTATAACATTTTAAAATTTGTTGGTTTTTGAGTTAATAAAGTTATTCTGTACAAAGTACTTCTTTTTTTTAGACAACCTATGTATTTTAAATACTTTTGCTTAAAATAATGTTATTGGGCATTAAAAGAGCTTTAAAATAGCTATTTTAAAACATTTTAAAAAAAGTTAGTCCTCGAGAAATTAAAGTTTATGTATACAGAATCTCTTTTTTTTTTGAGATAACCTAAAAGTTTTAAATACTCAAGTTTAAAATATGGTTGTAGAGCATTAAAACTGCTTTAAAATGACCATGTTATAGTATATTAAAATTTGTTAGTTTTCGAGTAATTAAAGTTCTTGTGTTCACAATCTTTCTTTTTTTTATAAAAACCCTATATATTTTAAATACATAGTTAAATCAGGTAGTAGAGCATTAAAAGAGCTTTTAATATCAATGCTATAACATTTTAGAATTTATTAGTTTTCGAGTTATTACTGTTTACGTATACAAAGATCATCTTTTTTTTTAGAAACTGTTGCGTATCCCACGCAACGAGTGAGTAGGGCGAAGCACCTAGGCGCGTACGGCCCTGCCAAAGCGTTAGACGCGTGCGACAAAGCAATATCGTTGTTTTTAGTGGTAACCACGGTAGCGCTAAGATGCCTGCAAGGGCTCTTTCTTTATTCTAGCTCGCGTTCTCCCACTACATTTATTACGCCAATCATATGTATCGACAGCCGCGTTATGCTCGGACTTTTCGGTGATTGGTGCAGCATTGCATCGCCTTTTGGTATAAAAGCCAGCGCGTTTTTGCGCCGGTTGTCACTCTGGATTCATCGCTCGAGATTCATCTAGCTGAGACTTGCGAGAACTACTTCAAGGAGAATTCTTTGTATTGCGTAATACCATATCATCTAAGTTCGGCCAGCGACAAGGGACAAAGGTCCTGCACTTGGCCAGAATTATCCGGATTTGTGGATTCTTCTTCATCGTTTTCAACCAGGGTTTTTATGCCGAAAGGCTTTTCCCTGACGAGCCAATAAAGCGTACTTTTTAGTACTGATTGGGCTCAAATAAAGTTGTTATTGTGTTCTTTATTTTCCTATCCTCCTTCCCATTAATAAGGAATCTCGATATCACTCGTAAGGGCATTTTTCGATTCACTACTATCCACTGGAGTACCGATTAAGGCATCGGTCGCATCAACATTTTGGTCCTTCGAGCCGGATCGAGGGAGCTTCCTCCCCACTCTTCGTCCGGCGTCTATTGTGCATACAGTCTTCTTCAACGGAGGAGAAAGAGGCAACGGAAGACTTCCGATCGAGCAACAAAGGAGGTATTGCATCATCGCTACAAGCCGAGAAGCTTCTATTGTTCCGGTGCGTGAGTACGCTGCACGGGACGCCTTATTCAGAGGATTCACGTGAGTTTTGTAATTTCTGTTGCTTGATCATTCTTCGAAGTTGTATTTTTCCCCCTCTTTTCTCTTCTTAATTTTGCCTTTTGTCGTGAAAATGCCTCGTTCGAGTAGTGCACGTGGTGATGTTGAGCGCGTTATACGTAGATTCGAGTATGTAAAGAAAGAATTCGCGCAATTTCAAAAGGCGGTGAGCGAGATAGATCATACCAACCCGCGCGATATAATGAAATTAAAGCTTAGAATTTCCAAAGTTGATAAGAATGTGGCAATATTAGAGGAGTTGATAGAAAAGACTTCCGGTGAAACGATGGGAACGCTGGTTGACGAAATTCACAATCATGTCGAGTCAGTCATCGACGCCAGGGCGGAGGCGGAATTGATCATTAATAGAGCTGAATCGGTAGCCACTTTAGACACAAATGCGCCTACTACGAATCTATTGTCTCCAGTTAGCACTACGGTTAGCAATCCGTCCGTAGATAGCATTTACAGAGTACCGGCGGTACAATTACCTCGTTTTGACGGGCAGCATGAGGAATGGCCGAGTTTCGCGGACCGTTTCAATCGGTGATAGGAGATAATCCCGCGATTCGCGATATACAAAAATTTGCATATTTGAAATCATGTTTATCGGGACCGGCCGCGGAGAAAATAAGAGTTTTGGAAATTACCGCGGATAATTATCCGATTGCGTGGAAGACCTTAGTCGAGTGCTATGACAATCCGTTAATATTAATAAATAAGCACGTACGAGCTATTTTAGAGGGTCCCCCTATTGACAGTGAATTTCCCTCGTCTTTAATTGCCGCGTCCGATGCGCTAAGCGCAAATTATAGGGCTTTAGTAGCGACTAAAAAAGTGTTTGTCGATCAATTTGCTATTGCCGCACATCTTTCGCGAGTGGATCCAGCAACACGGCTTCAATGGGAACAACGGTATTCCCGAGATGCTTTACCGACGGTAGACGAATTTGTGATATTTTTGCGCGATCGGGGAAATGCGCTAGTAAACTCCCAGCCGGCAGAACATTCTAAAAGAATTAACAATAGCAGAAGGAACGCACCGTTAGGACCCGAGAGAAATTTTCGCTCAAGGAATTTGATGCGTAACGAGCCGCGGTTTAATTCTCCGCGAAATTGGCCGCGAATTTCCGACCGAGGACAAGTTCAAGCGTATTCCACAAGCGCGACTGTCTCGTGTGGCATATGTCGCGAGAGGCATAACACATCGGAGTGTGAGCAGCTACTGAGAGCCGAGCCCGAGGAGCGCAGAAGAATCGTGGTTAACGCCAATTTGTGTTGTAATTGTTTACAAGCTGGTCACCGCGTATACACATGTATTAAGAATGACTGCTGCAGTAAGTGCAAGGCAGGCATCATGAGTTGTTACATGTGAGAGAGGCCGTTGCAGAAGGTGCAGCGGCGGGCATCACGAATTGTTGCGTTCGAACGGCGTCGGCGGTGCAGAATGCACATGTAGAGCTCCATCACTCGCAGGCACCCGCGCTGTTACTAACTGCAGTGGTGCATTTGCTGGATCGCGACGGCAGGCCGCACGAGTGTCGTGTGCTCCTGGATTCGGGTTCCGAAGCACATTTCTTAACGATCCGGTTCGCGAATCTTCTGCGAATAGCCAAACGGGACGTGAATGTACCCATTTCTGGCGTAAACCAAACGGAAACTAGAGTCAAACAGGCAATATTAGCAACGTTGAAATCGCGAACAGAAAATTACGCGTTAGAATTACAATTCTTATTATTACCCACTGTAACGAATAGGTTGCCTTCGCAACGAATTCCGCAAGAAGAATTGACTATACCGGCAGGGATCCAATTGGCAGATCCCAAGTTTTATGAGCCCGCGAATATCGACGCGATTCTCGGTGTCGAGATTTTTGCTTCACTATGGCGCGCAGGTCAGAGCATTAGGTTGAATGAAAATTTAATGGCACAAGGAACTGTACTAGGATGGCTCGTTATGAGCACAGGAAATACGCGCACTCCGCAGAGCGTTAATTGCCACACGGCCACGGTAGATTTGAACTCACAATTGGAAAAATTCTGGAAAATTGAGGAAGTAGCTGAGAGTAGTATTAGGTCGCACGAGGAAAATTTGTGCGAAGCACATTACAGAAGCAACACGCGACGGGATGATACTGGCAGATATATAGTGAGATTGCCCTTTAAGGAAGAAAATCAGTTAGGAGATTCGTATACGAGCGCGTTACGAAGATTTCACGCATTAGAGCGATCATTATCGCGCAACCGAAAATTAGAGATGAATATATTAAATTCTTATCCGAATATGAAGAACTAGGGCATATGACAAGGATAGAAGGGGGACCCCACGAAGATAGATTCTATTTACCGCATCATGCTGTATTAAAGCATACTAGTATTACGACCAAATTGCGAGTAGTGTTCGACGCGTCGGCAAAAACCAGCAACGGGAAATCTTTGAATAACGTATTAATGGTTGGCCCAACCATACAGGAGGATCTATTTGCACTTTTAGTAAGATTTAGATCACATGCTATTGCTATTACCGCGGACATCGCGAAGATGTATCGGCAGATAATAATTGATCCGCGCGATCGCAAATATCAAACTATACTGTGGCGTCGACAGGAAAGTGATCCCGTGAAAACATATAGATTAAATACAGTAACCTATGGAACTGCCTCCGCGTCGTTTTTAGCAACTCGTACGTTACATCAACTCGCGAGCGACGAATTTAACAGATTCCCGAGAGCTGCCATCGCGCTTAAAGAAGATTTCTATGTAGACGACTTGTTAACCGGAGCGCGTACGGTTAGGGAAGCGAAGCAAGTCCGCGACGAGTTAATAAGTATAACCGCAGGGGCAGGCATGCATTTGCGGCAATGGGCGTCAAATTGCGCCGAGATTCTAAAGGACTTAGATACCGCAGATAATAACATCATAAATTTAGATTCGTCAGGAACGATAAAAACATTAGGTGTTAATTGGAACGCGGCCGAAGACAACATAGGCTATACGGTAAAGCGAGCAGCTGATCCATCGAAGGTTACTAAGCGTGTTATATTATCCGAAATTTCTCAGTTATTCGACCCGCTAGGTTTATTAGGACCGGTAGTAATCAACGCGAAATTGATGATGCAACGGCTATGGCAATTAAAATCAACATGGGACGAAGATGTCCCCGCCGATATATATAAAATATGGCAGGAGTTCCGCCAAAATCTCCACACGCTCGAGGAGATAAGGTTCGCGCGCAACGTAGCAGGTGATGGAGAAGAAATGGAAATGCATGGTTTTTGTGACGCGAGCGAAAGGGCTTACGGCGCGTGCATTTATGTTAAAACGTTAGGAAAAAATCCCACTTTACGATTAGTCTGCGCCAAATCCAAGGTAGCGCCGCTTAAAACGCAATCGCTTCCGCGACTAGAACTTTGCGGCGCCTTAATACTTTCGCGTCTCTTTAAGGCCACTAAAAATGCTTTGCGTAGAAATGATTTCTGCCGTACAATATTTTGGACGGACTCTACGGTAGTTTTGCATTGGCTCAACACTCCGCCTCACACGTTAAAAACCTACGTAGCACATCGCGTAGCTGAAATTCAAGAGAGCACAGCTCGCGAGCTGTGGCGTCATGTATCGTCCGAACATAACCCCGCGGATTTAATTTCTCGCGGCGTTACACCTGCCGAACTCCGTGAAAGTAAGCTCTGGAAGTCCGGTCCTGTATGGCTTATCCAGCCGGAATCAAATTGGCCGCATAGTAGATTAGAACCAATCGAAATCCCGGAAAAGAAAAGGATTGTAACTCACGCAAGGGTAGCTACTCCGTTCGAACTATTTAGACGGTACTCCTCGTTCGTCAAATTAAAGCGCATTATCGCGTATTGCGTTAGATTCGCACGTAACTCGCGCAATTTAAAAGAGAAAAGAATAATGGGTGAGTTAACCGTGGACGAATTGAAAGGCGCGGAAATAATCGCGATTAGATTGATACAGGAAGAAGCATTTCCCGAGATCATCAAATTAATCAAGTCCGGTAAAGAGGTTTGCGCATCATTCTCCGTACTTAGCCCGTTTGTAGACAATTTAGGAATATTAAGAGTTGGAGGTAGATTGGCAAGGAGCAACTTGCCATACGAGCAAAGGCATCCCGCATTATTGCCGAAAGACCATACAATTACAAACGCGATAATACGCGAAAAGCACCATCAAATAGGGCACGGTGGTACGCAAGCCACTTTGAACGCACTTCGCGAATCGTTTTGGCCAATAAATGGGCGAAGTAGCGTTAAGCGCGTAATATATAAATGCATTACTTGTCGACGTTTAAAACCCGCTACGCCGCAATATCCTATGAGTGATCTACCTGCCAGTCGTCTTCTACCGAATCGTCCGTTTATCCACACCGGCGTAGATTTCTGCGGTCCGTTATTCATCAAGGAAAGGCAACACCGGAACCGTGGTCGCGCGAAAATATATGTGGCGGTATTCGTCTGTTTTAGCACCAAGGCCGTTCATTTAGAACTCGTGAATGATCTAACGACTGAAGCATTTTTAGCAGCTTTGCGTAGATTTATGGCACGCCGTGGAAAATGTTCGGACATATATTCCGACAACGCGACTAATTTCGTAGGTGCGGCGAACGAACTAGAAGCGCGCGTCTCGCGAAGTTTGGTAAATGAAGGAATCAAGTGGCATTTCATCCCACCCCGTTCCCCCCATTTTGGAGGTCTATGGGAGGCGGCCGTAAAATCATTTAAATATCATCTAGTTCGAATTATAGGCGAGACATTGCTATCTTACGAGGCATTATTAACATACGTCCTCGAGATAGAGGCGATTCTTAACTCGCGTCCTATCACGCCTCTGTCTAATGACCCGAATGATTTGCGCGCTCTTACACCTGGGCATTTTCTAATTGGAAATTCGTTTACGAGTTTGCCAGAGGACGAATACAGGGATATACCATCCGGGCGCCTGTCCCAATGGCAGCACGTACAGCAGATGAGACAGCATTTTTGGAACCGATGGAATAAGGAATATTTGAACGAGCAGACGGTCCGTAAAAAATGGCACAGAGGCACAGCAGACAAAATAAGTCCGGGTACACTAGTCATCTTGCGAGAAGATAATTCCCCTCCACTCAAATGGTCATTAGGACGTATCGCGGAAGTACATAAAGGAGCCGACGGTATAGCACGCGTGGCGAGCGTAAAAACTGCCAACGGTCTTGTAAAGCGCGGTATTAAACGTCTTTCTCCTTTACCAAGCGATTTATAAAAAAAAAAAAAATTTTTTTCTTTTTGTAATTCAGTCGCGTTAATTACTGAATATGTATTGTAATAGGCGGTTAACAGTATGTATATATAGTTTATAATTTGTATTTAAGTGTGCGCATTTTGGTTTTTAAATTTTGAAACGGTGCCCGTTCAAGGGGGGGGTATGTTGCGTATCCCACGCAACGAGTGAGTAGGGCGAAGCACCTAGGCGCGTACGGCCCTGCCAAAGCGTTAGACGCGTGCGACAAAGCAATATCGTTGTTTTTAGTGGTAACCACGGTAGCGCTAAGATGCCTGCAAGGGCTCTTTCTTTATTCTAGCTCGCGTTCTCCCACTACATTTATACGCCAATCATATGTATCGACAGCCGCGTTATGCTCGGACTTTTCGGTGATTGGTGCAGCATTGCATCGCCTTTTGGTATAAAAGCCAGCGCGTTTTTGCGCCTGTTGTCACTCTGGATTCATCGCTCGAGATTCATCTAGCTGAGACTTGCGAGAACTACTTCAAGGAGAATTCTTTGTATTGCGTAATACCATATCATCTAAGTTCGGCCAGCGACAGGGACAAAGGTCCTGCACGTGGCCAGAATTATCCGGATTTGTGGATTCTTTTTCATCGTTTTCAACCAGGGTTTTTATGACGAAAGGCTTTTCCCTGACGAGCCAATAAAGCGTACTTTTTAGTACTGATTGGGCTCAAATAAAGTTGTTATTGTGTTCTTTATTTTCCTATCCTCCTTCCCATTAATAAGGAATCTCGATATCACTCGTAAGGGCATTTTTCGATTCACTACTATCCACTGGAGTACCGATTAAGGCATCGGTCGCATCAACAGAAACCCTATGTATTTTAAATAATTTTGCTTAACATCATATTGTTAAGTATTAAAAGAGCTTTAAAATAGCTATTTTAAAACATTTTGAAATAATTTAGTCTTCGAGAAATAAAAGTTTATGTGTACAGAAACTTTCTTTTTTTTTTAAAAAAACCTAAAAGGTTTAAATACTTAAGTTTAAAATCTGGTTGTAGAACATTAAAAGAGTTTTTAAATGACCATGTTATAACATTTTTCAATTTGCTAATTTTCGAGTTATGAAAGTTTTTGTTTACAAAGTACTTCTTTTTTTAGACACCCTATGTGTTTTAAATAATTTTGCTTAACATCATATTGTTTGGTATTAAAAAACTTTAAATAGCTTTTAAAACATTTTCAAATAATTTAATCTTCGAGAAATTAAAGTTTATGTATACAGCATCTTTCTATTTTTTTAGAAAATCTATATCTTTTAAATGCTTAAGTTTTAGAACTGGTTGTAGAGCATTAAAAGAGCAGTAAAATGAACATGTTATAATATTATAAAATTTGTTTGTTTTCGAGTAATTTAAGTTTTTGTGTAAAGATTCCTCTTTTTTCAACACCCTATGTATAATAAATAATTATGTTTAGCATTAAGTTTTAGGGCATTAAAAGAGCTTTTAAATTACTGCTTTAAAATGACAACTTTAAAATTACTGCGTCAAATCATTTTACAATTTACTTGTTGTCGAGTAATTAAAGTTTTTGTGTACCGATTCCTTTTTTTTATTAGAAAACCTATAAGTTTTAAATACTTTAGTTTTAAATCTGGTTGTAGGACATTATAAGAGCTTTTAAATGACAACGTCATAACATTTTAGAATTTATTAGTTTTTGAGTTATTAAAGTTTTTGTATACAAGATATTTATTTTTTTTTAGAAACCCTATGTATATTAAATACTTTTGCTTAAAATCATGTTGTTAGGCATTAAAAGAGGTTTAAAATAGCTATTTTAAAAAATTTTAAAATATTTTAGTATTTGAAAAATTAAAGTTTATGTGTACAGTTTCTATCTTTTTTTTAAGGAAACCTATAAGTTTTAAATTCTCAAGTTTTAAATCTGGTTTTAGAACATTAAAAGAGCTTTTAAATGACAACGTCATAACATTTTAGAATTTATTAGTTTTTGAGTTATTAAAGTTTATGTGTACAAAGTACTTCTTTTTTTTAGACACCCTATGAATTTTAAATAATTTTGCTTAACATCATATTGTTTGGTATTAAAAGAGCTTTAAAATAGCTATTTTATGACATTTTCAAATAATTTAATCTTCGAGAAATTAAAGTTTATGTATACAGAATCTTTCTATTTTTTTAGAAAATCTATATCTTTTAAATGCTTAGGTTTTAAAACTGGTTGTAGAGCATTAAAAAAGCAGTAAATGACCATGGTATAACATTTTAAAATTTGAAAGTTTTTTAGTAATTTAAGTTTTTGTTTTCATAATCCTTCTTTTATTTTAGAAAACCTTCGAGTTTTAAATATTTAAGTTTTAAATCTGGTTGTAGAGCATTAAAAGAGCTTTTAAATGACTATTTTAACAAATTTATAATAAGTTCGTCTTTGTGAAAATAATGTTTATGTGTAAAGCTTCTTTCTTTTTGTTTTAGAAAACCTATAAGATTTAAATAATAAAGTTTAGCATTAGATTTAAACCATTTATAGAACTTAAAAATGACATAAATAAAAAATCTTAAAATCTGCTCGTTTTCGAGTAATTGAAGTTTTTTCTACAGATTTCTTCTTTTTTTTAAAAAACCTATATATTTGAAATACTTATGTTTTATTTCAGAATGTAGAGCAATAAAAGAGCTTTAAAACGACCATGTCATATCATTTTAGAATATGTTAGTTTTCGAGTTAATAAAGTTTTTGTGTACAAAGTACTTCATTTTTTTAGACACCCTACGTATTTTAAAAACTTTTACGTAAATTTAAGTTGTTGGTCAATAAAGATATGAATGGCTATTTTAAACATTTATTAAAATGTTAGTCTTTTGAAAAATTAAAATTTATATGTACAGCTTCTTTTATATTAGAAAACCTATAAGTTTTCAATAATTAGGTTTAGCATAAGATTTTAAACCATTTGTAGGACTTAAAAATGACAATAATAAAACATTTTAAAATCTGCTTGTTTTCGAATAATTGAAATTTTTTGTAACGATTTTTTTTTTAAAAAAAAAACCCTATATATTTAAATACATAAGTTTTAAATCAGGTTGTAGAGCATTAAAAGAGCTTTTAAATGGCAATGCTATAACATTTTAGAATTTATTAGTTTTCGAGTTACTAAAGTTTATGTTTACAAAGTAATTCTTTTTTTACATCCTTTGTATTTTAAATAATTTTGCTTAACATCGTATTGTTTGGTATTAAAAGAGCTTTAAAATAGCTATTTTATGACATTTTCAAATAATTTAATCTTCGAGAATTAAGTTTATGTATACAGCATCTTTCTATTTTTTTAGAAATATATATCTTTTAAATGCTTAAGTTTTAAAACCGGTGTTAGAGCATCAAAAGAGGCTTTAAAATGACCATGGTATAAATTTAAAATTTATTATTTTTGAGTAATTTAAGTTTTTGTTGTACATACATTTGTTAATTTTCCAGTTAAGGAAGTTTTATGTACAAAGTACTTTTTTTTTTCGACATGCTATGTATTTTAAATACTTTTGCTTAAAGTTCATGTTGTTGGGCCATTAAAGACCTTTAAATGGCTATTTTAACAAATTTTGAAAAAGTTCGTCTTTGCTAAATTAACTGTTAATTTGTACAGCTTCTTTCTTTTTTTTTTAGAAAACTATAAGTTTTAATAATAAGGTTTAGCCATAAGATTTTAAACCATTTATCGAACTTAAACATGACAATAATAAAACATTTTAAAATTTGCTTGTTTTTGAGTAATTGAAGTGTTTTTGTACAGATTTCTTCTTTTTTTTAAAAAACCCTATATATTTGAAATACTTATATTTTAATTCAGAATGTAGAGCATTAAAAGAGCTTTTAAATGACAATGCTATAACATTTTAGAAATTATTAGTTTTCGAGTTATTAAAGTTTTTGTATACAAAGAATTTCGTTTTTTTTAGACGCCCTATGTATATTAAATACTTTTGCTTAAAATCATGTTGTTAGGCATTAAAAGAGCTTTAAAATAGCAATTTTAAAACACTTTTAAATAATCTAGTCTTCGAGAAATTAAAGATAAAGTGTACCGCATCTTGTTTTTTTTTTAAAAACTATATGTTTTAAGTACTTTAGTTTTATATCTGGTTTTAGAGCATTAAAAAAGCTTTAAAATGACCATGTTATAACATTATAAAATTTGTTAGCTTTGAAGTAATTAAAGTTTTTGTGTACAAATTCCTTTTTTTTTTTTAGAAAACCTAAAAGTTTTAAATACTTAAGTTTTAAAAATGATTGTAGAGCATTAAAAGAGCTTTAAAATGACCATGTTATAACATTACAAAATTTGTTAGTTTTCGAGTAATTAAAGTTTATGTGAACAGCTACTTTCTATTTTTTTTAGAAAACCTATAGGTTTTAAATATTTAAGTTTTAAATCTGGTTGTAGAGCATTAAAAGAGCTTTTAAATGAAAAAGTCATAACATTTTAGAATTTATTAGTTTTCGAGTTATTAAAGTTTATGTGTACAAAGTACTTCTTTTTTTTAGACACCCTATGTATTTTAAATAATTTTGCTTAACATCATATTGTTTGGTATTAAAAGAGCTTTAAAATAGCTATTTTAAAACATTTTAAAATAATTTAATCTTCGAGAAATTAAAGTTTATGTATATAGCATCTTTCTATTTTTTTAGAAAATCTATATCTTTTAAATGCTTAAGTTATAAAACTGGTTGTAGAGCAATAAGAGAGCAGTAAAATGACCATTGCATAACATTTTAAAATTTGCAAGTTTTTTAGTAATTAAAGTTTTGTGTTCAGAATCCTTCTTTTATTTTAGAAAAACTATAAGTTTTAAATATTTAAGTTTTAAATCTGGTTGCTAGAGCTTTAACAGAGGTTTTAAATGACCTTGTTATAACATTTCTTAATTTGTAATTTTTCAGTTAAGAAAGTTTTGTGTACAAAGTACTTCTTTTTTTTAGGCACCTATTTATTTAAATACTTTTGCCTAACATCATGTTGTAAGCATTAAAAGACCTTTAAATAGCTATTTTAAAAAATTTTGAAATAAGTTTGTCTTTGTGAATTAGTGTTTATGTGTACAGATTCTTCCTTTTTTTTAGAAAACTTATAAGTTTTAAATAATTAATTTTAGCATAAGATTTTAAACCATTTAAAGAACTTAAAAATGACAATAATAAAACATTTTAAAATCCGTGTGTTTTCGAGTAATTGAAGGTTTTTTGTACAGATTTCTTCTTTTTTTTAAAAAACCCTATATATTTGAAATACTTATGTTTTAAATAAGAATGTAGAGCATTAAAAGAGCTTTAAAATGACCATGTCATATCATTTTAGAATTTGTTAGTTTTCGAGTTAATAAAGTTTTTGTGTACAAAGTACTTCATTTTTTTTAGACACCCTATGTATTTTAAATACTTTTACATAAATTTTAGTTGTTGGGCATTAAAAGACATTTAAATGGCTATTTTAATACATTTTATAAAATGAAAGTCTTTGAAAAATTAAAGTTTATATGTAAAGCTTCTTTTTTTATTTTTAGAAAACCTATAAGTTTTCAATAATTAGGTTTAGCATAAGATTTTAAACCATTTATAGAACTTAAAAATGACAATAATAAAACATTTTAAAATCTGCTTGTTTTCGAATAATTGAAATTTTTTTGTAACGATTCCTTTTTTTTAAAAAAAAAACCCTATATATTTTAAATACATAAGTTTTAAATCAGGTTGTAGAGCATTAAAAGAGCTTTTAAATGGCAATGCTATAACATTTTAGAATTTATTAGTTTTCGAGTTACTAAAGTTTATGTGTACAAAGTAATTCTTTTTTTTAGACACCCTTTGTATTTTAAATAATTTTGCTTACATCGTTTGTTTGGTATTAAAAGAGCTTTAAAATAGCTATTTTATGACATTTTTAAATAATTTAATCTTCGAGAAATTAAAGTTTATGTTTACATCATCTTTCTTTTTTTTTATAAAACCTTTAAGTTTAAAATAGTAAAGTTTTAAATCAGGTTTCAGAGCATTAAAGAGCCTTAAAATGACCATGTCATATCATTTAGAATTGTTAGTTTTCGAGTTATTAAAATTTTTGAGTTCAAAGTACTTCAATTTTTTAGACAACCTATGTATTTTAAATACTTTGCTTAACATCATATCGTTTGGCATAAAAACAGCTTTAATATAGAAAATTTAAACAATTTGAAATATTTTAATCTTCGAGAAATTAAAGTTTATGTGTACAGAATCTTTCTTTTTTTTTTTAAAACCGAATAGTTTTAAATACTTAAGTTTTTATTTTGGTAGTAGAGCATTAAAAAAACTTTAAAATGACCATGTTATAACATTTTAGAATTTATTAGTTTTCCAGTTATTAATGTTTTTGTATACAAAGTACTACTTTTTTTTAGACACCCTATGTATGTTAAATAATTTTGCTTAACATCGTGTTGTTAGGCTTTAAAAGAGTATTAAAATAGCTAATTTAAAACATTTTGAAACATTTTACTAATCGAGAAATTAACGTTTATGTGTACAGCAGCTTTCTTTTTTTATTTAGAAAACCTAAAAGTTTTAAATATTTACGTTTTAAAACTGGTCTTAGAGCATTAAAAAAGCTTTAAAATGACTTTGTTATAACATTATAAAATTTATAATTTTTTGAGTAATTAAAGTTTTTGTGTTCAGAATCCTTTTTTCTTTGGAAAACCTGTAAGTTTTAAATATTTAAGTTTTAAATCTGGTTGTAGAGAATTAAAAGAGCTTTTAAATGACAATGTTATAACGTTATTCAATATGTTTTTTTCTAGTTATGAAAGTTTTTGTGTACAAAGTACTTCTTTTTTTAGACAACCTATGTATTTTGAATACTTTTGCTTAACATCACGTTGTTGTGCATTAAAAGAACTTTAAGATAGCTATTTTAAAACATTTTAAATAAAGTTAGTCCTCCAGAAATTAAAGTTTATGTGTACAGAATCTCTCTTTTTTTTTGAGATAACCTAAAAGTTTTAAATACTCAAGTTTAAAAAATGGTTGTCGAGCATTAAAAATGCTTTAATATGGCCATGTTATATTACATTAAAATTTGTTAGTTTTTGAGTAATTAAAGTTCTTGTGTTCACAATCTTTCTTTTTTTTATAAAAACCCTATATATTTTAAATACATAAGTTATAAATCAGGTAGTAGAGCATTGAAAGAGCTTTTAAATGTCAATGCTATAACATTTTAGAATTTATTAGTTTTCGAGTTATTACTGTTTACGTATACAAAGATCATCTTTTTTTTTAGAAACTGTTGCGTATCCCACGCAACGAGTGAGTAGGGCGAAGCACCTAGGCGCGTACGGCCCTGCCAAAGCGTTAGACGCGTGCGACAAAGCAATATCGTTGTTTTTAGTGGTAACCACGGTAGCGCTAAGATGCCTGCAAGGGCTCTTTCTTTATTCTAGCTCGCGTTCTCCCACTACATTTATTACGCCAATCATATGTATCGACAGCCGCGTTATGCTCGGACTTTTCGGTGATTGGTGCAGCATTGCATCGCCTTTTGGTATAAAAGCCAGCGCGTTTTTGCGCCTGTTGTCACTCTGGATTCATCGCTCGAGATTCATCTAGCTGAGACTTGCGAGAACTACTTCAAGGAGAATTCTTTGTATTGCGTAATACCATATCATCTAAGTTCGGCCAGCGACAAGGGACAAAGGTCCTGCACGTGGCCAGAATTATCCGGATTTGTGGATTCTTTTTCATCGTTTTCAACCAGGGTTTTTATGACGAAAGGCTTTTCCCTGACGAGCCAATAAAGCGTACTTTTTAGTACTGATTGGGCTCAAATAAAGTTGTTATTGTGTTCTTTATTTTCCTATCCTCCTTCCCATTAATAAGGAATCTCGATATCACTCGTAAGGGCATTTTTCGATTCACTACTATCCACTGGAGTACCGATTAAGGCATCGGTCGCATCAACATTTTGGTCCTTTGAGCCGGATCGAGGGAGCTTCCTCCCCACTCTTCGTCCGGCGTCTATTGTGCATACAGTCTTCTTCAACGGAGGAGAAAGAGGCAACGGAAGACTTCCGATCGAGCAACAAAGGAGGTATTGCATCATCGCTACAAGCCGAGAAGCTTCTATTGTTCCGGTGCGTGAGTACGCTGCACGGGACGCCTTATTCAGAGGATTCACGTGAGTTTTGTAATTTCTGTTGCTTGATCATTCTTCGAAGTTGTATTTTTCCCCCTCTTTTCTCTTCTTAATTTTGCCTTTTGTCGTGAAAATGCCTCGTTCGAGTAGTGCACGTGGTGATGTTGAGCGCGTTATACGTAGATTCGAGTATGTAAAGAAAGAATTCGCGCAATTTCAAAAGGCGGTGAGCGAGATAGATCATACCAACCCGCGCGATATAATGAAATTAAAGCTTAGAATTTCCAAAGTTGATAAGAATGTGGCAATATTAGAGGAGTTGATAGAAAAGACTTCCGGTGAAACGATGGGAACGCTGGTTGACGAAATTCACAATCATGTCGAGTCAGTCATCGACGCCAGGGCGGAGGCGGAATTGATCATTAATAGAGCTGAATCGGTAGCCACTTTAGACACAAATGCGCCTACTACGAATCTATTGTCTCCAGTTAGCACTACGGTTAGCAATCCGTCCGTAGATAGCATTTACAGAGTACCGGCGGTACAATTACCTCGTTTTGACGGGCAGCATGAGGAATGGCCGAGTTTCGCGGACCGTTTCAATCGGTGATAGGAGATAATCCCGCGATTCGCGATATACAAAAATTTGCATATTTGAAATCATGTTTATCGGGACCGGCCGCGGAGAAAATAAGAGTTTTGGAAATTACCGCGGATAATTATCCGATTGCGTGGAAGACCTTAGTCGAGTGCTATGACAATCCGTTAATATTAATAAATAAGCACGTACGAGCTATTTTAGAGGGTCCCCCTATTGACAGTGAATTTCCCTCGTCTTTAATTGCCGCGTCCGATGCGCTAAGCGCAAATTATAGGGCTTTAGTAGCGACTAAAAAAGTGTTTGTCGATCAATTTGCTATTGCCGCACATCTTTCGCGAGTGGATCCAGCAACACGGCTTCAATGGGAACAACGGTATTCCCGAGATGCTTTACCGACGGTAGACGAATTTGTGATATTTTTGCGCGATCGGGGAAATGCGCTAGTAAACTCCCAGCCGGCAGAACATTCTAAAAGAATTAACAATAGCAGAAGGAACGCACCGTTAGGACCCGAGAGAAATTTTCGCTCAAGGAATTTGATGCGTAACGAGCCGCGGTTTAATTCTCCGCGAAATTGGCCGCGAATTTCCGACCGAGGACAAGTTCAAGCGTATTCCACAAGCGCGACTGTCTCGTGTGGCATATGTCGCGAGAGGCATAACACATCGGAGTGTGAGCAGCTACTGAGAGCCGAGCCCGAGGAGCGCAGAAGAATCGTGGTTAACGCCAATTTGTGTTGTAATTGTTTACAAGCTGGTCACCGCGTATACACATGTATTAAGAATGACTGCTGCAGTAAGTGCAAGGGCAGGCATCATGAGTTGTTACATGTGAGAGAGGCCGTTGCAGAAGGTGCAGCGGCGGGCATCACGAATTGTTGCGTTCGAACGGCGTCGGCGGTGCAGAATGCACATGTAGAGCTCCATCACTCGCAGGCACCCGCGCTGTTACTAACTGCAGTGGTGCATTTGCTGGATCGCGACGGCAGGCCGCACGAGTGTCGTGTGCTCCTGGATTCGGGTTCCGAAGCACATTTCTTAACGATCCGGTTCGCGAATCTTCTGCGAATAGCCAAACGGGACGTGAATGTACCCATTTCTGGCGTAAACCAAACGGAAACTAGAGTCAAACAGGCAATATTAGCAACGTTGAAATCGCGAACAGAAAATTACGCGTTAGAATTACAATTCTTATTAGGTATACAAATAAGTTTCCGCCGTTTTTTATTAAAAATTAAGTATTTATTCTAGAAGAATGGTAATTTTAAGGTTATTTAAAATACTGTCCATCACTTGCAATGACTTTTTCCATCTCTCAGGCAACATTCGGATCCCACGTCGGAAGAACTCCTTGTCTTTTGAGGCTATCCACGAATCAACCCAATTTTTGGTATCTTCATATGATTTGAACCGTTGCTCCGACAGAGCATGTGCCATGGACCGAAATAGGTGATAATCGGACGGTGCAATGTCTGGTGAATACGGCGGGTGGGGTAACACTTCCCAATCAAGTGTTTCCAAATACTTTTTCACGGGAGCCGCTACATGTGGACGAGCATTGTCATGCAGGAGAATAATTTTTTCGTGTCTAGAATAGTATTGAGGGCGTTTTTCCTTCAGAGCTCGGCTCAATCTCATTAATTGTGTTCGATAGAGGGCTCCGGTGATTGTTTCGCTCGGATTAAGCAACTCATAATACACTACACCCAGCTGATCCCACCAAATACACAGCCTGAGTTTTTTTCCGTGAATATTCGGTTTTGCTGTTGATGTTGACGCATGGCTTGGTAATTCCCATGATTTTCTTCTTTTTGGATTATCATAATGTATCCATTTCTAGTCACCAGTGGTGATACGATGTAAAAAACCCTTTTTTTTATGTCTAGCAAGCAGTATTTTACTTAAGCATAATCGGCGTTCAATATCTCTCGGCTTTAATTCGTACGGAACCCAATTTCCTGGTTTATTAATCATTCCTAATGATTTTAAACGATGTGAGACTGCTTGCTGAGTGACTTCTAATGTTACAGCAATTTCTTTTTGTGTTTGAGATGAATCTTCCTCCAATATTTCCTCCAATTCTGCATTTTCGTAAATTTTTGGCCTTCCACTGCGATCTTTGTCTTCTACGTCGAAATCACCGTTTTTAAACTTTTGAAACCACTCACGACACGTTCTCTCACTCAAAGCAGTCTCACCATATGCTTCTACGAGCAATCGATGCGCCTCAGCAGCAGATTTCTTTATATTAAAGAAGTAAACTAATATTTCCCGCAAATGACGCTTATTTGGCTCAAATGTGGACATTTCCAACTAAAAAAAATTATATTTTACAAATATGAAATCAATAATATTAATAGGTTATGTTGTTCTTAAACGTCCAAACTAATTTTTAAGCAGGATATATCTGCGAAAGTTAACGGAAACTACGCGCCGCGCTATCTACATTAAAACGGCGGAAACTTATTTGTACACCTAATATTATTACCCACTGTAACGAATAGGTTGCCTTCGCAACGAATTCCGCAAGAAGAATTGACTATACCGGCAGGGATCCAATTGGCAGATCCCAAGTTTTATAAGCCCGCGAATATCGACGCGATTCTCGGTGTCGAGATTTTTGCTTCACTATGGCGCGCAGGTCAGAGCATTAGGTTGAATGAAAATTTAATGGCACAAGGAACTGTACTAGGATGGCTCGTTATAAGCACAGGAAATACGCGCACTCCGCAGAGCGTTAATTGCCACACGGCCACGGTAGATTTGAACTCACAATTGGAAAAATTCTGGAAAATTGAGGAAGTAGCTGAGAGTAGTATTAGGTCGCACGAGGAAAATTTGTGCGAAGCACATTACAGAAGCAACACGCGACGGGATGATACTGGCAGATATATAGTGAGATTGCCCTTTAAGGAAGAAAATCAGTTAGGAGATTCGTATACGAGCGCGTTACGAAGATTTCACGCATTGAGCGATCATTATCGCGCAAGCCGAAAATTAGAGATGAATATATTAAATTCTTATCCGAATATGAAGAACTAGGGCATATGACAAGGATAGAAGGGGGACCCCACGAAGATAGATTCTATTTACCGCATCATGCTATTAAAGCATACTAGTATTACGACCAAATTGCGAGTAGTGTTCGACGCGTCGGCAAAAACCAGCAACGGGAAATCTTTGAATAACGTATTAATGGTTGGCCCAACCATACAGGAGGATCTATTTGCACTTTTAGTAAGATTTAGATCACATGCTATTGCTATTACCGCGGACATCGCGAAGATGTATCGGCAGATAATAATTGATCCGCGCGATCGCAAATATCAAACTATACTGTGGCGTCGACAGGAAAGTGATCCCGTGAAAACATATAGATTAAATACAGTAACCTATGGAACTGCCTCCGCGTCGTTTTTAGCAACTCGTACGTTACATCAACTCGCGAGCGACGAATTTAACAGATTCCCGAGAGCTGCCATCGCGCTTAAAGAAGATTTCTATGTAGACGACTTGTTAACCGGAGCGCGTACGGTTAGGGAAGCGAAGCAAGTCCGCGACGAGTTAATAAGTATAACCGCAGGGGCAGGCATGCATTTGCGGCAATGGGCGTCAAATTGCGCCGAGATTCTAAAGGACTTAGATACCGCAGATAATAACATCATAAATTTAGATTCGTCAGGAACGATAAAAACATTAGGTGTTAATTGGAACGCGGCCGAAGACAACATAGGCTATACGGTAAAGCGAGCAGCTGATCCATCGAAGGTTACTAAGCGTGTTATATTATCCGAAATTTCTCAGTTATTCGACCCGCTAGGTTTATTAGGACCGGTAGTAATCAACGCGAAATTGATGATGCAACGGCTATGGCAATTAAAATCAACATGGGACGAAGATGTCCCCGCCGATATATATAAAATATGGCAGGAGTTCCGCCAAAATCTCCACACGCTCGAGGAGATAAGGTTCGCGCGCAACGTAGCAGGTGATGGAGAAGAAATGGAAATGCATGGTTTTTGTGACGCGAGCGAAAGGGCTTACGGCGCGTGCATTTATGTTAAAACGTTAGGAAAAAATCCCACTTTACGATTAGTCTGCGCCAAATCCAAGGTAGCGCCGCTTAAAACGCAATCGCTTCCGCGACTAGAACTTTGCGGCGCCTTAATACTTTCGCGTCTCTTTAAGGCCACTAAAAATGCTTTGCGTAGAAATGATTTCTGCCGTACAATATTTTGGACGGACTCTACGGTAGTTTTGCATTGGCTCAACACTCCGCCTCACACGTTAAAAACCTACGTAGCACATCGCGTAGCTGAAATTCAAGAGAGCACAGCTCGCGAGCTGTGGCGTCATGTATCGTCCGAACATAACCCCGCGGATTTAATTTCTCGCGGCGTTACACCTGCCGAACTCCGTGAAAGTAAGCTCTGGAAGTCCGGTCCTGTATGGCTTATCCAGCCGGAATCAAATTGGCCGCATAGTAGATTAGAACCAATCGAAATCCCGGAAAAGAAAAGGATTGTAACTCACGCAAGGGTAGCTACTCCGTTCGAACTATTTAGACGGTACTCCTCGTTCGTCAAATTAAAGCGCATTATCGCGTATTGCGTTAGATTCGCACGTAACTCGCGCAATTTAAAAGAGAAAAGAATAATGGGTGAGTTAACCGTGGACGAATTGAAAGGCGCGGAAATAATCGCGATTAGATTGATACAGGAAGAAGCATTTCCCGAGATCATCAAATTAATCAAGTCCGGTAAAGAGGTTTGCGCATCATTCTCCGTACTTAGCCCGTTTGTAGACAATTTAGGAATATTAAGAGTTGGAGGTAGATTGGCAAGGAGCAACTTGCCATACGAGCAAAGGCATCCCGCATTATTGCCGAAAGACCATACAATTACAAACGCGATAATACGCGAAAAGCACCATCAAATAGGGCACGGTGGTACGCAAGCCACTTTGAACGCACTTCGCGAATCGTTTTGGCCAATAAATGGGCGAAGTAGCGTTAAGCGCGTAATATATAAATGCATTACTTGTCGACGTTTAAAACCCGCTACGCCGCAATATCCTATGAGTGATCTACCTGCCAGTCGTCTTCTACCGAATCGTCCGTTTATCCACACCGGCGTAGATTTCTGCGGTCCGTTATTCATCAAGGAAAGGCAACACCGGAACCGTGGTCGCGCGAAAATATATGTGGCGGTATTCGTCTGTTTTAGCACCAAGGCCGTTCATTTAGAACTCGTGAATGATCTAACGACTGAAGCATTTTTAGCAGCTTTGCGTAGATTTATGGCACGCCGTGGAAAATGTTCGGACATATATTCCGACAACGCGACTAATTTCGTAGGTGCGGCGAACGAACTAGAAGCGCGCGTCTCGCGAAGTTTGGTAAATGAAGGAATCAAGTGGCATTTCATCCCACCCCGTTCCCCCCATTTTGGAGGTCTATGGGAGGCGGCCGTAAAATCATTTAAATATCATCTAGTTCGAATTATAGGCGAGACATTGCTATCTTACGAGGCATTATTAACATACGTCCTCGAGATAGAGGCGATTCTTAACTCGCGTCCTATCACGCCTCTGTCTAATGACCCGAATGATTTGCGCGCTCTTACACCTGGGCATTTTCTAATTGGAAATTCGTTTACGAGTTTGCCAGAGGACGAATACAGGGATATACCATCCGGGCGCCTGTCCCAATGGCAGCACGTACAGCAGATGAGACAGCATTTTTGGAACCGATGGAATAAGGAATATTTGAACGAGCAGACGGTCCGTAAAAAATGGCACAGAGGCACAGCAGACAAAATAAGTCCGGGTACACTAGTCATCTTGCGAGAAGATAATTCCCCTCCACTCAAATGGTCATTAGGACGTATCGCGGAAGTACATAAAGGAGCCGACGGTATAGCACGCGTGGCGAGCGTAAAAACTGCCAACGGTCTTGTAAAGCGCGGTATTAAACGTCTTTCTCCTTTACCAAGCGATTTATAAAAAAAAAAAAAATTTTTTTCTTTTTGTAATTCAGTCGCGTTAATTACTGAATATGTATTGTAATAGGCGGTTAACAGTATGTATATATAGTTTATAATTTGTATTTAAGTGTGCGCATTTTGGTTTTTAAATTTTGAAACGGTGCCCGTTCAAGGGGGGGGTATGTTGCGTATCCCACGCAACGAGTGAGTAGGGCGAAGCACCTAGGCGCGTACGGCCCTGCCAAAGCGTTAGACGCGTGCGACAAAGCAATATCGTTGTTTTTAGTGGTAACCACGGTAGCGCTAAGATGCCTGCAAGGGCTCTTTCTTTATTCTAGCTCGCGTTCTCCCACTACATTTATTACGCCAATCATATGTATCGACAGCCGCGTTATGCTCGGACTTTTCGGTGATTGGTGCAGCATTGCATCGCCTTTTGGTATAAAAGCCAGCGCGTTTTTGCGCCTGTTGTCACTCTGGATTCATCGCTCGAGATTCATCTAGCTGAGACTTGCGAGAACTACTTCAAGGAGAATTCTTTGTATTGCGTAATACCATATCATCTAAGTTCGGCCAGCGACAAGGGACAAAGGTCCTGCACGTGGCCAGAATTATCCGGATTTGTGGATTCTTTTTCATCGTTTTCAACCAGGGTTTTTATGACGAAAGGCTTTTCCCTGACGAGCCAATAAAGCGTACTTTTTAGTACTGATTGGGCTCAAATAAAGTTGTTATTGTGTTCTTTATTTTCCTATCCTCCTTCCCATTAATAAGGAATCTCGATATCACTCGTAAGGGCATTTTTCGATTCACTACTATCCACTGGAGTACCGATTAAGGCATCGGTCGCATCAACAGAAACCCTATGTATTTTAAATAATTTTGCTTAACATCATATTAAAAGAGCTTTAAAATAGCTATTTTAAAACATTTTGAAATAATTTAGTCTTCGAGAAATAAAAGTTTATGTGTACAGAAACTTTCTTTTTTTTTTAAAAAAACCTAAAAGGTTTAAATACTTAAGTTTAAAATCTGGTTGTAGAACATTAAAAGAGTTTTTAAATGACCATGTTATAACATTTTTCAATTTGCTAATTTTCGAGTTATGAAAGTTTTTGTTTACAAAGTACTTCTTTTTTTTAGACACCCTATGTGTTTTAAATAATTTTGCTTAACATCATATTGTTTGGTATTAAAAAAGCTTTAAAATAGCTATTTTAAAACATTTTTAAATAATTTAATCTTCGAGAAATTAAAGTTTATGTATACAGCATCTTTCTATTTTTTTAGAAAATCTATATCTTTTAAATGCTTAAGTTTTAGAACTTGTTTGTAGAATATAAGACTGTAAGCGTTTCGATATTAATGTCGTGAGTTCGATTATTTCGACGCATGAATGAGTGAGATAGGGAAGGATAGATAAATCAATTAACACAATTTTACGCGGTATGAAACACTTGCTTCGGCATAAAAACTCTCACGAAGTTGAGAGAAAAGCCGGGGCAAGCTATGACTTTATTTAATCCTATAATACAGTAAATAGTAGTCTCTTATTTCTTCTTTGACTAGAGAACTCTCTTACCTTCGTTTCCATTAAAAATATGTAACTTATCGTAGCCTACTTAGATGCGTTATCCGGTCTTCAAAACACGTTAATCTCGCTGCTAACACCTTCCACGTGGGGTAGCCTTTTCCTTCACAAATTTATCCTCGGCAGGTCGACTGGTAAACACTGTAATAGGCACCGTGACTGTCGGTGACAAGCTTAGTTGTGCCTTTTGCACAACTCCTTCAAAGCGAAGTAAAACAGTGCGGTCGTGTGCTTGCACGACCCCATCGAACTTAATAATGGGCGCGGTTGAGTCTATGCAAAACACCTTCTACTTGGCCAAGTGCATGGTTGTGTCTATGCACAACCCCCTCCTACTTAGTAAAAAAGCTCGGTTGCGGCAATGCCCAACCCTTTCAAACTTACCAGTCGACAACTCGAAAGCACACCACAAGAAACAGAACTTACTTCAAAGAAACCAATATGGCGCCTCTGCACCTTATCAGCAAACGAATAGTCCTTTTCAATATCCAGAATCGGTCTGTCGCTTGCGCTCTCGAGCCAGGGCCTATGCACCCATCTCCCCTCTCCCCAGTACCTCAAGACCCACGCGCACGTACCTTGCCGGCTAAAGGCGGTCCTATATGTATCTCTAATGCCCCCTAGCGCCCTCATAACTCAACTAAGGCAACCGTACCCGATCCTTTTTAGAATGTAATTCTAACCAATTTAATATCCCAACGCCGTCGCTATCTAACCTATTCGGCGCGCAATACGAATTGGTCAAATTCCCTAATTTCACCGAACAGAACTGGTTGTAGAGCATTAAAACAGCAGTAAAATGAACATGGTATAATATTATAAAATTTGTTAGTTTTCGAGTAATTAAAGTTTTTGTGTAAATATTCCTTCTTTTTTTTTAAACACTCTATGTATAATAAATAGCTATGTTTAGCATCAAATTTTAGGGCAATAAAAGAGCTTTTAAATTACTGCTTTAAAATGACAAGTTTAAAGTTACTGCGTCAAATTATATTAAAATATGCTTTTTTTCGAGTAATTGAAGTTTTTGTTTACAAATTCCTTTTTTTTTTAGAAAATTTACAAGTTTAAATACTTAAGTTTTATATCTGGTTTTAGAACATTTAAAGAGATTTTAAATGACCATGTCATAACATTTTAGAATTTATTAGTTTTTGAGTTATTAAAGTTTTTGTATACAAGATATTTATTTTTTTTTAGAAACAATATGTATATTAAATACTTTTGCTTAAAATCATGTTGTTAGGCATTAAAAGAGGTTTAAAATAGCTATTTTAAAAAATTTTTAAAAACGTTATTCTTTGAAAAATTAAAGTTTATGTGTACAGTTTCTATCTTTTTTTTAAGGAAACCTATAAGTTTTAAATACTCAAGTTTTAAATCTGGTTGTAGAACATTAAAAGAGCTTTTAAATGACAACGTCATAACATTTTAGAATTTATTAGTTTTCGAGTTATTAAAGTTTATGTGTACAAAGTACTTCTTTTTTTAGACACCCTATGTATTTTAAATAATTTTGCTTAACATCATATTGTTTGGTATTAAAAGAGCTTTAAAATAGCTATTTTAAAACATTTTAAAATAATTTAATCTTCGAGAAATTAAAGTTTATGTATATAGCATCTTTCTATTTTTTTAGAAAATCTATATCTTTTAAATGCTTAAGTTTTAAAACTGGTTGTAGAGCAATAAAAGAGCAGTAAAATGACCATTGCATAACATTTTAAAATTTGTAAGTTTTTTAGTAATTAAAGTTTTTGTGTTCAGAATCCTTCTTTTTATTTTAGAAAACCTATAAGTTTTAAATATTTAAGTTTTAAATCTGGTTGTAGAGCATTAAAAGAGGTTTTAAATGACCTTGTTATAACATTTCTTAATTTGTTAATTTTTCAGTTAAGAAAGTTTTTGTGTACAAAGTACTTCTTTTTTTTAGACACCCTATGTATTTTAAATACTTTTGCTTAACATCATATTGTTGGGCATCAAATGGGCTTTAAAATAGCTAATTTAAAACATTTTGAAATATTTTACTATTCGAGATATTCAAGTTTATGTGTACAGCATTTTTTTTTTTTTAGAAAACCTAGAAGTTTTAAATACTTAAGTTTTAAAACTGGTCGTAGAGCAATAAAAGAGCTTTAAAATGAACATGTTATAATATTATAAAATTTGTTAGTTTTCGAGTAATTTAAGTTTTTGTGTACAGATTCCTTTTTTTTCAACACCCTATGTATAATAAATAATTATGTTTAGCATCAAGTTTAAGGGCATTAAAAGAGCTTTTAAATTACTGCTTTAAAATGACAACTTTAAAATTACTGCGTCAAATCATTTTACAATTTACTTGTTGTCGAGTAATTAAAGTTTTTGTGTACCTATTCCTTTTTTTTATTAGAAAACCTATAAGTTTTAAATACTTTAGTTTTAAATCTGGTTGTAGAACATTATAAGAGCTTTTAAATGACAACGTCATAACATTTTAGAATTTATTAGATTTCGAGTAATTAAAGTTTTTGTTTACAAAGTACTTCTTTTTTTTAGACACCCTATTTATTTTAAATACTTTTGCCTAACATCATGTTGTTAGGCATTAAAAGACCTTTAAAATAGCTATTTTAAAAAATTTTGAAATAAGTTTGTCTTTGTGAAATTAGTGTTTATGTGTACAGATTCTTCCTTTTTTTTAGAAAACTTATAAGTTTTAAATAATTAATTTTAGCATAAGATTTTAAACCATTTAAAGAACTTAAAAATGACAATAATAAAACATTTTAAAATCCGTGTGTTTTCGAGTAATTGAAGGTTTTTTGTACAGATTTCTTCTTTTTTTTAAAAAACCCTATATATTTGAAATACTTATGTTTTAAATAAGAATGTAGAGCATTAAAAGAGCTTTAAAATGACCATGTCATATCATTTTAGAATTTGTTAGTTTTCGAGTTAATAAAGTTTTTGTGTACAAAGTACTTCATTTTTTTTAGACACCCTATGTATTTTAAATACTTTTACATAAATTTTAGTTGTTGCGCATTAAAAGACATTTAAATGACTATTTTAATACATTTTATAAAATGAAAGTCTTTGAAAAATTAAAACTTATATGTACAGCTTCTTTTTTTATTTTTCGAAAACCTATAAGTTTTCAATAATTGGGTTTAGCATAAGATTTAAACCATTTATAGAACTTAAAAATGAAAATAATAAAATATTTTAAAATCTTCTTGTTTTCGAGTAATTAAAGTTTTTTGTACAGATTTCTTCTTTTTTTTTAAAAAAACTTATATTTTGAATACATTTTTTTTAGTTCGGAATGTACAGCATTAAAAGAGATTAAAAATGACCATGTCATGTCATTTTAGAATTTGTTTGTTTTCGAGTTATTAGAATTTTTGTTTTCAAAGTACTTCATTTTTTTAGACAACCTATGTATTTTAAATACTTTTGCCTAACATCATGTTGTTAGGCATTAGAAGAGCTTTAAAATAGCTATTTTAAAACATTTTAAAAAATGTTAGTCTTTGAAAAATTAAAGTTTATGTTTACATCATCTTTCTTTTTTTTTTATAAAACCTATAAGTTTAAAATAGTAAAGTTTTAAATCAGGTTTCAGAGCATTAAAAGAGCCTTAAAATGACCATGTCATATCATTTTAGAATTTGTTAGTTTTCGAGTTATTAAAATTTTTGAGTTCAAAGTACTTCATTTTTTTAGACAACCTATGTATTTTAAATACTTTTGCTTAACATCATATCGTTAGGCATAAATTTTAAACAATTTGAAATATTTTAATCTTCGAGAAATTAAAGTTTATATGTACAGAATCTTTCTTTTTATTTTTAAAACCTAAAAGTTTTAAATACTTTAGTTTTTATTTTAGTAGTAGAGCATTAAAAGAGCTTTAAAATTACTATGTTATAACATTTTAGAATTTATTAGTTTTCCAGTTATTAATGTTTTTGTATAAAAAGTACTACTTTTTTTTTAGACACACTATGTATTTTAAATACTTTTGCTTAACATCGTGTTGTTTGGCATTAAAAGAGCTTTAAAATAGCTATTTTAAAACACTTAGAAATAATTTGGTCATCGAGTACTTAAAGTTTATATGTACAGAATCTTTCTTTTTCTTTTAGAAAACCTAAAAGTTTTAAATACTTAAGTTTTTAATCTGGTTTTAGAGCATACAAAGAGATTTTAAATGACCATGGTATAACATTTTAGAATTTGTTAATTTTTAAGTCATTAAAGTTCTTGTGTACAAATTACTTCCTTTTTTTTAAGACACCCTATATATTTTAAATACTTTTGCTTAACATCATATTGTTGGGCATTAAATGGGATTTAAAATAGCAAATTTAAAACATTTTGAAATAATTTTGTCTTCGATAACTTAAAGTTTATGTGTACAGCATCTTTCTTTTTCTTTTAGAAAACCTAAAAGTTTTAAATAATTAAGTTCTAAATCAGGTTGTAGAGCAATTAAAGAGCTTTTAAATGACAATGATATAACATTTTAGAATTTATTAGTTTTCGAGGTATTAAAGTTTATGTATACAAAGAATTTTGTTTTGTTATACAACCTATGTATTTTGAAAACTTTTGCTTAACATCACGTTTTTGTGCATTAAAAGAGCTTTAAAATAGCTATTTTAAAACATTTTAAAAAAAGGTAGTCCTCGAGAAATTAAAGTTTATGTGTACAGCATCTTTCTTTTTTTTAGAAAATCTATATCTTTAAAATGCTTAAGTTTTAAAACTGGTTGTAGAGCATTAAAAGAGATTTAAGATGACCATGTTATATCATTATAAAATTTGTTATTTTTCGAGTAATTAAAGTTTTTGTGTACAGATTCCTTCTTTTTTTTTAGAAACCCTATGTATAATAAATAATTATGTTTAGCATCACGTTTTATGGCAATAAAAGTGATTTAAATTACTACTTTAAAATGACAACTTTAAAATGACTGCGTCAAATTATTTTAGAATTTGCTTGTTTCGAGTAATTGAAGTTTTGTGTACGAATTCCTTTTTTTTTTAGAAAACTTATAAGTTTTAAATACTTAAGTTTTTAATCTGGTTTTAGAGCATTCAAATAGATTTTTAAATGACCATGGTATAACATTTTAGAATTTGTTAATTTTAAGTCATTAAAGTTCTTGTGTACAAATTTCTTCCTTTTTTTTAGACACCCTAATATTTTAAATACTTTGCTTAACATCATATTGTTGGGCATTAAATGAGATTAAAATAGCAAATTTCAAAAAATTTGAAATATTTTAGTCTTCGAGAAATTAAAGTTTATGTGTGCAGAATCTTTATTTTTTTCTTTATAACCTAAAAGTTTCTAATACTTAAGTTTTAAATCTGGAAGTAGAGCATTAAAAGAGCTTTAAAATTACCATGTTGTAACATTTTAGAATTTATTAGTTTTCCAGTTGTTAATGTTTTGTATACAAAGTACTACTTTTTTTTTAGACACCCTGTGTATTTTAAATACTTTTGCTTAACATCATATGTTGGGCATTAAAAGAGCTTTAAAATAGCTATTTTAAAACACTTAGAAATAATTTAGTCATCGAGTACTTAAAGTTTATATGTACAGAATCTTTCTTTTTCTTTTAAAAAACCTAAAAGTTTTAAATACTTAAGTTTTTAATCTGGTTTTAGAGCATTCAAAGAGATTTTAAATGACCATGGTATAACATTTTAGAATTTGTTAATTTTTAAGTCATTAAAGTTCTTGTGTACAAATTACTTCCTTTTTTTTAGACACCCTATATATTTTAAATACTTTTGCTTAACATCATATTGTTGGGCATTAAATGAGATTTAAAATAGCAAATTTAAAAAAATTTGAAATATTTTAGTCTTCGAGAAATTAAAGTTTATGTGTGCAGAATCTTTATTTTGTTCTTTATAACCTAAAAGTTTCTAATACTTAAGTTTTAAATCTGGAAGTAGAGCATTAAAAGAGCTTTAAAATTACCATGTTGTAACATTTTAGAATTTATTAGTTTTCCAGTTGTTAATGTTTTTGTATACAAAGTACTACTTTTTTTTAGACACCCTGTGTATTTTAAATACTTTTGCTTAACATCATATTGTTGGGCATTAAAAGAGCTTTAAAATAGCTATTTTAAAACACTTAGAAATAATTTAGTCATCGAGTACTTAAAGTTTATATGTACAGAATCTTTCTTTTTCTTTTAAAAAACCTAAAAGTTTTAAATACTTAATTTTTTAATCTGGTTTTAGATCATTCAAAAAGATTTTAAATGACCATGGTATAACATTTTAGAATTTGTTAAATTTTAAGTCATTAAAGTTCTTGTGTACAAATTACTTCCTTTTTTTTAGACACCCTATATTTTAAATACTTTTGCTTAACATCATATTGTTAGGCATTAAATGAGATTTAAAATAGCAAATTTAAAAAAAATTTGAAATATTTTAGTCTTCGAGAAATTAAACTTTATGTGTGCAGAATCTTTATTTTTTCTTTATAACCTAAAAGTTTCTAATACTTAAGTTTTAAATCTGGAAGTAGAGCAATAAAAGAGATTTAAAATTACCATGTTGTAACATTTTAGAATTTATTAGTTTTTCCAGTTGTTAATGTTTTTGTGTACAAAGTACTACTTTTTTTTAGACACCCTGTGTATTTTAAATACTTTTGCTTAACTCATATTGTTGGGCATTAAAAGAGCTTTAAAATAGCTATTTTAAAACACTTCGAAATAATATGGTCATCGAGTACTTAAAGTTTATATGTACAGAATCTTTCTTTTTCTTTAAAAAACCTAAAGTTTTAAATACTTAAGTTTTTAATCTGGTTTTAGAGCATTCAAAGAGATTTTTAATGACCATGGTATAACATTTTAGAATTTGTTAATTTTTTGGTCATTAAAGTTCTTGTGTACAAATTACTTCCTTTTTTTTAGACACCCTATATATTTAAATACTTTTGCTTAACATCATATTGTTGGGCATTAAATGAGATTTAAAATAGCTAATTTAAAAAAAATTTGAAATATTTTAGTCTTCGAGAAATTAAACTTTATGTGTGCAGAATCTTTATTTTGTTCTTTATAACCTAAAAGTTTCTCGAATACTTAAGTTTTAAATTTGGAAGTAGAGCAATAAAAGAGCTTTAAAATTACCATGTTGTAACATTTTAGAATTTATTAGTTTTCCAGTTGTTATGTTTTTGTGTACAAGTACTACTTTTTTTTTGAAAACCCTGTGTATTTTAAATACTTTTGCTTAACATCATATTGTTGGGCATTAAAAGAGCTTTAAAATAGCTATTTTAAAACACTTAGAAATAATATTGTCATCGAGTACTTAAAGTTTATATGTACAGAATCTTTCTTTTTCTTTAAAAAACCTAAAAGTTTTAAATACTTAATTTTTTAATCTGGTTTTAGATCATTCAAAGAGATTTTAAATGACCATGGTTAAACATTTTAGAATTTGTTAATTTTTAAGTCATTAAAGTTCTTGTGTACATTACTTCCTTTTTTTTAGACACCCTATATATTTTAAATACTTTTGCTTAACATCATATTGTTAGGCATTAAATGAGATTTAAAATAGCAAATTTAAAAAAATTGAAATATTTAGTCTTCGAGAAATTAAAGTTTATGTGTGCAGAATCTTTATTTTTTTCTTTATAACCTAAAAGTTTCTAATACTTAAGTTTTAAATCTGGAAGTAGAGCATTAAAAGAGCTTTAAAATTACCATGTTGTAACATTTTAGAATTTATTAGTTTTCCAGTTGTTAATGTTTTTGTATACAAAGTACTACTTTTTTTTTAGACACCCTGTGTATTTAAATACTTTTGCTTAACATCATATTTGTTGGGCATTAAAAGAGCTTTAAAATAGCTATTTTAAAACATTAGAAATAATTTAGTCATCGAGTACTTAAAGTTTATATGTACAGCATCTTTCTTTTTCTTTTAGAAAACCTAAAAGTTTTAAATACTTAAGTTTTTTAATCTGATTTTAGATCTCAAAGAGATTTTAAATGACCATTGTATAACATTTTGAATTTGTTAATTTTTAAGTGATTAAAGTTCTTTTGTACAAATTACTTCCTTTTTTTTAAGACACCCTATATATTTAAATACTTTTGCTAAACATCATATTGTTGGGCATTAAATGAGATTTAAATAGCAAATTTAAAACATTTTGAAATTTTTGTCTTCGATAACTTAAAGTTTATGTGTACAGCATCTTTCTTTTTCTTTAGAAACCTAAAAGTTTTAAATAATTAAGTTTTAAATCTGTTGTAGAGCAATAAAAGAGCTTTAAAATGACCATATTATAACATTTTAAAATTTGTTAGTTTTCAAGTAAAAGTTTTTGTGTACAGATTCCTTTTTTTTTTAAACCCTTATGTATAATAAATAATTATGTTTAGCATCAAGTTTTAAGGCAATAAAGAGCTTTTATTACTGCTTTAAAATGACAACATTAAAATGACTGCGTCAAATTATTTTAAAATTTGCTTGTTTTCGAGTAATTGAAGTTTTTTTTGTACAGATTTTCTTTTTTTTTAAAAAAACCCTATATATTAGAAATACTTATGTTTTAGTTTAGAAAGTAGAGCATTAAAAGAGCTTTAAAATGTCAACGTAATACATTTTAGAATTTTGTTAGTTTTAGAGTTATTAAATTTTTGAGTTCAAAGTTCTTTTATTTTTTCAGGACCCCTACCAATTTTAAATACTTTTGCCTAACATCATGTTGTTAGGCATTAGAAGAGCTTTAAATAGCTATTTTAAAACATTTTAAAAATGTTAGTCTTTGAAAAATTAAAGTTTATGTTTTTACATCATCTTTTTTTTTTTTTATAAACCTATAAGTTTAAAATAGTAAAGTTTTAAATCAGGTTTTAGAGCATTAACAGAGCCTTAAATGACCATGTTATAACATTTTAGAATTTGTTGGTTTTGTTAAAAAGTTTTTCTGTACAAATTACTTCTTTTTTTAGACATCCTATGTATTTTAAATACTTTTGCTTAAAATAATGTTATTGGGCATTAAAAGAGCTTTAAAATAGCTATTTTATAACATTATAAAAAAAGTTAGTCCTCCAGAATTAAAAGTTTATGTGTACAGATCTCTCTTTTTTTTGAGATAACTAAAAGCGTTTTAAATACTCAGTTTAAAATATAGTTTTAGAGCATTGAAAATGCTTTAATATGACCTGTTATCTTATATTAGAATTTGTTAGTTTTCGAGTAATTAAAGTTCTTGTTCACATCTATCTTTTTTTTTATAAACAACAATATATTTAAATACATAAGTTATAATCAGGTAGTAGAGCATTGAAAGAGCTTTTAAAATGTCCAATGCTATAACATTTTAGAATTTATTAGTTTTCGAGTTATTACTGTTTACGTATACAAAGATCATCTCTTTTTTTAGAAACCCTGTGTATTTTAAATAATTTTGCTCAACATCATATTGTTAAGTATTAAAAGAGCTTTAAAATAGCTATTTTAAAACATTTTGAAATAATTTAGTCTTCGAGAAATAAAAGTTTATGTGTACAGACAACTTCTTTTTTTTTAAAAAAACCTAAAAGGTTTAAATACTTAAGTTTAAAATCTGGTTGTAGAACAATAAAAGAGGTTTTAAATGACCATGTTATAACATTTTTCAATTTGCTAATTTTCGAGTAATGAAAGTTTTTGTTTACAAAGTACTTCTTTTTTTTAGACACCCTATGTATTTTAAATACATTTGCTTAACATCATGTTGTTAGGCATTAAAAAACCTTTAAAATAGCTATTTTTACAAATTTTGAAATAAGTTCGTCTTTGTGAAATTAATGATTATGTGTACAGCTTCTTTCTTTTTTTTTTTAGAGAACCTATAAGTTTTAAATAATTTAGTTTAGCATAAAATTTTAAACCATTTATAGGACTTAAAAATGACAATAATAAAACATTTAAAATCTGCTTGTTTTCGAGTAATGGAAGTTTTTTTGTACAGATTTCTTCTTTTTTTTAAAGAATCCTATATATTTGAAATACTTATGTTTTAATTCAAAATGTAGAGCATTAAAAGAGCTTTAAAATGACCATGTCATATCATTTTAGAATTTGTTAGTTTTCGAGTTATTAAACTTTATGAGTTCAAAGTTCTTTTATTTTTTAAGACACCCTATCAATTTTAAATACTTTTGCCTAACATCATGTTGTTAGGCATTAGAAGAGCTTTAAAATAGCTATTTTAAAACATTTTAAAAAATGTTAGTCTTTGAAAAATTAAAGTTTATGTTTCCATCATCTTTCTTTTTTTTTTATCAAAACCTATAGTTTAAAATCAATAAAGTTTTAAATCAGGTTTTAGAGCATTAAAGAGCCTTAAAATGACCCATGTTATAACATTTTAGAATTGTTGGTTTATGAGTTAATAAGTTTTTCGTACAAATTACTTCTTTTTTTTAGAATTCCTATGTATTTTAAATACTTTGTGCTTAAAATAATGTTATTGGGCATTAAAAGAGCTTTAAAATAGCTATTTATAACATTTTAAAAAAGTTAGTCCTCCAGAAATAAAAGTTTATGTGTACAGAATCTCTCTTTTTTTTTTGTAATAACCTAAAAGTTTTACAATACTCGAGTTTAAAATATGGTTGTTAGAGCATTAAAATGCTTTAATATGACCATGTTATATTATATTAGAATTTGTTAGTTTTCGAGTAATTAAAGATCTTGTGTTCACAATCTTCTTTTTTTTATAAAAACCCCTATATTTTTAAATACATAAGTTATAAATCAGGGTAGAGAGCATTGAAAGAGCTTTTAAATGTCAATGCTATAACATTTTAGAATTTATTAGTTTTCGAGTTATTACTGTTTACGTATACAAAGATCATCTCTCTTTTTTAGAAACCCTGTGTATTTTAAATAATTTTGCTCAACATCATATGTTAAGTATTAAAAGAGCTT
>NW_025113053.1:1029500-1066719 GCF_010416935.1 Polistes fuscatus | reverse complement strand
TTGTTTCGAGCAATTGAAGTTTTTTTGTACAGATTTCTTTTTTTTTAAAAAAACCCTATATATTAGAAATACTTATGTTTTAGTTTAGAAAGTAGAGCATTAAAAGAGCTTTAAAATGTCCATGTAATATCATTTTAGAATTTGTTAGTTTTCGAGTTATTAAAATTTTTGAGTTCAAAGTTCTTTTATTTTTTAAGACACCCTATCAATTTTAAATACTTTTGCCTAACATCATGTTGTTAGGCATTAGAAGAGCTTTAAAATAGCTATTTTAAAACATTTTAAAAAATGTTAGTCTTTGAAAAATTAAAGTTTATGTTTACATCATCTTTCTTTTTTTTTATAAAACCTATAAGTTTAAAATAGTAAAGTTTTAAATCAGGTTTTAGAGCATTAAAAGAGCCTTAAAATGACCATGTTATAACATTTTAGAATTTGTTGGTTTTTGAGTAAATAATGTTATTCTGTACAAATTACTTCTTTTTTTTGACATCCTGTGTATTTTAAATAATTTTGCTTAACTTTATATTGTTAAGTATTAAAAGAGCTTTAAAATAGCTATTTTAAAACATTTTGAAATAATTTAGTCTTCGAGAAATAAAAGTTTATGTGTACAAAAACTTTCTTTTTTTTAAAAAACCTAAAAGGTTTAAATACCTAAGTTTAAAATCTGGTAGTAGAACATTAAAAGAGGTTTTAAATGACTATGTTATAACATTTTTCATTTTATAGTTTTCGAGTTATTAAAATTTTTGAGTTCAAAGTACTTCATTTTTTTAGACAACCTATGTATTTAAATACTTTTGCTTAACATCATATGTTAGGCATAAAAAAAGCTTTAATATAGAAAATTTTAAACAATTTAAAATATTTTAATCTTCGAGAAATTAAAGTTTATGTGTACAGAATCTTTCTTTTTTTTTTTAAAACTGAAAAGTTAAAAATACTTAAGTTTTATTTTAATAGTAGAGCATTAAAAGAGCTTTAAAATTACTATTTTATAACATTTAGAATTTATTAGTTGTCCAGCTATTAATGTTTTTGTATACAAAGAAATACTTTTTTTTTAGACACCCTATGTATTTTAAATACTTTTGCTTAGCATCGTGTTTGTTGGCATTAAAAGAGTTTTAATATAGCTAATTTAAAACATTATAAACAGTTTACTCTTCGAGAAATTAAAGATCATGTGTACAGCAACTTTCGTTTTTTGTTTAGAAAACCTAAAAGTTTTTAATACTTAAGTTTTTATTTGGTAGTAGAGCATTAAAAAACTTTAAAATGACCATGTTATAAAATTTTAAAATTTATATTTTTAAGTTATTAATGTTTTTGTATACAAAGTACTACTTTTTTTTTAGACACCCTATGTATTTTAAATACTTTTGCTTAACATAGTGTTGTTAGGCATCAAAAGTGTATTAAAATAGCTAATTTAAAACATTTTGAAACATTTTACTTATCGAGAAATTAACGTTTATGTGTACAGCAGCTTTCTTTTTTTATTTAGAAAACCTAAAAGTTTTAAATATTTACGTTTTAAAACTGGTCTTAGAGCATTAGGAAAGCTTTAAAATGACTATGTTATAACATTATAAAATTTGTAATTTTTTGAGTAATTAAAGTTTTTGCGTTCAGAATCCTTTTTTTTTTGGAAAACCTATAAGTTTTAAATATTTAAGTTTTAAATCTGGTTGTAGAGAATTAAAAGAGCTTTTAAATGACAATGTTATACCATTATTCAATTTGTTTTTTTCCAGTTATGAAAGTTTTTGTGTACAAAGTACTTCTTTTTTTAGACAACCTATGTATTTTGAATACTTTTGCTTAACATCACGTTGTTGTGCATTAAAAGAGCTTTAAAATAGCTATTTTAAAACATTTTAAAAAAAGTTAGACCTCGAGAAATTAAAGTTTATGTGTACAGCATCTTTCTTTTTTTTTTAGAAAACCTAAAAGTTTTAAATACTCAAGTTTTAAATATGGTTTTTGAGCATTAAAAGATCTTTAAAATGACAATGTTATAGTATTATAAAATTTGTTAGTTTTTAAGTAATAAAAGTTTTTGTGTTAAGATTCCTTCTTTTTTTAAGCACTCTATGTATAATAAATAATTATGTTTAGCATCAAGTTTAAGGGCAATAAAAGAGCTTTTTAATTACTGTTTTAAAATGACAACTTTTAAATGACTGCGTCAAATTGTTTTAAAATTTGCTTGTTTTCGAGTAATTGAAGTTATTGTGTACACATTCCTTTTCTTCTTTAGAAAACTTATAAGTTTTAAATACTTAAGTTTTAAATCTTGCTGTAGACCGTGAAAAGAGCTTTTAAGTTACCATGGTATAACATTTTAAAATTTTTTAATTTTTAAGTTTTTAAAGTTTTTGTGTTTCGAAGCCTTCTTTTTTTTAGAAACCCTATGTATAATAAATAATTATGTTTAGCAGCAAGTTTTAGGGCAATAAAAGAGCTTTTAAATTACTGATTTAAAATGAGAACTTTAAAATGACTGCGTCAAAATATTTAAAATTTGCTTGATTTCCAGTAATTGAAGTTTTTGTGTACCGATTCCTCTTTTTTATTAGAAAACCTATAAGTTTTAAATACTTAAGTTTTAAATCTGATTGTAGAATATTAAAAGAGTTTTTAAATGACCATGTTATAACATTTTTTAATTTGCTAATTTTCGAGTTATAAAGGTTTTTGTTTACAAAGTACTTTTTATTTTATACTCCCTATGTATTTTAAATACTTTTGCTTAACATCATCATGTTAGGCATTAATATATAGACCTTTAAAATAGCTATTTTAACAAATTTTAAAATAAGTTCGTCTTTGTAAAATTAATGAATTTGTGTACAGCTTTTTTCTTTTTTTTTTAGAAAACCTATAAGTTTTAAATAATTAGGTTTAGCATAAGATTTTAAACCATTTATAGAACTTAAAAATGACAATAATAATACATTTTAAAATCTATTTGTTTTCGAGTAATTAAAGTTTTTTAGTATTGATTTCTTCTTATTTTTAAAAAACCCAATATATTTGAAATACTTATGTTTTAGTTCAGAATGTAGAGCATTAAAAGAGCTTTAAAATGACAACATCATTACATTTTAGAATTTATTAGTTTTCGAGTAATTGAAGTTTTTATGTACAAATTCCTTTTTTTTTTAGAAAACTTATAAGTTTTAAATACTTGAGTTTTAAATCTGGTTTTAGAGCATTGAAAGAGCTTTTAAATGACCATGGTATAACATTTTATAAATTGTTAATTTTTATGTCATTAAAGTTTTTGTGTACAAATTACTTTCTTTTTTTTTCGACACCCTACATATTTTAAATACTTTTGCTTAACATCATATTGTTGGGCATTAAAAGAGCTTTAAAATAGCAAATTTATTACAATTTGAAATATGTTAATCTTCGAGAAATTAAAGTTTATGTGTACAGCATCTTTCTTTTTTTTTGTTTTAGAAAACCTGAAAGTTTTAAATACTTCAGTTTTAAATCAGGTTTTAGAGCATTAAAAGAGCTTTAAAATGACCATTTTATAACATTTTAGAATTTTTTATTTTTTAAAGTAATAAAGTTTTTGTGTACAAAGTACTTCATTTTTTTTAAACATCCTGTCAGTTTTAAATACTTTTGCCTAACATCATGTTGTTAGGCATTAGAAGAGCTTTAAAATAGCTATTTTAATACACTTTAAAATAATTTAGTCTTCGAGAAATTAAAGTTTATATGTAAAGAACCTTTCTTTTTTTTTTAGAAAACCTATATGTTTTAAATACTTAAGTTTTAATACTTATTGTAGAGCATTAAAAGAGCTTTTAAATGACCATGTTATAACATTTTGGAATTTATTAGTTTTTGAGTTATTAAAGTTTCTGTATACAAAGTACTTCTTTTTTTTAGACACTGTTGATGCGACCGATGCCTTAATCGGTACTCCAGTGGATAGTAGTGAATCGAAAAATGCCCTTACGAGTGATATCGAGATTCCTTATTAATGGGAAGGAGGATAGGAAAATAAAGAACACAATAACAACTTTATTTGAGCCCAATCAGTACTAAAAAGTACGCTTTATTTGGCTCGTCAGGGAAAAGCCTTTCGGCATAAAAACCCTGGTTGAAAACGATGAAGAAGAATCCACAAATCCGGATAATTCTGGCCAAGTGCAGGATCGCCTTTGTCCCTTGTCGCTGGCCGAACTTAGATGATATGGTATTACGCAATACAAAGAATTCTCCTTGAAGTAGTTCTCGCAAGTCTCAGCTAGATGAATCTCGAGCGATGAATCCAGAGTGACAACAGGCGCAAAAACGCGCTGGCTTTTATACCAAAAGGCGATGCAATGCTGCACTGATCACCGAAAAGTCCGAGCATAACGCGGCTGTCGATACATATGATTGGCGTAATAAATGTAGTGGGAGAACGCGAGCTAGAATAAAGAAAGAGCCCTTGCAGGCATCTTAGCGCTACCGTGGTTACCACTAAAAACAACGATATTGCTTTGTCGCACGCGTCTAACGCTTTGGCAGGGCCGTACGCGCCTAGGTGCTTCGCCCTACTCACTCGTTGCGTGGGATACGCAACAGACACCCTATGTATTTTAAATACTTTTGCTTAACATCACATTGTTGGGCATAAAAAGAGCTTTAAAATAGCTATTTTAAAAAACTTTGAAATAACTTAGTCTTCGAGAAATTAAATTTTATGTATACAGCTTATTTCTTTATTTTTTAGAAAACCTATAAGTTTTAAATACTTTAGTTTAAAATAAGGTTTTAGAGCATTAATAGAGCTTATAAATGAAAAGTCATAACATTATAGAATTTATTAGTTTTCGAGTTATTAAAGTTTTTGTGTACAAAGTACTTCTTTTTTTTAGACACCCTATGTATTTTAATTACTTTTGCTTAAAATCATGTTGTTATACATTAAAAGAGCTTTAAAATGACCATTTTATAACATTTTAGAATTTATTAGTTTTCCAGTTATTAAAGTTTTTTTATACAAAGTACTATTTTTTTTTAGACACCCTATGTATTTTAAATACTTTTGCCTAACATCATGTTGTTAGGCTTTAAAAGAGCTTTAAAGTATTTTTTTTAAAACAATTTAAAATAAGTTATTCTTCGAGAAATTAAAGTTTAAGTATACAGAATCTTTCTTTTTTTTTTAGAAAACTTATATGTTTTAATTACTTAAGTTTAAAAAATAAGTGAACAGGATTAAAAGAGCTTTAAAATGATCATGTTATAACATTTTAAGATTTGTAAGTTTTTGAGTAATTGAAGTTTTTGTGTACAAAGTAGTTCTTTTTTTTAGGCACCCTATGTATTTTTAATACTTTTGATTAACATAACGTTGTTGGGCATTAAAAGAGCTTTAAAATTGCTATTTTAAAACATTTTAAAAAAAGTTAGTCTTCGAAAAATTAAAGTTTATGTGTACAGCATTTTTTTTTTTTTTAGAAAACCTAAAAGTTTTAAATACTCCAGTTTTAAATCTGATTGTAAAGCATTAAAAGAGCTTTAAAATGACCATATTATATCATTTTAAAATTTGTTAGTTTTTGAGTAATTAAAGTTTTTGTGTACAGATTCCTTCTTTTTTTTTAAGAAACCCTATTTATTTTAAATACTTAAATATTTAGTCAGGTTGTTGAGCAGTAAAAGAGCTTTAAAATGACCATGTCATATCATTTCATAATTTATTAGTTTTCCAGTTATAAAATATTTTATACAAAGTACTACTTTTTTATTAGACACTCTATGTATTTTAAATACTTTTGCTTCACATCTTGTTGTTGGGCATTAAAAGGGCTTAAAAATAGCTATTTTAAAACAATTTAAAATAAGTTATTCTTCGAGAAATTAAAGTTTATTTGTACAGCTACTTTCTTCTTTTTACAGAAAACCTATAAGTAATAAATACTGAAGTTATAAATCAGGTTTTAGAGCATTAAAAGAGCTTTAAAATGACCATGTTATAACATTTTGGAATATATTAGTTCTTGAGTTATTAAAGTTTCTGTATATAAAGTACTTCTTTTTTTTTAAAAACCCTATGTATTTTTGATACTATTGCTTAACACTATGTTGTTAGGCATTAAAAGAGCTTTAAAATAGCTATTATAAATAATTTTAAAATTAGTTAGTCTTTGAAAAATTAAAGTTTATTTGTATAGTTTCTTTTTATTTATCTAGAAAACCTATAAGTATTAAATACTGAAGTTATAAATCAGGTTTTAGAGCATTAAAAGAGCTTTAAAATGACCATAATATAACATTTTTGAATTTGTTAGTTTTCAAATAATAAAAGTTTTTGTGTTAAGATTCCTTCTGTTTTTTATAAAAACCATATATATTTTAAATACTTAAGTCTTAAATAAGGTTGTAGAGCATTAAAAGAGCTTTAAAATGACTATTTTTTAACATTTTAGAATTTACTTGTTTTCCAATAATTAAAGTTTTTGTGTACAAAGTTCTTCTTTTTTGTTAGACACCCTATGTATTTTAAATACTTTTTCTTAACATCTTATTATTGGGCATTAAAAGAGGTTTAAAATACCTATTTTAAAAAATTTTAAATTAGTTAGTCTTTGAGAAATTAAAGTTTATTTGTAAAGATTCTTTTTTTTTTCTAGAAAACGTATGGATATTAAAAACTAATGTTTAGCATAAGGTTGTTTAGCATTAAAAGAGCTTTAAAATTACTGCTTTAAAATGACAACTCCAAATGACTGCTTTAAATTATTTTAAAATTTGTTAGTTTTCGAGTAATTAAAGTTTTTGAGTTTAGATTCCTTCTGTTTTTTATAAAAACCATATAGATTTTAAATACTGAAGTTTTCAATCAGATTGAAGAGCATTAAAAGAGCTTTAAAATTACCATGTTATAACATTTTGGAATTTATTAGTTCTGGAGAATTTAAAGTTTTTGTTTACATAGTAGTTCTTTTTTTTAAGGCACTTATGTATTTTGAATACTTTTGCTTAATATCACGTTGTTGGGCATTAATATAGCTTTAAAATAGCTAATTGAAAACATTTTTTAAAAAGTTAGTCTTTGAGAAATTAAAGTTTATGTGTACAGCATCTTTACATTTTTTTTTAGAAAACCTAAACGTTTTAAATACTCCAGTTTCAAATCTGGATGTAGAGCATTAAAAGAGCTTTAAAATGACCATGTTATAATATTTTAAAATTTGTTAGTTTTCGAGTAATTAAAGTTTTTGTGTTCAGATTCCTTCTTTTTTTTTATAAAAAACCCTATATATTTTAAATACTTAAGTTTTAAATTCAGGTTGTAGAGCATTAAAAGAGCTTTTAAATGACAATGTTATAACATTTTAGAATTTATTAGTTTTCGAGTTATTAAAGTTTCTGTATACAAAGTACTTCTTTTTCTTTAGACACCCTATGTATTTTAAATACTTTTGCTTAACATCATATTGTTGGGAATTAAAAGAGCTTTAAAATAGCATATTTAAAACAATTTGAAATATTTTAGTCTTCGAGATATTAAAGTTTATGTGTACAGCATCCTTCTTTTTTTTTTAGAAAACGTAAAAGTTTTAAATACTTAAGTATTAAATCTGGTTTATAGCATTAAAAGAGCTTTTAAATGACAATGTTATAACATTTTAGAATTTATTAGTCTTCGAGTTAATAAATTTTTTGTTTACAAACTACTTCTTTTTTTAAGACACCCTATGAATTTTTATTACTTTTGCTTAACATGATGTTGTTGAGCATTAGAAGAGCATTAAAATGGCTATTTTAAAACATTTTGTAATAGGTTAGTCTTTTAAAAATTAAAGTTTATGTGTACAGCTTCTTTCTATTTTTTTAGAAAAACTGTTAGTTTTAAATACTTAAGTTTTAAATCAGGTTTTAGAGCATTAAAAGAGCCTTAGGATTACGATGTTATAACATTTTAAAATTTTTTAGTTTTCGAGTAATATAAAGTATTTGTGTTCAGAGTCCTTCTGTTTTTTATAAAAACCATATATATTTTCTATACTTTAGTTTTAAATCAGGTTGTAGTTCATTAAAAGAGCTTTAAAATGACCATTTTATAACATTTTAGAATTTATTAGTTTTCCAGTTATTAAAGTTTTTGTATACAAAGTACTAATTTTTTTTAGACACCCTATGTATTTTTAATACTTTCGCTTAACTTAATGTTGTTGGGCTTTAAAAGTGCTTTAAGATAGAAAATTTAAAACAATTTGAAATATTTTAGTCTTCGAGATATTAAAGAATATGTGTACAACATCCTTCTCTTTTTTTTTAGAAAACGTAAAAGTTTTAAATATTCCAGTTTTAAATCTGGTTTTAGAGCATTAAAAGAGCTATTAAATGATCATGTTATAAAATTTTACAATTTGTTAATTTTCGAGTAATTAAAGTTTATGTGTACAAAGTTCTTCTTTTTTTTAGACACCCTATGTATTTAAATACTTTTGCTTAACATCATGATTTTGAGCAATAAAAAAGCTTTAAAATAGCTATTTAAGAAAATTTTAAAGTTTGTTAGTCTTTGATAAATTAAACTTTATTTGTGCAGATTTTTTTTTTTTTCTAAAAAACCTATGTATATTAAAAACTTATGTTTAGTTTAAGGTTGTTTAGCATTAAAATAGCTTTAAAATGACAACTTTAAAATGACTGCGTAAAATTATTTTAAAATTTACTTGTTTTCAAGTAATTAAACTTTTTGTGTATAGATTCCTTCTTTTTTTTTAAGATGCCTATTTATTTTAAATACTTAAGTATTTAGTCAGGTTGTGGAGCAGTAATAGAGTTTTAAAATAACCATGTCATAACATTTCATAATTTATTAGTTTTTCAGTTATAAAAATATTTTTATACAGAGTACTTGTTTTTTATTAGACACTATATGTATTTTAAATACTTTTGCTAAACATCATTGAACGATCGGAATCGATCATAGCCGAAAATCGATTGTAACTAAAATACGAGATTTACTATGCGCCCACTAAATCGATAGAGAGTTACTAGTAACTAGCATCCATAACCCCACCACTCGACCGTCGAGTGAGGGCACCCTGCAGGGCACAATACGAAAGACACGCATTCTATTCAACCGCTGGACGCCTACGAGGACACTTGGAGACAAATTAATCGCAGACAACGAGCGAGAGGATCATAGAGAGACAAGGAGTTTATCTGTTAAGCGAATGTTTCTTACAGATATTATAAATACGATAGAAAGTCAAAGAGTTCATCTGTTAAGCGAATATATCTTACAGATATTATAAATACGATAGAGAGACGTAGAGGCGGCAATTAACGGTGAGAGATATAATTTCTATTTCTTTCAACGAGATTGACCATCAAGGTTAATCATGACGAGAAGTTGACCACGGACACAATCCGTGATCCATCGTCGTCCATTGTATTAATAACAACCAGGGTTTTTTGCCGCAAGGCTTTTTCCCTGACGAGCCAATAAAGCATTGCACTTATTGGCTCAACCACGTGTTTAATTTAATTCTAATTCACCTTTTCACCCTCCTCATAATTAAGCTTAATCCAATCGCCGGAGGACTCCATGTTGGAGGAATTTTGGCAAATACATTTTGCTGCCTCCTGTGAGGTGTTAATTTCTGATTCCTGGTTCGAGTGAAGCTGCGTATACGGAATCGCCACCGAGAAAATCTAGTTCCTGAACATACACGCTGCCACGTCGAGCTAGTCATCACAAAGGATTCGAAAAGGAGATAAGTAGATTGCATCATTTGTGCTTACGTTTATGCGTATCCACTTTAAACATTATAAAATATTCTATAGGAAATTACGTCTTCGAACCCCGTAGAAGTTCGTATTTTCTAATATAAATTTTATTATTTTCTCTCATCTTCTTACTAAATTGTTATAGTAAAATCGGAAATAACTTATTCGATGCTATTTCAAAATTTAACCGAAGTAACGCATATTAGTAGTATTTGAAAATCGCTTTGTTCGCGGACAAAGGGCGAGAATAGTTTCGACGGTTACATCGCTCAGCAACGGTACGTTGTTCAAACATAAGATTAGGCGACAAAGAAATCGTGACGTCAGTAGGACCCTACGTTCGGTAAACATACCACCCCCCTTTACCAACTCACAGCTCAGGACCGTAAACGCGTGATCGGAAACCCGACGCATCATAACAAAAAATTTATATATTAAAATCTTCGCACTTAACATAATTTATATTAATCCATCTTTGAAAAGTAAGATAATTAACGTCGAGACAAAATGGAATCGGTAAAACGTCTTAGACGGGAACGAAAGATTTTGAAGGGCCGATTAACTTATTTAGAAAACTTAGTCAAGAAAGAGAATTCAGAGACGGACGAATTAGTAGATCGCTATGAACGTCTTACTGAACAAATAAACGAATACGAACGATCGCATCGAGAGTGTATAGATTTAGGCCCCGAAGAGGACGAGGAATTTGACGTTTTAGAAGATCTTTTTAACCGATATCATTCAATCGGATCTACAATTAAGAAAAGGAGAACATCCGCGGCTAACATCCCGAACGATAGCAGCATAATTTCAAATCAGACGAGTACGACCAAACGACCGATTAAATTAAAACGAATTGAGATACCTAAATTTGATGGAAGATTAGAAAAATGGTTAGAATTTAAGAAAGGTTTTTTAACTCTGATAGACGCGCGGACCGACATATCCGATCTAGAAAAACACGCCTATCTTCGAGATGCATTGCAGGGCCGTGCACTTGAAGTGATTACACTATATTCAAGGGACGGGTCGAATTACAAACTCGCGTGGGAAGCATTATTAGAAAAATACGATAGAAAACGCGTACTGCTAGCAAGACTTCTCGACGCGTTTCTGGATTTAACACACTCCGAAGATGATTCGGCAAGAGGGATTCAGAAACTCATAAGAGATACGGAGGCATATCTCAACATGATTGATTCGTTGAACGAGCCTCGTGCCCTAACAGTGCGCGTTATCGAGCGCCTTTTACCTCGTCGCGTTCGGGAAGAATGAGATCGACAACTCAATTCGGACGATTACCCTACCCGTAAGGAACTTTATAAATTTTTAAAAGAAATAGACCACCGATACAGTGCTTCAGAGAAGCTAACGACGGATATTAAGGACGAACCCCGCGAAAAACTTAAACATATCCAAACGAACACATTACAATCGCGAAAACGGCAGGACACTTATCTTACGCATTCGGCCCCCATTAGTACATCGCACACCTGCATCCTTTGCGAACGAGTCGAACACCCGTTGTACCGCTGTCCTAAATATAACGACATGACGATAACCAACAAATGGGAGGTAATTCGAAATTATAAAATATGTCAAAACTGTTTGCGAAAGCATCGAGATGCATGCATATCATCGAATTGTCGAATATGCCATCAACCACATCACACATCCTTACACCGAACCGATCATGAGAACATACCTTCGACGCGTGACCCCACATCTTCAAAACAGGAAACACTCGCGTCAACATCCCAACAAACCTCGAATCCACATAACTAACTCCTATAGTCCGCGTCGTCACGCTAAATACACCGAATCCACTACTTATAATCGCGACGTACTGCATTTAAAAGAGGTGATAGAACTTTGAGACAATAGATATAAACGGAATCTTTCTTAATAGTATATTACTAGTCGAGCACATCATACAGGATACATTGGTAGAGCATTTATTACGATCTCATAACGGACGGATACATACATTGAACTCAACTCGATCACATCCGGTGCAGCATCAGTATCTTTTATCATCATCCGGAACTTAAAACAGTTCGCGAAAGACGAAAGCGCCAATCACACGTTCAAAGCCGAAATTCTAATTAGAGATTTGCACATAAATAACTTTATAACGAACATCTAACCTATTCAATCAGGCCGATATATCTTCGCGAAGGAGTTACGAAACATCATATTTTGTCGGAAATCGCGAGATCGAACAAGAGAACATGTTTCTGCAGTTTTTAACTATACGCGACTTTGAAAACTATAACACGGTGCAGAGGATGGATTGACCCTTTGAGTACAGAATACTTTCTCGTACAGTATAGATCTCGTCTACGATGAATAACACATTATAAGATAGAAGACCATCTAGTTGATATTTCATTATCTATTCGGCATTGAATGAAACATTTTTTATTTTTTTTCAATATATATTGTTTATTCACCTGCTAGAATTTGAAATCACTGTAATTTGATAATTATAATATATTTGGATATTCACAACCAGAAATTTAAACGAATCATAAAAAGGATTATAGAATCATGGAAAGGCTTCAGTACATATTTTTACGAAATTAACATTTAACACATTGATATTGAAGAAAATAATAGTAAACCCAATATCTCATTTATATACGATAAATCTCAAACAATTGTCAACATATAATCCGATGTCATATTTTTGTACGTTCAGATGGTGTATCATTCCTTCTTTGCCGTCTTCTACAGACAACACAATAGAAATAATTGCCGAAAATATACGTTTGATTATAGCACTCAAAGGTTAAGACGCATTCGTATCGAAGAGAAGACTTGACCGCGGAAAAAATAGGACGTGTATTAAAAATTAGTCCAAGACGAATAAATTTGCGCCGAAAGGGAAAGATTAACCGATTCGGGGGGAGCGGTTATCAATGAATTAGATTTGATTTCAGTTGGGGACCGATTAAGAAACGCGAAATTAACTTTCCAGAAGAAATGTCTAACATCTTTACCATTTCGCAACCTCAATGACCAATTTCATCATTTAAAATACCCACACCGATATTCGGACCACCATTTATACGATATGATAACGATATTAATTTCAACGAAATAAGTTATCAATAAAAAGATTTGTAGACTTAATCAACTCTGTTAAATGCAAACGAAAATACACAACTTCATAACAGGTAGGAGAAATATTCGACATATCAATCCTCCGCTTTCATCCCAGCTAGGATGGCTACGGGAACTATCATTCATCTATCAAACACCATCCCAAATAAGTCGCATAACAACTTTGTTCACTTATGAAGAATTAATTACACGAACGATTGAAATCAAAACAATATTAAACTTACAACCTCAACGATTCCATAACACTAACTCCAACATTTTTTAGTGGCAAACCATTTCAATGATACTTAAAGTGAGACGACAGCGGGAATTTCCTGGATGCAACTCTACAACCGATAAGGAGACTCGAATCGAAACCGTGAAAACCATACGAGAAAACAATCAAGCGCAGCGATTGTTTATATTTTATTCAATAATTTTAAATGTACTCTGTTGTATATGTTAACTGCAAACTCGACACCTCAGATAAATTCATAACTATCATTCTTGTACGTACAAGACGATTAGATCGCCTGGCCAGCGATATGCAATTCTATCAAACAATCTACGACCAAACTTTGTAAACTTTAGCGTAAGACATCACGATACACTTACTCGAATAAGAATATTATTGATCGGTACCCTCTCAACGGGGGGAGTATGTACGATCGGAATCGATCATAGCCGAAAATCGATTGTAACTAAAATACGAGATTTACTATGCGCCCACTAAATCGATAGAGAGTTACTAGTAACTAGCATCCATAACCCCACCACTCGACCGTCGAGTGAGGGCACCCTGCAGGGCACAATACGAAAGACACGCATTCTATTCAACCGCTGGACGCCTACGAGGACACTTGGAGACAAATTAATCGGAGACAACGAGCGAGAGGATCATAGAAAGACAAGGAGTTTATCTGTTAAGCGAATATATCTTACAGATATTATAAATACGATAGAGAGACGTAGAGGCGGCAATTAACGGTGAGAGATATAATTTCTATTTCTTTCAACGAGATTGACCATCAAGGTTAATCATGACGAGAAGTTGATCACGGACACAATCCGTGATCCATCGTCGTCCATTGTATTAATAACAACCAGGGTTTTTTGCCGCAAGGCTTTTTCCCTGACGAGCCAATAAAGCATTGCACTTATTGGCTCAACTACGTGCTTAATTTAATTCTAATTAACCTTTTCACCCTCCTCATAATTAAGCTTAATCCAATCGCCGGAGGACTCAATGTTGGAGGAATTTTGGCAAATACAATCATGTTGTTTGGCATTAAAGGAGCTTTAAAATAGGTAATTATTTTTAAAAAAAGTTAGTTAGTCTTCGGGAAATTAAAGTTTATGTGTACAGCAGCTTTATTTTTTTTTTTAGAAAACCCTAAAGTTTTAAATAATTAAGTTTTAAATCTGTTTGTAGAGCATTAGAACAGCTTTAAAATGACCATATTATAGCATTTTAAAATTTGTTAGTTTTCGAGTAATTAAAGTTTTTGTGTACAAAGTACTACTTTTTTTTAGACACCCTATGTATTTTAAATACATTTGCTTAACATCATATTCTTAGGCATTAAAAGAGCTTTAAAATAGTTTTTTTAAAAAACTTTGAAAAAATTTAGTCTTTAAGAAATTAAAGTTTATGTGTACAGCATCATTTTTTTTTTTTTAAAACCTTAAAGGTTTAAATAATTATGTTTTAAATCAGGTTGTAGAGCATTAAAAGTGCTTTAAAATGACCATGTTATAACATTTTAAAATTTATTAGGTTTCCAATTATTAAAGTTTTTGTGTGCAAAATTCTTCATTTTTTTTAGACACCCTATGTATTTTAAATACTTTTGCTTAACATCATTATTTTTAGTAATAAAAAAGCTTTAAAATAGCTATTTTAAAAATTTTAAAATTAGTTAGTCTTTGAGAAATTAAAGTTTATTTGTACAGCTTCTTTTTTTTCTAGAAAACCTATGTATATTAAAAACATATGTTTAGCGTAAGGTTATTTAGAATTAAAAGAGCTTTAAAATTACTGCTTTAAAATGAATACTTTAAAATGACTGCGTTAAATTATTTTAAAATTTGTTAGTTTTCGAGTAATTAAACTTTTTGTGTACAGATTCCTTCTTTTTTTTTAAAAACCCTATTTATTTTAAATACTTAAGTATTTAGTCAGGTTGTGGAGCAGTAAAAGAGCTTTAAAATGACCATGTCATAACATTTCATAATTTATTAGTTTTCCAGTTATAAAAATATTTTTATACAGAGTACTACTTTTTTATTAGACACTCTATGTATTTTAAATACTTTTGCTTAACATCATGTTGTTGGGCATTAAAAGTTCTTTAAAATAGCTATTTTAAAAAAATTTAAAATAAGTTATTCTTCGAGAAATTAAAGTTTAATTGTAAAGCATCTTTCTTATTTTTTTAGAAAACCTATATGTTTTAAATACTTAAGTTTTAATACTGGTTGTAGAGCATTAAAAGAGCTTTAAAATGACCATGTTATAACATTTTAAGATTTGTAAGTTTTCGAGAATTTTAGGTTTTTGTGTGCAAAGTAGTTCTTTTTTTTAAGGCACTTTATGTATTTTGAATACTTTTGCCCAATATCACGTTGGTGGACATTAAAAGAGCTTTAAAATAGCTAATTTAAAACATTTTAAAAAAAGTTAGTCTTTGAGAAATTAAAGTTTATGTGTACAGCATCTTTATTTTTTTTTTAAAAAACATAAAAGTTTTTAATACTCCAGTTTTAAATCTGGATGTAAAGCATTAAAAGAGCTTTAAAATGACCATATTAAAACATTTTAAAATTTGTTAGTTTTCGAGTAACTAAACTTTTTGTGTACAGATTCCTTCTTTTTTTTAAAAAACCCTATTTATTTTAAATACTTAAGTATTTAGTCAGGTTGTGGAGTAGTAAAAGAGCTTTAAAATGACCATGTCATAACATTTCATAATTTATTAGTTTTCTAGTTATAAAAATATTTTTATACAGAGTACTAGTTTTTTTTTAGACACCGTATGTATTTTAAATACTTTTTCTAAACATCATGTTGTTAGGCATTAAAAGAGCTTTAAAATTGCTGTTTTAAAACACTTTAAAATATTTTAGTCTTCGAGAAATTAAAGTTTATGTGTAAAATACCTTCCTTTTTTTTAGAAAACCAAAAAGTTTTAAATACTTAACTTTTAAATCTGGTTGTTGAGCATTAAAGAGCTTTAAAATGACAATATTATTAAATTTTAAAATTTTTTAGTTTTCGTGTAATTAAAGTTTTTGTGTTTAGAAACCTTTTTTATTTTCTTAGAAAACCTATGAGTTTTATATATTTCAGTTTTTAAATCTGGTTATAGAGCATTAAAAGAGCTTTAAAATGACCATGTTATTACATTTTAAAATTTGTTAGTTTTCGAGTAATTAAAGTTTTTGTGTTCAGAATCCTTCTTTTTTTTATAAAAACCCTATATATTTTAAATACTTAAGTTTTAAATCAGGTTGTAGAGCATTAAAAGAGCTTTAAAATGACAATGTTATAACATTTTAGATTTTATTAGTTTTCCAATTATTAAAGTTTTTGTGTAAAAAGTACTTAATTTTTTTTAAACACCCTATGTATTTTAAATACTTTTACATAATATTATAAGTCACCTGTAGGCCGCAGAAGCACGGGACGCCCACGAAAACGATGGTGCGACAATTTAACAGTGCAATAGGCAGAAAAACGTCGTTACGAAACAGGCAATTTGCCTAAACTAAAGAAAGAAGAAGAAGAAGAAGACATAATATTTAGTTGTTGGGCATTAAAAGACATTTAAATAGCTATTGTAAAACATTTTAAAAAATGTTAATCTTTGAAAAATTAAAGTTTATGTGTACAGCTTTTTTTTTTAGAAAACCTATAAGTTTTCAATAATTAAGTTTAGCATAAGATTTTAAAGCATTTATAGAACTTAAAAATGACAATAATAAAACATTTTAAAATTTGCTTGTTTTCGAGTAATTGAAGTTTTTTTGTACAGAATTCTTCTTTTTTTAAAAAACCCTATATATTTGAAATACTTATGTTTTAGTTAAGAATGTAGAGCATTAAAAGAACTTTAAAATGACCATTTCATATCATTTTAGAATTTGTTAGTTTTCGAGTTATTAAAATTTTTGTGTTCAAAGTTCTTTTTTTTTTAAAACACCCTTTTGAACTTCCGACGCCTTGTATCGGTACTCTGGTGGTTTTCTTGTCGTTGAAAATGCACTTATAGGTTGATTAGGAATTAGGGTAGGTTTAAATAAATTAAAATATATTTTTTGAGCCCAGTCAGTACTAATAAGTACGATTTATTTGGCTCGTTGCAGGGAAAAGCCTTTCGGTATAAAAACCCTGGTTGAAAATACAGTTGTTGCTGATGTGTCGCTGGCTTGCCTATCGGCAGCTATCGCTGATGATGTTGATCCGAAGGCAGAATATAATTCTGACCACGTTGCCTTCTTCTCTTGTTCCTTTGTTCCGCTGAAGTAATAGTAGCGCAGGAGTGTTGTTCTCTTCGAAGTGATCGCTAGCAGGTCTCGTGGTAGAATCATGTTAAAGCGTGAAAGCACGAGCTTTTATAGAAAAACCCGTAGAAACCGTAGCTGTCGATGCATATGATTGGACTAATAAAAATAGTGGGAGAACGCGTGCCAGGCAACACAAGCACCCTGCAGGGAGATTGATGCGCTCCTTCAGTACACCGTAACTAAGATGTTTTTTGTCCCTATATCTCGGCGACTATCGATATGTCTCGAGATGTCTCGAAACGATTCCCACTCACTCGCTTGCGTAGGATTACGCAACATACCGCCCCCCTTGAACGGGCACCGTTCAACACGCTGCACACACACTTACATATACATTGGCAAATACATTCATTCAAATGCATACATTCAAATAACAAGATATTACAGATGAATTAAACATAAATAATAATTACTTCTACTAACTCTCAATTCAAAATTTTTATGCATCGTACAGCAAAGGAGAAAGACGTTTAATACCGCGTTTTAAAAGACCGTTGGCGGTTTTCACAGTTACCACGCGTGCTATACCGTCGGAACCTTTATGTACTTCCGTAACGCGTCCTAAAGGCCATTTAAGAGGTGGGGAGTTATCTTCGCGGAGAATGACTAACATACCCGGGCTTATGTCGTCGATTGTACCTCTGTGCCACTTTTTTCTAACTGTCTGTTCATTAAAGTATTCCTTGTTCCAACGGTTCCAAAAATGTTGTTTCATCTGCTGGACATGTTGCCATTGTGATAGACGTCCAGATGGTATATCCCGATAATCATCTTCTGGTAAACTCGTCAATGATTCACGAATTAAAAAATGGCCAGGTGTGAGAGCACGAAGATCATTTGGATCATTAGACAAGGAGTGATAGGATGGGAATTAAGGATTGCCTCTATTTCTAAAACATAGGTTAATAACGCTTCGTATCCTAATAAAGTATCGCCGATAATTCGTATTAGATGGTGTTTAAATGATTTTACTGCCGCCTTTAATTCATTTGCGGAATCTACAAACTTAGTCGAGTTGTCGGAATATATATCCAAACATTTAACACGGCGTGCCATAAATCTATGTAAGGCTGATAAAAATATTATCGCGTTTGTGCTCGTATGGCAACTTGCTCCTTGCTAGTCTATCTCTAACTCTTAGTATTCCCAGACTATATATGAAGGGGTTAAATACGGAAAACGACGCGCAAACCTCTTCTCTGGATTTGATACAAATTTAATCATAATTAATTCTGTTTTCCTTTTTTTTTTTTAATTCGTCCACGTTTCTTTTTCCTTTGGATTGTGAGAGTTGTATGCGAACCTGACGCAATAAATTATTATCCGCATTAGTTTCACGAAGAAAGAATAACGCCTAAATAGTTCGGATGGAGCGTTTAATTTCGCGTGCGTTGTAATCCTTTTTATTTTGGGAATTTTGATTGATTCCAATCGACTATGTGACCAATTTGATTCTAGCTTGCGCTATAATAACCGTTCCAGCGCATATAATGCTTGCAATACGTTCGCGTAAGAATCACCTAATTGATGATTCTTTTCCTAAAATGGCAATCTTATTATGTATCTACGCGTTTCATCTCGTCGCGTATTGTTTCTAGAATAGATTTCGCATAACCTTTCTTCATGTGGCCGAATATTATTCTCCGCTATCTCCTCACTTTTCTAAAGTTTCTCCACCTGTTAGTGCAATTCTAAAGTAGCGGCATGGCAATTAACGCTCTGTGGAATACGCGTTGTCCCTGCGTTCATCACGAGCCATCCTAATACTGTTTTTTGCGCCACTGGGCCTTCAATCAACCGAATAGTCTGACCTGCACGCCATAATGAAATAAAGATTTCGCTCCCGAGAATCGTGTCAATATTTGCAGTTCATGAAATTCGAGATCTGCCAATTGGATTTTCGCCAGTATAATTAATTCTTCTCGCGGACTTCTTTGCGAGGGCAACTGATTCATTACAGTGGGTAGCAAAAATTTCAACTTTACCGCGTAATTCTCTGTTCGCGTTTTCCTAGTCAATACACCATCTGACTGATTTATTTTCGATTCGACTTAATCCAAATATCGGTACATCCATGTCTTGTTTGAATATTCGCAGAAGATTCGCGAACCGGCTTTTTAAGAAGTGTGCTTCGGAGTCCGACTCCAAGAGTATACGTTATTCGTGCAACCTACTGCCGTAATCTAACAAGTGCACCACTGCAGGTGTATGCGAGTGATAGAGCTTTACGTGTGCAGATTGCACTCCGATACCTTCTAGATGCAATAAATCGTGATGTCCGTCATTGCACTTTCTGCAATGACCTTTCTTGTACATAACCTTGATGACTCGCTTATAAACAATTCAAACATAATTTGGCATAACCACAGGACCTCTGCAATCCTCAGGCTCGGCCCAATGTAACAGCTCACACTCCGATACTTATATGACAAACGCAAGTGATTGAGCTTTACGTGTGCATACTGCACTCCGATGCCTCCTGGCTCGGCCCAATGTAACAGCTCACAACACTCCGATAAGTATATTAAACGCAAGTGTAGCTTTACGTGTGCACGCAGCACTCCGATGCCTTATGGATGCAGTAACTCGTGGTGCCCGCCGTTACACTTTCTGCAACGGCCTCTCCTGCATGCGTAAACACGATGACCAGCTTTTAAGCAATTTAAACATAGTTGGGCATTAGTCACGATCTTTTTGCGCTCTTCAGGCTCGGCCTTAAGTAACAGCTCGCACTCCGATGTGTAATGTTTATCGCGACATATGCCACACGAGACAGGTGCACGAGCGGAATATATTTGAACTGATTGTCTTCTTTGGTCGGTACCTCGCGGCCAATTTCGCGGACTGTTAACACGCAGCTCGTTATGCATCGACTCCCTAGAACGACGATGATTCCTATCAGGTTTTGGCGACGATTTCTCTTCATTATGTTCAATTCTTCTAATCCTATCGGTTGGTTGAGCGATTAATAGCGCCTTTCCTCTCTCGCGTAAAAAAACCACAAACTCTTCTACCGTAGGTAATGTGTCTCGAGATCGCTGTTCCTCCCATCGGAGGCGAGTAGCCGAATTTACTCGCGAGAGATGCGCGGAAATGGCAAACTGATCGACGAACGACTTTTTAGTTGCTAATAACGATTCATAATTCGCATTCAACGTATCGGACGCGGCGATTAATGACTCGGGGAAGTCATCGTTAATCGGAGGGCCTTCCAAAATGGCCTGCACGTGCTTATTAAATAATATTAGCGGATCGTTGTAATAGTCGGTCAATGTCTTCCACGCTATGGGATAATTATCTGCGGTAATTTCGAGCGCACGTATCTTCTCAGCGGCCGGTCCCGATAAACATGATTTTAGATAGCTAAACTTTTGTATATCCCGAAGTTCAGAATTCTTTCCTATCACCGATTGGAAAGCATCCACAAAACTCGGCCATTCTTCGTGTTGCCCGTCGAACCGAGGCAACTGCACCGCTGGTATCCTATAATTATTTTCTATGGACGGATTGTTAGTCACTATGCCCGTATGAGAAGTAAACTCGCAGCCGGTGAATTTGTACTTTGAACGCTAATTGTTTCGAATCTTTCTACTACTAACTCGGCTTCGGCTTTGATCTCGAAAGCGATTTCTAAATTTGAGTTGATCTCCTCAAATAATGCTTCTTCGATATTTTCAGGCGGTGCTTCTAATATTTCCTTTAGTAACACTATATCTTTATCGAGTTCGATGATTCTCACCTTTAAGTTTTTAATATCAAGTGGATTTGCGCGATCTACTTCACTTAGTAATTTTTGAACTTGTTCAATTCTCCTTTTAATGTGACCGTATCTCAAAGTAAGGCGTTCGACCTCACTACGCGATTTAGTCGAACGAGGCATTTTCACGACAAAGGCGGAAGGTTAAAGAGAAAAGAGGGGGAACTACAATTCCGAAAAAACGTTAACTTAAGAAATCCTTTTTCAAAAACTCACGTGAATCCTCTCGACTAATAAGTGTCTCGTGTGTCGTACTCACAGTCTCGAATAAAGGCAGCTTCTGGGCTTGTAGCGATGACTCACCGCTTCTTTGTTGCTCGATCGGAAGTTTTCCGTTGCCTCTTACTCTCCAGCTTGTAGCGGACTGCTTGCACAATAGATGCCGGACGAAGTAGGGAGGAAGCTCCCCATCCGGCTCGAAGGACCAAATTTTAATGTTGAACGACCGACGCCTTGTATCGGTACTCCGGTGGTTTTCTGGTCGTTGAAAATGCACTTATAGGTGGATTAGGAATGAGGGTAGGTGAAAATAAATTAAAATATATTTTTTGAGCCCAGTCAGTACTAATAAGTACGATTTATTTGGCTCGTTGCAGAGAAAAGACTTTCGGCATAAAAACCCTGGTTGAAAATACAGTTGTTGCTGATGTGTCGCTGGCTTGCCTATCGGCAGCTATCGCTGATGATGTTGATCCGAAGGCAGAATATAATTCTGACCACGTTGCCTTCTTCTCTTGTTCCTTTGTTCCGCTGAAGTAATAGTAGCGCAGGAGTGTTGTTCTCTTCGAAGTGATCGCTAGCAGGTCTCGTGGTAGAATCATGTTAAAGCGTGAAAGCACGAGCTTTTATAGAAAAACCCGTAGAAACCGTAGCTGTCGATGCATATGATTGGACTAATAAAAATAGTGGGAGAACGCGTGCCAGGCGACACAAGCACCCTGCACGGAGATTGATGCGCTCCTTCAGTACACCGTAACTAAGATGTTTTTTTGTCCCTATATCTCGGCGACTAACGATATGTCTCGAGATGTCTCGAAACGATTCCCACTCACTCGCTTGCGTAGGATTACGCAACAACCCTGTCAATTTTAAATACTTTTGCCTAACAGCATGTTGTTAGGCATTAGAAGAGCTTTAAAATAGCTATTTTAAAACATTTTAAAAAATGTTAGTCTTTAAAAAATTAAAGTTTAAGTACAGCTTCTTTCTTCTTTTTATAGAAAACCTATAAGTATTAAATACTTAAGTTATAAATCAGGTTTTAGAGCATTAAAAGAGCTATAAAATGACCATGTTATAACATTTTGGAATTCATTAGTTTTCGAGTTATTAAAGTTTCAATATACAAAGTACTTCTTTTTTTTAGACACCCTATGTATTTTAAATACTTTTGCTTAACATCATATTGTTGGGTATTAAGAGAGCTTTAAAAACGCTATTTTAAAACACTTTGAAATAACTTAGTCTTCGAGAAATTAAATTTTATGTATACAGCATCTTTCTTTTTTTCTAGAAAATCTATACGTTTTAAATACTTAAGTTTTAAATCTGGTTGTAGAACATTAAAAGAGCTCTTAAATGACAACGTCATAACATTTTAGAATTTATTAGTTTTCGAGTTATTAAAATTTTGTTTACAAAGTACTTCTCTTTTTTTAGACACCCTACGTATTTTAAATAATTTTGCCTAACATCATGTTGTTAGGCATTAAAAGATCTTTAATATGACTATTTTAACAATTTTTATAATAAGTTCGTCTTTGTAAAAATAATGTTTATGTGTAATGCTTCTTTCTTTTTGTTTTAGAAAACCTAAAAGATTTAAATAATTAGGTTTAGTAGAAGATTTTAAACCATATAGAGAACTTAAAAATGACATAATAAAACATCTTAAAATCTGTTTGTTTTCGAGTAATTAAAGGTTTTTAGTACAGATTTCTTCTTTTTTTAAAAAACTCTATACATTTTAAATACATGTGTTTTAAATAAGAATGTAGAGCATTAAAAGAGCTTTAAAATTACCATGTCATATCATTTTAGAATTTGTTAGTTTTCGAGTTAATAAAGTTTTTGTGTACAAAGTACTTCTTTATTATAGACACCCTATGTATTTTAAATACATTTACATAAATTTAGTTGTGGGCATTAAAAGACATTTAAATGCTATTCTAATACATTTTATAAAATGAAAGTCTTTGAAAAATTAAAGTTTATATGTACAGCTTCTTTTTTATTTTCAGTAACCTATAAGTTTTTAATAATTAGGTTTAGCATAAGATTTTAAACCATTTATAAAACTTAAAAATGACAATAATAATACATTTTAAAATCTGCTTGTTTCGAATAATTGAAGTTTTTTTGTAACGATACCTTCTTTTTTTTAAAAAACCCTATATATTTTAAATACATAAGTTTTAAATCAGGTTGTAGAGCATAAAAGAGCATTTAAATAGCAATGCTATAACATTTTAGAAATAATTAGTTTTCGATTTATTAAAGTTTTTGTAGACAAAAGAATTTCGTTTTTTTTAGACACCCTTTGTATTTTAAATACTTTTGCTTAAAATCATGTTGTTTTTCATAAAAAGAGCTGTAAAATAGCTATTTTAAAACACTTTTAAATAATTTAGTCTTCGAGAAATTAAAGTTAAAGTGTACGCGAATCTTGTTTTTTTTTTAGAAAACCTATATGTTTTAAGTATTTTAGTTTTAAATCATGGTTTTAGACAATTAAAAAAGCTCTTAAATGACAACGTCATAACATTTTAGAATTTATTAGTTTTCGAGTTATTAAAATTTTGTTTACAAAGTACTTCTCTTTTTTAGACACCTACGTATTTTAAATAATTTTGCTTAACATCATGTTTTTAGGCATTAAAAGACCTTTAAAATGACTATTTTAACAAGTTTTAATAAGTCGTCGTTTGTGAAAATAATGTTTTATGTGTAAAGATTTTTTTTTTTGTTTCGGAAACCTAAAAGATTTAAATAATTAAGTTTAGCAATAAGATTTGACCATATATAGAACTTAAAAATGACAATAATAAAACATCTTAATCTGTTTGTTTTCGAGTAATTGAGGAGGTTTTGTACAGATTTCTTCTTTTTTTTAAAAAACCCTATACATTTTAAATACATATGTTTTAAATAAGAATGTAGAGCATTAAAAGAGCTTTAAAAATGACCATGTAATATCATTTTAGAATTTGTTAGTTTTCGAGTTAATAAAGTTTTGTGTACAAAGTACTTCTTTATTTTAGACACCCTATGTATTTTAAATACTTTTACATAAATTTTAGTTGTTGGGCATTAATAGACATTTAAATGGCTATTTTAATACATTTTATAAAATGAAAGTCTTTGAAAAATTAAAGTTTATATGTACAGCTTCTTTTTTTATTTTTAGTAAACCTATAAGTTTTCAATAATTAGGTTTAGCATAAGATTTTAAACAATTTATAAAACTTAAAAATGACAATAATAAAACATTTTAAAATCTGCTTGTTTTCGAATAATTGAAGTTTTTTTGTAACGATTCCTTCTTTTTTTTAAAAAACCCTATATATTTTAAATACATAAGTTTTAAATCAGGTTGTAGAGCATTAAAAGAGCTTTTAAATGGCAATGCTATAACATTTTAGAAATAATTAGTTTTCGATTTATTAAAGTTGTGTATACAAAGAATTCGTTTTTTTTAGACACCCTTTGTATTTAAATACTTTTGCTTAAAATCATGCTGTTTTCATAAAAAGCTGTAAAATAGCTATTTTAAAACACTTTTAAATAATTTAGTCTTCGAGAAATTAAAGTTAAAGTGTACCGCATCTTGTTTTTTTTTTTAGAAAAGCTATATGTTTTAAGTACTTTAGTTTTAAATCTGATTGTAGAGCATTAAAAAGCTTTAAAATGACCATGTTATAACATTATAGAATTTGTTAGCTTTTAAGTAATTAAAGTTTTTGTATAAAAATTCCTTTTCTTTTTTGGAAAAACTAAAAGTTTTAAATACTAAGTTTTAAAAATGGTTGTAGAGCATTAAATAACTTTAAAATGACCATGTTATAACATTACAAAATTTGTTAGTTTTCGAGTAATTAAAGTTTATGTGAACAGCTACTTTCTTTTTTTTTTAGAAAACCTATAAGTTTTTAAATACTTAAGTTTAAATCTGGTTGTAGAACATTAAAAGAGCTCTTAAATGACAACGTCATAACATTTTAGAATTATTAGTTTTCGAGTTATTAAAATTTTGTTTACAAAGTACTTCTTTATTTTAGACACCTTATGTATTTTAAATACCTTTACATAAATTTTAGTTGTTGGGCATTAAGAGACATTTAAATGGCTATTTAATACATTTTATAAAATGAAGTCTTTGAAAAATTAAAGCTTATATGTCCAGTTCCTTTTTTTATTTTTAGTAAACCTATAAGTTTTCAATAATTAGGTTTAGCATAAGATTTTAAACAATTTATAAACTTAAGAATGACAATAATAAAACATTTTAAAATCTGCTTGTTTTCGAATAATTGAAGTTTTTTTGTAACGATTCCTTCTTTTTTTTAAAAAACCCTATATATTTTAAATACATAAGTTTTAAATCAGGTTGTAGAGCATTAAAAGAGCTTTTAAATGGCAATGCTATAACATTTTAGAATTAATTAGTTTTCGATTTATTAAAGTTTATGTATACAAGATATTTATTTTTTTCAGACACACTATGTATATTAAATACTTTTGCTTAAAATTATGTTGTTGGGCATTAAAAGAGCTTTAAAAGAGCTATTTTAAAAAATTTTAAAAAATGTTAGTATTTGGAAAATTAAAGTTTATGTGTACAGTTTCTATCTTTTTTTTAAGGAAACCTATAAGTTTTAAATACTCAAGTTTTAAATCTGGTTTTAGAACATTAAAAGAGCTTTTAAATGACAAAGTCATAACATTTTAGAATTTATTATTTTTCGAGTTATTAAAGTTTATGTGTACAAAGTACTTCATTTTTTTAGACAACCTATGTATTTTAAATACTTTTGCTTAACATCATATTGTTAAGCATTAAAAGAGCTTTAAAACACCAATTTTAAAACACTTAGAAATAATTTGTCTTCGAGAAATTAAAGTTTATGTGTACAGCATCTTTCTTTTTTTTTTAAAACCTAAAAGTTTTAAATACTTAAGTTTTTATTTTGGTAGTAGAGCATTAAAAGAGCTTTAAAGTTACCATGTTATAACATTTTAGAATTTATTAGTTTTCCAGTTATTAATGTTTTTGTATACAAAGTACTAATTTTTTTTTTAGACACCCTATGTATTTTAAATACTGTTGCTTAACATCGTGTTGTTGGGCATTAAAAGAGTTTTAAAATAGCTAATTTAAAACATTTAGAAACATATTACTCTTCGAGAAATTAAAGTTTATGTGTACAGCAACTTTCTTTTTTTGTTTAGAAAACCTAAAAGTTTTAAATACTTAAGTTTTTATTTTGGTAGTAGAGCATTAAAAAAACTTTAAAATAACCATGTTCTAACATTTTAGAATTTATTAGTTTTCCAGTTATTAATGTTTTTGTATACAAAGTACTACTTTTTTTTAGACACCCTATGTATTTTAAATACTTTTGCTTAACATCGTGTTGTTAGGCATCAAAAGAGTTTTAAAATAGCTTATTTAAAACTTTTTGAAACATTTTACTCTTCGAGAAATTAAAGTTTATGTGTACAGCAACTTTCTTTTTTTGTTTAGAAAACCTAAAAGTTTTAAATACTCAAGTCTTAAATCAGGTTTTAGAGTGTACTAAAAGAGCTTTAAAATGACAACGTCCTAACATTTAAGAATTTATTAGTTTTCGAGTTATTAAAGTTTTTGTTTACAAAGTTCTTCTTTCTTTTAGAACCCTATGTATTTTAAATACTTTTGCTTAACATTATGTTGTTAGGCACTAAAAGACCTTTAAAATGGCTATTTCAACAAATTTTGAAATAAGTCGTCTTTGTAAAATTTAATGTTAATTTGTACAGCTTCTTTCTTTTTTTTTCTAGAATACCTATAAGTTTTAAATACTCAAGTTTTAAATCAGGTTTTAGAGCATTAAAAGAGCCTTAAAATGACCATGTTTTAACATTATAAAATTTGTTTGCTTTTGAGTAATTAAAGTTTTTGTGTACAAATTCCTTCTTTTTTTTAAACACTCTATGTTTAATAAAAAATTATGTTTAGCATCTAGTTTTAGGGCAATAAAAGAGCTTTTAAATTACTGCTTTAGAATGACAACTTTAAAATGACTGCGTAAAATTATTTTAAAATTTGCTTCTTTTCGAGTAATTGAAGTTTTTTAAATATATTCCTTTTTTTTTAGAAAACCTAAAAGTTTTAAATATTTAAGTTTTGAAAATGGTTGTAGAGCATTAAAAGAGCATTAAAATGAACATAGTATAACATTATAAAATTTGTTAGTTTTTGAGTATTTAAAGTTTTTGTGTACAGATTCCTTCTTTTTTTTTAAACACCCTATGTATAATAAATAATTATGTTTAGCTTCAAGTTTTAGGGAAATAAAAGAGCTTTAAAATTACAGCTTTATAATGACAACTTAAAAATGACTGCGTCAAATTGTTTTAAAATTTGCTTGTTTTCGATTAATTGAAGTTATTGTGTACAAATTCCTTTTCTTCTTTAGAAAACTTATAAGTTATAAATACTTAAGTTTTAAATCTGACTGTAGAGCATTAAAAGAGCTTTTAAATGACCATGGTATAACATTTTAAAATTTTTTAATTTTTAAGTAATTAAAGTTTTTGTGTTCAGAAGCCTTCTTTTTTTTAGAAAACCTATTAGTTTTAAATATTTAAGTTTTGAAACTGGTTGTAGAGCATTAAAAATGCTTAAATTGACCAAGGCATAACATTTTAAAATTTGTAAGAGTTTGAGTAATTAAAGTTTTTGTGTTCAGAATCCATCTTTTTTTTTTGAAAACATATAAGTTTTAAATATTTAAGTTTTAAATCTGGTTGTAGAGCATTAAAATAGGTTCTAAATGACCATGTTATAACATTTTTCAATTTGTTATTTTTCGAGTAATTAAAGTTTTTGTGTACAGATTCCTTCTTTTTTTAGAAACCCCTAGTATAATAAATAATTATGTTTAGCATCAAGTTTAAGGGCAATAAAAGAGTTTTTAAATTACTGCTTTAAAATGACAACTTTAAAATGACTGCGTCAAATTATTTTAAAATTTGCTTGTTTTCGAGTAATTGAAGTTTTTTGTACATATTCCTTTTTTTTAGAAAACCTAAAAGTTTTAAATACTCATGTTTTAAATATGGTTTTTGAGCATTAAAAGATCTTTAGAATGACCATGTTATAACATTTTAGAATTTATTAGTTTTCCAGTTATTAAAGTTTATGTATACAAAGGATATCTTTTTTTTTAGACACCCTATGTATTTTAAATACTTTTGCTTAACATCATATTGTTAAGCATTAAAAGAGCTTTAAAATAGCTATTTTAAAACACTTTGAAATAATTTAGTCTTCGAGAAATTAAAGTTTATGTGTACAGCATCTTTCTTTTTCTTTTAGAAAACCTAAAAGTTTTAAATAATTAGGTTTTAAAACTGGTTGTAGAGCATTAAAAGAGCATTAAAATGAACATGGTATAACATTATAATATTTGTTAGTTTTTGAGTATTTAAAGTTTTTGTGTACAGATTCCTTCTTTTTTTTTAAACACCCTATGTATAATAAATAATTATGTTTAGCTTCAAGTTTTAGGGAAATAAAAGAGCTTTAAAATTACTGCTTTAGAATGACAACTTTAAAATGACTGCGTAAATTATTTTAAAATTTGCTTCTTTTCGAGTAATTGAAGTTTTATATAATTCCTTTTTTTTTAGAAAACCTAAAAGTTTTAAATACTTATTTTTTAAACTGGTTGTAGAGCATTAAAAGAGCATTAAAATGAACATGTTATAACATTATAAAATTTGTTAGTTTTCGAGTAATTAAAGTTTTTGTGTAAAGATTCCTTCTTTTTTTTTAAACAACCTATGTATAATAAATAATTATGTTTAGCATCAAGTTTTAGGGCAATAAAAGAGCTTTTAAATTACTGCTTTAAAATGAAAACTTTAAAATGACTGCGTCAAAATATTTTAAAATTTGCTTGATTTCGAGTAATAGAAGTTTTTGTGTACAAATTCCCTTTTTTTTTAGAAAACCTAAAAGTTTTAAATACTCAAGTTTTAAATATGGTTGTTGAGCATTAAAAGATCTTTAAAATGACCATGTTATAACATTTTAGAATTTATTAGTTTTCCAGTTATTAAAGTTTATGTATACAAAGGATATCTTTTTTTCGACACCCTATGTATTTTAAATACTTTTGCTTAACATCATATTGTTAAGCATTAAAAGAGCTTTAAAATAGCTATTATAAAACACTTTGAAATAATTTAGTCTTCGAGAAATTAAAGTTTATGTGTACAGCATCTTTCTTTTTCTTTTAGAAAACCTAAAGTTTTAAATAATTAGGTTTTAAATCTGGTTGTAGAGCAATAAAAGAGCTTTAAAATGACCATATTATAACATTTTAAAATTTGTTAGTTTTTGATTAAATAAAGTTTTTGTGTACAAATTCCTTTTTTTTTTTAGAAAACTTATAAGTTTTAAATACTTAAGTTTTAAATCTAGTTTTAGAACATTCAAAGAGATTTTAAATGACCATGGTATAACGTTTTAGAATTTGTTAATTTTTAAGTCATTAAAGTTTTTGTGTACAAATTACTTCCTTTTTTTTAGACACCCTATATATTTTAAATACTTTTGCTTAACATCATATTGTTGGGCATTAAATGAGATTTAAAATAGCAAATTTAAAACATTTTGAAATAATTTAGTCTTCGATAACTTAAAGTTTATGTGTACAGCATTTTTCTTTTTCTTTTAGAAAACCTAAAACTTTTAAATAATTAAGTTTTAAAACTGGTTGTAGAGCATTAAAAGATATTTAAAATGACCATTTTATAAAATTATAAAATTTGTTATTTTTCGAGTAATTAAGTTTTTGTGTAAAGATTCCTTCTTTTTTTTTAGAAACCCTATGTATAATAAATAATTATGTTTAGCATCAAGTTTTAGGGCAATAAAAGAGCTTTTAAATTACTGCTTTAAAATGACAAGTTTTAAATGTGTTTCCAGCAATTATATACGTGACCAGAAAATGGTCGAATCCCTCCCAATGAGTTCTATTAAACAGTTTAACGCTGGAATGAGTGAGATAGGACAGGATAGATAAATGAGCAAAACACTTTTACACGGCACAAAGCTACTTGCCTCGGCATAAAAACTCTCACGGAATTGAGAGAAAAGCCGGGGCAAGAGAACACTTTATTCAATGAACTGATGAAGCATACAATTACAAACAAAACGCTGAAAGAAATATATTAATAGAATAAACGACGCGAGGTACCTTTTGGTCGCACGCTAGAGAGCTCTCTTACCGTTCGCTTCCGACGCAAGACGACAATCGAACGCACGCGGTTTCTTACCGCACCTAACGATGGCCTGTCTGGCCAGAACCTTATCTCGCGTTGGTAGCCTGGTGACCGGTCGCAGATAATTCGCCACAAGCCCACGTGGGGAGCCTGGAGACAAGTTGCGGATAAACGGTACAACGCTCCGACTAGAAGCCCACGTGAGGAGCCGGACGGCAGGTTGCAGGCAATTCGCTACACCTGGCCAGCTAGAAGCCCACGTGGGGAGCCTGGAGACAGGTTGTAGCTATCCGTACAACTGCCCGTCTAGAAGCCCACGTGGAGAGCCTGTTGGGAACAAAAACCCAAAAAAAACTCCACACACTCCTCACTCACTCACACACGCTCTATTCACGTTGCCTAGCACAAAGGCCAAGATAATGAAAAGCTCCAGATGAGAACAAACACTGTTGGTAGCTCAAACCAGAGTGAACAACAGAATGAGACTCGTGCGTGCACACGGCCCCACGCATCCTATTCCCCCCGCACACCTCAAGACGCTCTCCCCTGCTTCTTGCATGGTAAGGCGTGTCCGCACGCATCTCGACAGCCCTTGCGCGCCCTCGCAACTTAATTAACGCATACGCCGCCTATCCTATTCCGCGCGCAATATAAATTATTCTAACAACGTAAATATCGCCGAACATCCCGCCCGCCTTCGTCGTACTGACGAACCAAACCGAGCTACGGTTGACTGGTTGTCTCAACCGTCCCTATCGTCGAACCTGAGGGGACACAGACGCGCAATGTGTCGCTGACGCAAAGAGGTGCTGGTCTTGACGATGACCACTCGCACCAACCCGTCCGGGCCAGGGTGCAACTCGGTGACCCTGCCCAACGGCCATTTTGAGGGAGGGTACCGATCATCCCTTATCAGTACCAGCTGCCCGACTCGGAAGTTCTCAGATGGATTCCTCCATTTCTCTCGACCCTGTAAATGTGACAAGTACTCGTTTGACCACCGCTTCCAAAAATTATTGCGGACGCGCTGAAGGAGTTGAAACCTATTTAACCGGTTCTCCGGCAAAGTAGATAACTCGGCGTCCTGAATCAAAGCCGACACTCCCTCATTGAGGAAGTGAGAGGGAGTGAGCACTTGCAGGTCGTCTGGGTCCGAACTCAGCGGGCCCAATGGACGAGAATTAAGGCAGGCCTCGATTTCCACGGAACGGTGGAAAGCTCCTCAAAGGTGAGCGTATGTTCACCCACAACCTTTTCAAATGGTGCTTGACCGACTTGACACCAGCCTCCCACAGCCCACCATAATGCGGGCATTGGGGGGAATGAAAGTCCAGCTCGTTCCGTCGTTAGCGAGGAGAGATGCAACCCTATGATAAAAGTCCGAAGCCCGGCGGAACATAGCCTTAAGCTCCTTATCGGCCCCTTGAAAATTGGTAGCGTTGTCACTATAAAGGTTTCGGCAAATACCACGTCTTCCTACGAACCGACGTATGCACAGAGGAAAGATTCCGAGGATAGGTCGCTAACCAGCTCGAGGTGGATAGCACGAGTAGCGAAGCAGACAAACAAAGCGATGTATCCTTTACCCGATCGGTTTCCACGACCCTTTGACATCCTCACTTGTACAGGACCCGCATAATCAAGGCCAGAATTGGCGAAAGCCCTACTCCCTACCACTCGATCCACGGGTAACTCACCCATAAGTTGGTGAGCTAGCTGAGGCTTAGCCCTTTGGCAAGGCATACAGACTCGAATAACTGATTTGATCAACCGATTCCTGCCTAAGACCCATACCTGCGACATCAGGTAACCCAATGTTAAAGCCGGACCCCCATGGAGGCATTGGTGGTGTGCGTGCCGCACAAATAGTCGACTAAGATGCGAGTGTTGAGGCAAGACTGGCGGGTGTTTCCGATCAAAAGCTAGATGAGAACGTGTCAACCGGCCTCCCACCCGTAAGAGACCATCCTAATGGATCGAATAAGCGAGCAATATTCGACAAACGGATCTTTTGGTGTGGGCGGCAGCCAAGTCTGCTACGCTAGCCGCGTCGAACCCAAATTCGTCTTGTTCCGGGACCCATCGAACTCCTAACGTTTTGACAGTCTGATTACCTTCTATGTGTTTCTCCACACCCGGTCGTGCAGAATCTGGAAGAACCTCTATAGAATTAGCCGCCCACTTATCTAACTGGATGCCAGCAGAATCTAATAACTTAACCAGTTTATCCCTCTTTCTAACTGCTGTCGGTATGTCATCCGCACCGGCAAAAGTGTCGTCGACATACGTCTCCGACTCCAAACACCGAGATCCCAATGGATACCGCGAACCTTCATCCCGTACTAACTGCGACAGAGTACGAATCGCCAGGTAGGGAGCGCAAGCTGTGCCGTAAGTGACAGTATTCAAACGAAATTCCACCGGTTCAGATGCTGCGTCAGGCGACCAGATAATCCGCTGGTAGTCCTGATGTTCCGGCTCCACTCGAATCTGACGAAACATCTTTACAATGTCAGCCGTGAACGCCACTCGGTACCTACGCCAATTGAGCAAGATTAAAGAAAGATCGCTCTGTAATGGAGGGCCTGTAAGTAAAAAGGAATTTAGCGAGTGTCCGTCCCTCGTACGCGGAGAGGCATCGAATACCACCCTTAGCTTCCACCTGGATTCATCCTGCTGCACCACGGCATGGTGAGGTAAGTACCATGCCTCTCGGCGCAGGACCTCCGACCTCGGGACTCGTGACATGTGGCCTAGCTCCTCGTACACCCTCATGAAGTCACGGTACGCCTGAGCCAATCGTGAATCCCGTGCAAACCGACCTCTCCAATCCTTCCGATGCGTTTCCTCCTCCAGCTCCCAAGACCGCTGCAAAATGTGATTCAATTCCTCCTGAGCCGAACAGTGCAAAACCAGCGAAGAAGAGGTAGTCGCTGTAGCCTCCGCCCGCCGTGCAGCTCCTCCATCCACCGGTCCGGAGATGATCCACCCAAGCGCCGTATCCTGCGCGACGAGCTGCGACGTCGAGAATCTTCTTATCCCCGGCCGGAGCAATTGGCCGTAAACATCGGCACCTAAAATTACATCTATCCGCTTCGAGACGACAAACTCTGGATCTGCTAACGGAATGTCCTTGAACAGGTCTCCGCCAACCCTGGAAGTATAATTGATAGACGGAAGCAGCGAAGTTAGTTTTGGTAACACCAGAGCATCCACCTCGACCTGGAAGGTGGTATCGACCGCCGACCGGATAGTAACTCGTACCCCCGACCGGGCCGTACCCGCATCAACTGCCCCCAGTCCTGAAAGAGGCACATAAGTACGCCGCTTAGACAATCCGAGTAACTGCGTGATCGTTTCGGAAACAAAGGAAACTCCGATCCCTGATCCAGAAGCGCTCGTGCCCATGTTCCCTTCCCCTTAGTACCTGCTACCCAAACTCGTGCAGTAGCAAGCAGAATACTCCTAACGCTACTCGAGGACGTAGCCGCATGCAAACTACCGGCGGCGCACCAGTCCCATTAATTCCCGAACCTCCCGCAACCGCTCTGGAAACGGGTGTCTGCATTCCTACTCTACTGGGCGTATGGATAAGCGTATGGTGCATGCCCTTGCACGCGAAACAGCGCCCCTAGAGGAACAAGGCTTCCCCGAATGCTGCCCGAGACAATTGGCACACAAGGCCAAACGCCCAACCTCTCGTATCCGCTCCGGTAACGCCATTGACTTGAACCGAACACACCCAAACACCCGGTGTGGACCCTCACAAAGTGGACACTGAACACCACTTCCAAACCCCTCAGTCGTGATCGCCGGACCCCTCGAATGATGAACCTTGCGGGGGAGACTTGATCTAGGGGGGGAGCTACCCTTTTTCCCCTCGGTTTTCCCCCTGCACTGCACAAACCCGAGCCCTCTTCTCGAGAAATCCGACCAATTCCGCGAACGTGGGCATAAAGCAGGGCCCAGGGGCGCCTCTCCTTCCTGACTCCGATCCTGAAGCTGTGATCAACCCTCCATCGAGATGAGTTCCGCATTCCACGACTTACGCGTGTCCACGTCCAATCGCGTAACTAGCAAGAAATAAAGTATGCTATCCCAATTTTCTACCGGCCAACCCGCATTCTTCAGAGACCTAACTATACACTGCATCCTATCAAGGAGTGAACGCAACTCTGCGATGGACTCCCTCTTAAGACGCGGAAGATCCAACAATGCCTGAAGTTTTTTAAACAGAAGGAGCATCGGATTATAATACCGTGCCTTTAACGCCTCCCAAGTGCTAGCATAATTCGCAGTGCTAGTCGACACATCTTAATCCATCCTGCAGCCTCACCGACTAAGCACGATTTCAGATATCGCAACTTGGCGGTATCGTCCAGTCGCGGGGCCTCGTGCACCATGGACCTGAAACTGTCAAAAAAGTTCTCCCAATCCTCCTCATCGCCCGAAAACTTCGGCAGTGACATCTTTGGAAGCTCCGAAAAACTCGGATCTAATCCGGAACCCTGGGGGTGGGAAGATTCCCTTGTGGGGGTGGGCGCCTCTGATTGGACAAGCTGTCGACGCAACGCTACGAACGCGCGAAAGGCTTCATCATATGCTTCACGGATTTCCTCAATTTCATCCTCTATCATATACGGGTCGTTCAGAGCGTCCGGCCTGACTGCGATCTCTTCGTGGGTCTGCCGCACCGCCGCAAACACCGTAGCCAACGCATCTATTCCCGGCTGAATCAGATCGACCTCCAGGGACGCAAGCGGTCTAGCCATTAACCGACGATGGATACTCTTAAGCTCGGCTAAACGCGTCCTCTGCAGGGCGACCAACTTATTCAAAGCAGCAGGAGGCATGATGAGCGAATCGAAAAACGAACAATGGAGTTAGTAAATGTAACGACAACTAGAACACGGAGGAAAGCTGTCTTGTCCCCACTCTTGCTCTCCGAAACGGTAGACGAAGAGAGGGGAAAGAGAAACGCGCGTGCTAGAAGACGCGGATATTTAATCCGTAACCAAGGAAACGCGGCGCTTGCCGCCCCACCGTGGTCCCACTCTCAGAGCTCCCACTACTCGCTGTTCGCGTCCCCACCAACGGGCCTAACGCTCAGCATAAGTCTCAAACCGGAAGAGGAACCGTGCGGCCGGAAGTAAAGCGCTAGCTAAGTAGGGGTAAGCCGTGCGGCCGGAAGTGAAGCGCTAGCTAAGTGGGGGTAAGCCGTGCGGCCGGAAGTGAAGACCCAACACGTGGCACGTCTCGAATCCACACGCACCACGCGATCCCCGCGGACAAAGAACGATGACGCAACACTCAGACAAGCCACAAGAGTCCACACAAAGAACCGAGGAACAAAGACGCAAGCGTTTTCCGATTTTACGAATTTATCAATCCCACCTATCACTCATTCCTCACCCGGGCACCAATGTTTCTAGCAATTATATACGTGACCAGAAAATGGTCGAATCCCTCCCAATGAGTTCTATTAAACAGTTTAACGCTGGAATGAGTGAGATAGGACAGGATAGATAAATGAGCAAAACACTTTTACACGGCACAAAGCTACTTGCCTCGGCATAAAAACTCTCACGGAATTGAGAGAAAAAGCCGGGGCAAGAGAACACTTTATTCAATGAACTGATGAAGCACAATTACAAACAAAACGCTGAAAGAAATATATTAATAGAATAAACGACGCGAGGTACCTTTTGGTCGCACGCTAGAGAGCTCTCTTACCGTTCGCTTCCGACGCAAGACGACAATCGAACGCACGGCGGTTTCTTACCGCACCTAACGATGGCCTGTCTGGCCAGAACCTTATCTCGCGTTGGTAGCCTGGTGACCGGTCGCAGATAATTCGCCACAGCCCACGTGGGGCCTGGAGACAAGTTGCGGAATAAACGGTACAACGCTCCGACTAGAAGCCCACGTGAGGAGCCGGACGGCAGGTTGCAGGCAATTCGCTACACCTGGCCAGCTAGAAGCCCACGTGGGGAGCCTGGAGACAGGTTGTAGCTATCCGTACAACTGCCCGACTAGAAGCCCACGTGGAGAGCCTGTTGGGAACAAAACCCAAAAAAACCCACTCCAAAACACTCCACACACTCCTCACTCACTCACACACGCTCTATTCACGTTGCCTAGCACAAAAGGCCAAGATAATGAAAAGCCTCCGATGAGAAACAAACCACTGTTGGTAGCTCAACCAGATGTGAACAACCGCAATGAGACTCGTGCGTGCACCACGGCCCCACGCATCCTCATTCCCCCCGCACACCTCAAGACGACTCTCCACTCCGCTTCTTGCTTGGTAGAGGGCTTGTCCGCCACGCATTTCTCGAACAGCCCCTTTGCGCGCTTCCTCGCAAACTTAACTTAACGCCATACCTCCGCCTATCCTATTCCGCGCGCAATATAAATTATTCTAACAACGTAAATATCGCGCAACCAAATGACCTGCGTCAAATTATCTTTAACATTGCTTCTTTTCGAGTAATTGAAGTTTTTTGTTCATATTTCTTTTTTTTCTAGAAA
>NW_025113053.1:745722-1025349 GCF_010416935.1 Polistes fuscatus | reverse complement strand
AAGCTCGTTAAGATCTGTAGGGGTCACAGTGTAAGGTCCCCTTGTAAATGTAACTTGACGACGCTGGAATCGAATAGTGCTAATTTTTTTGCGATAAAGTATCTGTTTTTTTTAGAAGAAGGGTAAAAAAAGGGTATAATGGCCTTATCTTAGAATTTAGGCATTTAATCGATAAAATTTCAAACAAAAATTATAGAAGATTGAAAATATATAAAAAATGTTCTAAGGTTTAATCTTCGTATTTGCAAAGTAAGCGAGAAGAGTGGTAAAAGTATTGTAAGAGGGGGAAGCAAGTCCCGCCTTCAGTCGGCTTTTACACACGAGCGGGATGGTGTGCGTGCGAGCGTCCGTGTTACTTATCTCTAAACGAAGGATCTTGGGCAATCTTCGGACTCTCGGTCTTGAATGAAAGTGCGAGTGAGAGAACAAACCAATATTCTCTCTTTTTATTTATCATGCGATACGAGTATTATTGTCCTTGGCCATCGATTGTTGAGCGTTCTGATATTTCTCTTTTTATATTTTTTCTTTCGTGTAGCAAGAATTTTACGTCTTGGCCATCGAGCGAGCGTTTTGTATACGAGTGCGAGTGAGAAAGAAAACCGATATTTCTCTTTTTCTATTTTTTCATTTGGTAGCAAGCATTTTTCGTTTTAGCCATCGAGTTTCGAGCGTTCTGTATATCTATATATATCGGCGTATAAGCGCATCGATCTTAAATCGAATCTTAATGCGTATGGCACGCCGTTTTTTTATTTATTGTCAAAAATAGTGAACCATGAATAAAAGGAAAACAATAATTTATTTTAACAGAAACTATTATTATTTAGTCGAAAGTAAAAATAATGAATTATTTTATGTCTCGACACATAAAATTAATTAGTATATTTAATTGATATAAATTTTTTGCCTTCACAAGATTTTATTTGTATATCATATTGAATACGTATTCTTTTTAAGACGAAACTTAAAATTTAAATATTTTTCCTAATAAATTATTTATTTTATAAAATTTTAAATTACTGGTCTTTTGTTTTGTAAAAATTTATTTGTGTATTAAATTGAATACATAGTGTAGTAGTGTAATGGCTACAGTGACTACAGTGTGTGTGTGTGTTTTTCACATCGTCGATACCTATATCTTATCTTGACAGCGCTAACAGGTATTTTTAACTTTCTTTCTTTCTTTTTCTCTTCGTTCTTTTTCTTTGCTTTCTTTTTCTCTTCGTTTTTTTTCTTTGCTTTCTTATTTCCTTTTTTGTTATTGTGAAGTAATCTTAATTAATTTTTTTTTCTATTTTTTCAATAGTATTTTATAATCATTTTATAGGAAATATAATTTTAAAAAAATGCATTTGTATTATAGGAAGTATTATAGGAAGGAAATTTATTTTTGGCTAACGATATAAATTTTATTAAAAAAAATTTAGAATATTATATAAATATTAAGAAAAAAAACACATCCAAGAAAAAGACTCCACTACAGCATCGGATCTATGCATATAAATTTCATTTTCAATGGTTAACGATATAAAGATTTCTTTCAACTAATGTCTCCTCTGTAAAGAGTCTATGTGAATTATTATACGAATAAAATGCAACTGCAGTTACAAGGAACAAGCAAGACATGTGTCTGTAAAAAGGTAAAAATAAAAATTTTTCTTTAGAAAAAAACAAATATTATAATTTTCTTGAAAAATATTTATTTATAGCAATAATAAACTTATTCTTTCTTCATAGGTTTTCAATTAATTTACTGGAAAAGAGAGTATATAACTTTCCACAATGATAAGAAAAAGCTGACAACACTGCAATCATGATAGATTTTGGAAGATACCGCCTTCTTTTTACGTATAATAGTAGAAAATCAAATTTATTAATATTCTACCAAAGGAAGTGAAGAAAGAATGCATCTTAGTTATTATAAATTTGAAAAACTAATAGCAAATACAATATATTAAGAAAATTATTTATATAATCATGATAACCGAGACGTAAAGGCGACAATTAACGGTGAGAGATATTATTTCTATTTCTTTCAACTGGATTGCCCATCCGGGTTAATCGTGACGAGAATTAGATCATGGACACGGTCCGTGATCCATCGTCGTCCATTGTATTTGATACCAACCAGGGTATTTATGCCGCAAGGCTTTTCCCTCACGAGCCAATAAAGCATTGCACTTATTGGCTCAACCAAGTGTTTTATTTATTTTAATTCACCTTTTCACCCTCCTCATAATTAGCTTAATCCAATCGCCGGAGGACTCCGAGTTGGAGGAATTTTGGCATATACATTTTGGTGCCTTCTGTGAGAAGTGAATTTCTGATTTCTGGTTTGAGTGAAGCTGCGTATTCGGAATCGTCACTGAGAAAGTCTAGTTCCTGAACATAGACGCTGCCACGGCGAGCTAGTCATCACAAAGGATTCAGATAGGAGATAAGTAGATTGCATCATTTGTGTGTACGATTATGCGTATCCATTTTTAAATATTATTAAATATTCTATAGGAAATTGCGTCTTCGAACTCCGTAGAAGTTCGCAATTTCTAATATAACTTTCATTCTTTTCTCTCATCTTTCTTACTAAATTGTTGTATTAAAATCGGAAACGACTTTTCGATTCCATTTCAAAATTTAACCAAAGTAGCGTATATTAGTAGAATTTGAAAACCGCTTTGTTCTCGGACAAAGGGCGATAACAGTTTCGACGGTTACATCGCTTAGCAACGATACATTCCTTCAAATATAAGACTAGGCAACAAAGAAATCGTGACGTCAGTAGGGCCGATAGATAAGGGACCCCACGTTCGGTAAACAGTATAACCCCCTTTACCAATTCACAGCTCAGGACCGTAACCGCGTGATGGGAAACCCGACGCATTATAATAAAAATTATTCATATATTGAAATCTTCACATTCAACATAATTTAAATTAATCCGCTTACGAAGAGTAAGATAATTAAAACCGGTAGACGATGGAACCAAAAGAACGTTTGAATCGGTTACAAAAGACATTAAAAATGCAACTGTCAATTCTTGAACAAGTGCTTGCCAGGGACAAATTAGATGAAACAACATTAGTAGGTCGATTTAAGAAAATCACGAATCACTTAGCAGCATACGAACAGGCACAACTAGAGTGTGATGATGAGGATTTAGGGGAAGAAGTACAAGAAGTAACGCTAATATTAGACCGGTACCATGCAATAGAAACGAGAATTGAACCAAATCCAACACCCGCGGCTAACATCACGAACGATAGCAGCATAACTTCAAACCAGACTAGTACGACCGAACGGCAGATTAAATTAAAACGTATCGAGACACCTAGATTCGATGGAAAGCTAGAAGAATGGTTGGAATTTAAGAAAGGTTTTTTTAACTCTGATAGACGCGCGGACCGACATATCCGATTTAGAAAAACACGCGTACCTTCGAGATGCATTGTATGGCCATGCGCTCGAAGTGATTAAACTATATTCCGTGGACAGGTCGAATTACAAACTCGCGTGGGAAACATTACTAGAAAAATATGATAAAAAACGCGTACCTCTGGCAAGACTTCTCGACGCGATTCTGGATTTAAAACGTTCCGAGGACAATTCGGCAAGAGGGATTCAGAAACTCATAAGAGATACGGAGGCATATCTCAATATGATTGATTCATTTAACGAGCCTCATGTCCCACAAGTGTGCATCATCGAGCGCCTTTTACCTCATAACGTTCGGGAAGAATGGGATCAACAACTCAATTCGGACGATTACCCTACCCGTAAGGAACTTTACAAATTTTTAAAAGAAATAGACCACCGATACAGTGCATCAGAGAAGCTGACTACGGATATTAAGGACGAACCCCGCGAAAAACGTAAACATATCCAAACGAACACATTACAATCGCGAAAACGGCAGGACACTTATCTTACGCATTCGGTTCCCATTAATACATCGCCTAACTGCGTCCTTTGCGAACGAATCGAACACCCGTTGTACCGCTGTCCTAAATATAACGACATGACGATAGTCAGCAAATGGGAGGTAATTCGAAATTATAAAATATGTCAAAACTGTTTGCGAAAGCATCAAGGTGCATGCAGATCATCGAATTGTCGAATATGCCATCAACCACATCACACATCCTTATACTGAACCGATAATGAGAACGTACCTTCGACGCGCGATCTCACATCTCCAAAACGGGAAACACTCGCGTCAACATTCCAACAAACCTCGAATCCACATAACTAACTCCTATATTCTGTCTCTCTCTCCACGTCGTCACGCTAAATACACCGAATCAACTACTTATAATCGCGACGTACCGCATTAGAAGAGGTGATAGAACTTTGAGACAATAGATATAAACGGAATCTTTCTTAATAGTACATTACTAGTCGGGTACACGATACAGGATACATTGGTACAGCATTTATTACGACCTCATAATGGACGGATTCATACATTGAACTCAACTTGGTCACATTCGGTATAGTATCAGTATCTTTTATCACCATCCGGAACTTAAAACAGCTCGCGAAAGACGAAAGCGCCAATCACCCGTTCTGAGCCGAAATTCTAACTAGAGATTTGTACATAAATAACTTTATCACGAACATCTAACCTATTCAATCGTGCCGATATATTTTCGCGAAAGAGTTACGAAACATCATATTCTATCGGAAATCGCGAGGTAGAGTCGGAGAGCGTATTTCTGCAGTTATTAACTATACGCGACTATTGAAAACTATAACACGGTGCAGAGGATGGATTGACCCTTTGAGTACAGAATACTTTCTCGCGCAGTATGGATCTTGTCTGCGGTGAATAACACATTATAATATAGAATACCATCTAGTTAATATTTCTTTGTCTATTCTACATTGAATGAAACATTTTTTATTTTCAATATATACTTCTTCTTCTTCTTCTTTCTTTAGTTTAGGCAAATTGCCTGTTCCTTAACGACGTTTTTCTGCCTATTGCACTGTTAAATTGTCGCACCATCGTTTTCGTGGGCGTCCCGTGCTTCTGCGGCCTGCCGGTGACTTATCCCGTGCAATTCTGACAATTCTTCTGTTGTCCATTCTACTGATGTGCTCGTTCCATTCTTTTTTCCTTTTTAGTATCCATTCGTTGATATTTTCCACTTTGCATGTTCTTCTTATATCTTCGCTTCTCTCTCGATCCAGCAGTGTTTTTCCAACTATTCTGCGAAGCACTCTCATTTCGGTTGTCTCTAGTAACTGTTTCGTTTTCGCCGTGTCTGGTCGAGTTTCTGCGGTATATGACATAATAGGTCTTACCATTGCCTTGTAAATTCTTGCTTTGGTCTCTATGTCAATGTTTTTGTTTCGCCATATTGTGTCATTCAAACAACCCGCTATTCTGGATGCCTTCGTTGTCTGTTCTCTTACCTCTGCTTCGACATCACCATATCCTGAGATTTCTATTCCTAGGTATTTAAATCTCATTTCCTGCTGAATAACCTTCCCTTCAATTTCCAGTTTGCATCTTAACGGTGTCTTTGATGTTGTCATGCATTTTGTTTTCTGGGCCGATATTTTCATGTTGAATGATTTGGCTATGCAGTTAAATCGGTGTAGTAAACGTTGTAGATCATCCTCATTTTCGGCCACTAATACAGCGTCATCAGCATAGCATAGGATGGTTATTTCTTCGCTGCCCATTTTATATCCTTTTAGCAGTCTTACGTTTCTTATTATTTCGTCCATGATGATGTTAAAAAGCAGGGGACTTAGGGAATCCCCTTGTCGGATACCACGACCTGCATCAATCGGTTCAGTCAAGGCACCATTTATCCTTGCTTGGATCTTGTTGTTTCTATAGATGTTCTCTATGGTCTTAATAAGATTATTCGGAATTTGTCGGTTATAAAGGAGGTGAATAACATCCTTTAATTGCACCCGGTCAAATGCTTTTTCCAGATCAATGAAACACATATATGCTGGTCTGTTGTATTCAATTGATTTTTCTGTTATCTGTCTTATGATGAAAACCGCGTCTGTGCATGATCTACCTGATCTGAATCCCTGTTGTTCGTCTTCTAGATTCGTTAAGCTGTTAATTTTATTCGTTATGACTTTTGTTGTTAGTTTCAATGAAGTATTTAAAAGATTTATTCCCCTGTAATTTGTAGGTAGTTTTTTGTCTCCTTTTTTAAACATAACTATAGTTGTGCTGGTTCGCCATTCATCAGGTATTTTGTGTTGGCATAGTATTTTTTGGATTAGGAATGTTAACTGTTGTGTGAGACGTTGGCCACCATATTTTAGTAATTCGTTTGGGATGCCATCTTGCCCTGAGCTCTTCCTATTCTTTAGTTTTCGAATAGCTGTTTCTACATCACTGGACTCAATTTGTATGTCGTTTTTAGTTACTATTTCTGGCGTATTTAGTTCCACTTGAGGTTCTTCTGATTTATAGAGTTCTGTTAAGTAACTAATCCAGGTTTCTCTTGTGATCTGATTTGTTTCGATCATTTCGTTGACCTCCTTTCTTTGATTTCTAATAAATCGCCAGATTTGTTTTTGTAGTCCATAGAAGTCACTCTCCATTCTCTTCGAAAAAATCTCCCAATGATGTTGTTTTGTTTGCCTTACTAATGTCGCTGCTTGATTCCGGATTCGTCTATACATTTCGTATGATTCAGGTGTTCGTAATGTCCTATAGTTAAGGTATGCCATTTTCTTTTTTTTGCATATTTCCTTAATCTCTGGGCGGAACCAAGGAGTCTTGATCATTCTAGCCCGGTTTTTTACAGTTCGTGTTCCCAGGGCTTCGTATGCAGCTTCTAAAATGTTGGTTCTTAGTTTCTTCCAGGCTATGTTTATGTTATCTTCTTCTTTTATTGGGTCTTTTTCGATTTTTTCTTTCAACCTGTTCTCGTATAGTTGTTTGGTTGGTAAGTTCCATAGTGACTCGATGTTTATTTTCGATTCTTGAGTTGCTCGTGCAAGATTCCTTTGGGGTTTAAACTTCATTCTTATTTTTGCTAATAGCAGGCTATGATCGCTTCCTACATTCGCGGAGTTTAATGTCCTAACATCTAGTATTTGGTTTGGTTGGACGTATCTGTTAGTAACAATGTAATCAATTGTAGACCTGAAGCCTCTGGTGTTGCTGTATGTAAATTTATATTGTTCCTTATGATTGTAAAATGTGTTATTAATCCTTAGCTCGTTAAATGTGCATAGTTGTGTCATTAGTTCTCCATTGTCATTTAACACGTTTTCGTTGAACCTTTGTTTTATTCCAGGTATTATTTCATTTCCGATGCGAGCGTTGAAATCTCCAAGGATTATCATTTGTTGGTTACTTGGTAATGATCCGACTAAATTTTGTAGTTGGTCGTAGAAGGCTTCTCTTTCTTCTTTTGGTTTGTTATCTTCAGGTGCATATATTGACACTACATTTAGTTTTTGGCTTTCCGCCTCCATTTTTATTAACAAGATTCGTGAAGATATGTATATGCATTCTTTTATGTTGTTTTGATACTTTTTTGATATTGCGATGGCTACCCCTTCTTTTGCCCTGGTTTGTTTTTCGACTCCACTATATATCACCAGGTAGTCGTCATATTGTATTTGCCCTTTGCCTTTCTTTTTTGTTTCTTGTAAGGCGCAAATATCAATATTGTTGTCTTTTAGTTCCTTCAGGGTCTCCTGGTCTTTGTTGTTCAATGATTTTATATTCCAGGTAGCCAAGCGCAATATATGTTTTTTCTTCCATTCTTTATTCCTTTTACTTGCATGGGTCGTCATCGTTAAATCCGTCCTTTTTCGAGGCATAATTTTGTCCTTTTGAGCAGATTTCCTTTTTTACGTTGGGTAGGGAGCTAGCCTGACCCAACAACCTTCCTCCTTTTCCCGGGCTTAGGACCGGCAACATGATCGCTGATTTCGATGTTCCATCGATCATGCAGGCAGAGTTCAATATATACTTGTAGGAAATTAATATTTAACACATTGATATTTAAGAAAACAATAGTAAAACTAATAACTCATTTGCGTACGATAAATCTCAAACAAATATTAACACACAATCCGATATCATATTTTTTACGTTCATATGGTGCATCATTCCTTCTTTGCCGTCTTCTACAGACAACACAATAGAAATAATTGTCGAAGATATACGTTCGACTATAGCACTCAAAGGGTTAAGACGCATTTGTATCGAAGAGAAAGTTTGACCGTGGAAATAATAGACACGGAACGACGTGTATTAAAATTAGTCCAAGAAGAACAACTTCGCGCCGAAAGGGAAAGATTAACCGATTCGGGGGGAGCAGTTATCGATGAAGTAGACTTGATTCGAGTTGGGGACCGATTAAGAAACGCGAAATTAACTTTCCAGAAGAAATGTCTGACATATTTACCATTTCGCAACCTCATCACCAATCTCATCATTCAAAATACCCACACAGATATTCGGATCACTATTTATACCATATGATAACGATATCAATTTCGTTGGAACAAGCTATATAATAAAGGATTTGTAGACTTTGATCAACTCTGTTGAATGCAAACGAAAATATACAACTTCATAATAGGTAGGAGATATACCTGACATATCAATCTTCCGTTTTCCTCCCAGCTAGGATGGTTGCGGGAACCATCGTTCATATATCAAACTCCATCCCAAATAAGTCGCATAAGAACTTTGTTCACTCATAAAGAATTAATTACACGAACGATTGAAATCAAGACAATATCAAACTTACAACCTCCACGATTCCATAACACTAACTCAAACTTATTTTTTAGTGGCAAACCATTTTCGATGATACTTAAAGTGAGACGACAGTGGGAATGTATCCTGGATACACACCCTACCACCGATAAGGAAGTTCGAATCGAAACGGTAAAAGCCGTCCGAGAAAAATAATCAAGCGCAGCGATTGTTTATACTTTATCCAATAATTTTAAATGTACTACATTATATATGCTAACTGCGAAACATCGACACGTCAGATAAACTCATAACTATCATTCTTGTAGTCCAGTCAACGCGGGCCGTTTCCTTCATATCTCAGGAAAGAAGGTGGAAACTTGATATAAGGGTAAATAGACGACGCTGAATCGAATGGTGCTAATTTTTTTGAGGTGGAAAGTGCTGTTTTTGAGAAAAAGGGTAAAAAAGGGTCAAAAATACCTTTATCTTAGAATCTAGGCATTAAATCGAAAAAAGTTTCAAACAAAAGTTGTAGAGAATTGAAAAATACTAAAAAAATGTTCTATGAGTTATCTTCGTATTTTCAAAAATAAGCGAATAAAATTGGATTGAAGATGGGAAAAAAATTGTAAGAGTGGGAGAAAGCAAGCTTATCCCTCCGTCGCGTTTTACACGCGAGCGAGCTAGTGTGCGTGCGAGCGTCCGTGTGCACTAAAACACAAACGAAGGATCTTCGGCAATCTTCGGGACTCTCGGTTTTGAATGAAAGTGCGAGTGAGAGAACAAACCAATATTTCTCTCTTTTTATTTATCATGCGATAACGAGTATTATTGTCCTCGGCCATCAATTGTTGAGCGTTCTGATATTTCTCTTTTTATATTTTTTCTTTCGGTAGCAAGAATTTGACGTCTTGGCCATCGAGCGTCGAGCGTTTTGCATACGATTGCGAGTGAGAAAGAAAACCGATATTTCTCTCTTTCTATTTTAGAAAACTTATAAAAAAATTTTTTAGAAAAACTTATAAAAAAAATAATTCCCCCGCGAAGAATCGAACGTTAATAAACCAGCGCGAGAAGCGAAGACGTTACTACTTACGCTAACGCACCAATTGGATAATTGCTCAATATTTTTCGTACAATTCTTAAGACTTCGAAGATGAATCGGAATGCATTACTGTTTTCTTATAACATAATAAAAATGAATTAAAATTATGTATAGACAAAAAATAAATTCCACGTTTTTAGAATATCCTTTCATATTGTTCGGCGATATTTACGTTGTTAGAATAATTTATATTGCGCGCGGAATAGGATAGGCGGCGTATGCGTTAATTAAGTTGCGAGGGCGCGCAAGGGCTGTCGAGATGCGTGCGGACACGCCTTACCATGCAAGAAGCAGGGGAGAGCGTCTTGAGGTGTGCGGGGGGAATAGGATGCGTGGGGCCGTGTGCACGCACGAGTCTCATTCTGTTGTTCACTCTGGTTTGAGCTACCAACAGTGTTTGTTCTCATCTGGAGCTTTTCATTATCTTGGCCTTTTGTTCTAGGCAACGTGAATAGAGCGTGTGTGAGTGAGTGAGGAGTGTGTGGAGTTTTTTGGTTTTTGTTCCCAACAGGCTCTCCACGTGGGCTTCTAGTCGGGCAGTTGTTACGGATAGCTACAACCTGTCTCCAGGCTCCCCACGTGGGCGTCTAGCTGGCCAGGTGTAGCGATTTGCCTGCAACCTGCCGTCCGGCTCCTCACGTGGGCTTCTAGTCGGAGCGTTGTACCGTTTTATCCACAACTTGTCTCCAGGCTCCCCACGTGGGCTTGTGGCGGATTGTCTGCAACCGGTCACCAGGCTACCAACGCGAGATAAGGTTCTGGCCAGACAGGCCATCGTTAAGTACGATAAGAAACCGCGTGCGTTCGATTGTCGTCTTGCGTCGGAAGCGAACGGTAAGAGAGCTCTCTAGCGTGCGACCAAAAGGTACCTCGCGTCGTTTATTCTATTAATTTATTTTCTTTCAGCGTTTTGTTTGTAATTGTATGCTTCATCAGCTTATTGAATAAATTGTTCTCTTGCCCCGGCTTTTCTCTCAATTCCGTGAGAGTTTTTATGCCGAGGCAAGTAGCTTTGTGCCGTGTAAAAGTGTTTTGCTCATTTATCTATCCCGTCCTATCTCACTCATTCCAGCGTTAAACTGTTTAATAGAACTCATTGGGAGGGATTCGACCATTTTCTGGTCACATATATAATTGCTAGAAACACATATATATCTTGAATTAATTTTATGTGTGGATATAAAATTCTTCTTTTTCAAATATGTATTTAATTTGATACACTAATAAATTTTTACGAGACAAAAAGTCAGTAATTTAAAATTTTATAAAATACATAATTTAATAGGAAAAATATTTAAATTTTAAATTTCGTCTTAAAGAGAATACGTATTCAATTTGATATACAAATAAATTTTTGTGAGGCAAAGAATTTATATCAATTAATTATTCTAATTAATTTTATGGCGAGACACAACATTAATTTATTATTTTTACTCTCAACTAAATAATAATAGTTTCTGTTAAAATTAATTATTTTTTTTTTACTCAAGGTTCATTATTTTTGACAATAAATAAAGAAACGGCGTGCCATAAGCATCAAGATTCGATTTAAAAGTGCCGCGCTTATACGCCGATATATATAGATATATAGAACGCTCGACGCACGATGGCCAAAACGAAAAATTCTCGCTACCGAAAGAAAAAATAGAAAGAGAGAAATATCAGAACGCTCAACAATCGATGGCCAAGGACAATAATACTCGTTATCGCATGATAAATAAAAAGAGAGAAGTATTGGTTTGTTCTCTCACTCGCACTTTCATTCAAGACCGAGAGTCCCGAAGATTGCCGAAGATCCTTCGTTTGTGTATTAGTGCACACGGACGCTCGCACGCACACTAGCTCGCTCGCGTGTAAAACACGACGGAGGGATAAGCTTGCTTTCTCCCACTCTTACAATTTTTTTCCCATCTTCAATCCAATTTTATTCGCTTATTTTTGAAAATACGAAGATAACTCATAGAACATTTTTTATGTATATTTTAATTCTCTACAACTTTTGTTTGAAACTTTTTTCGATTAAATGCCTAGATTCTAAGATAAAGATATTTTTGACCCTTTTTTACCCTTTTTCTCAAAAACGGCACTTTTCACCTCAAAAAAATTAGCACCATTCGATTCAGCGTCGTCTATTTACCCTTATATCAAGTTTCCACCTTCTTTCCTGAGATATGAAGGAAACGGCCCGCGTTGACTGGACTATTGTACGTACAAGACGAATAAATCGCCTGGCCAGCGATATGCAATTATATCAAACAATCTACGACCAAACTTTGTAAACTTTAGCGTAAGACATCACGATACACTTACCCCGAAAGAGAATGTTATTGATCGGTACCCTCTCAACGGGGGGAGTATGTACGATCGGAATTAATCGTAACCAAAATCGATATTCATAATACGCGCCCTAGTCGATAGAGAGTTACTAGACACTAGCGTCCATATCCCCACCACTCGACCCTCGAGTGCGTGCACACTGCAGGGCCATTACCAAAGACATTCGGGCTATTCTATCGCTGGACGCCTACGAGGATAATTGGAGATAACGAGCGAGAGCATTATTAGAAGGGCAAAGAATTCACATACTAGACAGAGGCGATAATTAACGGTGAGAGATATTATTTCTATTTCTTTCAACTGGATTGCCCATCCGGGTTAATCGTGACGAGAATTAAATCACGGACGTAGTCCGTGATCCATCGTCGTCCATTGTATTTGATACCAACCAGAGATTTTATGCCGCAAGGCTTTTCCCTGACGAGCCAATAAAGCATTGCACTTATTGGCTCAATCAAGTGTTTTATTTATTTTAATTCACCTTTTCACCCTCCTCATAATTAGCTTAATCCAATCGCCAGAGGACTCCATGTTAGAGGAATTTTGACATAAACAAATTGAGTTGTCTCGATTTTTAAGAAATTTTTAATTTTTTTTTTAATTTATGATTTTTGAAGTTATACTTTTTTTAATTTTTGATTTCTTAATAATTAAATCGTCTTTCATAGATATTTCGTGTACAAAATAGTTTCGTTGTCTCACGTTTGCCAGGCGTCCCGCGACGGCCTTAGCGTTTTTTTATTTTTCATACATAGACTATTTTCTTAAATAATTTTAGATAAGTATGCAGTTCTACACTTTTTATTCCATATACAAAAACTGTAAAACATCCAAGAAAAAGACTCCACTACAGCATCGGATTTATGCATATAAATTTCATTTTCAATGGTTCACGATATAAAGATTTCTTTCAACTAATGTTTCCTCCGTAAAGAGTCTATGTGAATTATTATGCGAATAAAAAATGTAGCTGCAGTTACAAGGAATAATCAATACCAGAATCTGTTAAAAAAGGTAAACATTATATAATTCTCCTAAAAAATAATTATTTATAGCATTATTAAATTTATTCTTTCTTCATATGTTTTCAATTATTTTACTGGAAGAGAAAGCGTATAACTTTCAACAACAATGAGAAGAAGCTAACAACACTGCAATCATGATAGATTTTGGAAGATACCGCCTTCTTTTTATGTATAATGGGAGAAAATCAAATCTATTAATATTCTATCAAAGGAAGTGAAGAAAGAATGCATCTTAGTTATTATAAATTTGAAAAACTAATAGCAAATACAATATATTAAGAAAATCTATACTTGTGCGTAATGTTTCTCCAAGCGTCATACCAGGTATTGAAAGAGATATTATTGCTTATTAACTTGCAAGAAAATATTGTAGACTTGCATCAACTAATGTCTTCTTCATAGAGATTCCATTTAAATTTTTATGCCAATAGAATGCAGCTGCAGTTACAAGGAACAAGCAAGACATGTGTCTGTTAAAAGGTAAAAATAAAAATTTTGCTTCTGAAAAAAACAAATATTATAATTTTCTTGAAAAATATTTATTTATAGCAATAATAAACTTATTCTTTCTTCATAGGTTTTCAATTATTTTACTGGAAAAGAGAGCATATAACTTTCCACAACGATAAGAAAAAGCTGACAACACTGCAATCATGAAAGATTTTGGAAGACACCATCTTCTTTTTACCACACTGCAAAGAAACCATGTGCATTTATTTTCTATTGAAAAAATTGAAGAAGGAATGCATCCTAGTTATTACAAATTTAAAATATAAATAGGAAATATTTTATTGGAAGATTCTTTAATTCGCAGAGGTTTCATGTGAATTATTATGTGTATAGAATGCATCTACAGCGACAAAAATAATTTTAACAAGAATCTATTAATAGGTAAAAATAGAAATATTGTTTAAGAAAAGAGAGAGAGAGAAACAAATATTATAATAATGTTAAAAATTATTTATTTAAAACATTGTAAAATTTATTTTTATTGCATTAACTTTCATTCTTTTTACAGGAAGAGATTGCGTAATCTTTATTTTATTATCGACAAGTCGCGATACCACATCTCTGCGGATCCAGCTGATACCAATGGAGAATGTTGTTAGGCGGATAGGCTGCGAAAAAAAATGATAGCACAAGTATACCAATTGACTGCGAATGAAATTTTATGTACTCCATCAACTTCGAATTTACTAATGACTTCTGCACCATCGCCTCAGCCTGTGATTATTGGTACAAAAATTGTTATGAATTTAGCGGATAGCAACTATCATCAATTTGATACTTTCCATTATCAAAGTCAGTGGGCTCACTCCGATGAACTGCTGATTGATTCAATTATACAAAAATCTCAAATTTTAATGTTGAGGAAAATTTAGTTATATGATTATGAGTCCTTTAATATACCAAATTGCAATTGTTTAATTCAATACAAATGATTAAATGTTTGAGCTGGAGGTATTGCTATCTATCACAATGCGAATGATATAACTAACATTGTGACCACTACCATTGACATGACTGTGAGGGTTCTGTAACATTTCAACCAACGACGTTTCAACCGCGACTGTTAAACCGCGACATTTCAACTGACGACTTTTCAACCGGATGATAATTAATGTGATTATATTGTATTTTACCATTAAGATTTTCAGTATCAATATGTACTATTGCAGGACAAAGTAGCGTTGAGTGATATGAAACACACCATCATGTAATATTGTCTTTGTTTATAGTTTTCTTGTTATATAAATAACCTTTATTTCCATGCACAACATTTAATTCCATGGCATTACTTTCATGTACAACAATTGGAGGGGCATATATAAGTATAGGGGAGGGAGGAAAGTTACTAAGGATTTTAAGTGAAAATTTTAATGTTATTTTCAACTCAGAAAATTCTGATGTACTCATCAACTTTTAACGTGAAGACTTAAATCTTTCAATAAATAATGACTAAGCAGTTTTTACAACATAATATGGTGGTCCTACAACTAATGCTGTATTTATACGACATTTAGGTAATGTTTCTACTAGACAATTTGTATCATATTTTAGCTACATTAAGCCTCTTGCAACTCACATGCCTATTGTATCACAACCGAATTTCAAAGATTCAGCATCCATGCTTTCAATTTTATATAAACTAGTTAATATTTTCCCTCTTTCGTTATCTAATAAGTGTCCTGGATATTTCTAATGCAACATTTTTCTTACCAACTAATTTAATTTTTATTAAAGTTACGTATGCGTGTAATATTAACAACCAGAAATATTTTTCCATATATCGCTATTTCGTGATATTAATAGTTCGTATAACGCTTTCAAAAGAATTTTAATTAAAATGTTAAATAAAAAAATTTTACTTTTTATTGAAGTCCTAATTATATTATCTATTGATAGTTTTCCGTAACATTTAAGTACTTTGATCCAGCATTAGGAGTGTTCAAAAAGTATTTCCAAAAAACTATGTTATATTTGAAGTATATTGCTATTTACGTCTGTTCGACGGATTTATTATTTTTGGATAACATTTTCATATCAAGCTAGTATTAAATGTTTTTGAATTTAATAGAATTAAGTTTTTCGAATCGTTTACCCTATAGATCATACATAAATATCTTTTTTCTATAAAAAGAATTAGAAATCAAAAGTCATTGGTAGTCCAGGGAAAGATTTCTTTTATACAATCATGCATTGACAACGCAGCATAATCCATAGTAAACACATTTAAATTGCAAAACTATTAGGCATAATTAACAATTTAAATTGGACTTATTCGATGGGCTATATAAACAGCGATTTCAATGAATAGCTTTATTTGTCATACGAATTTGTAGCTGATAGTTCGTCGCGTGTTGCTACATTTAGCAAATATGGAAGTAGAAGGCTTAGATGAAAATGCAGTGGTTATCTCTGGAATATTGGGAAAATTTCCAAAGAGTGATAATATCAATGATTTAATGGCAAATCTATTAAATGGAGAAGATTGCGTATCTGAGGATAATACAAGTTGGAAATTAGGTAAGAATATGTTCAATTTATTTTTATATAAAAATTAAGTGGAATAATGTGCGTTATTTTTGTTTCATTAAATTATTATTTTTTAGGTCATTCGTCTAAAATATCATCGCGTTTAGGACGCATTTCTAATTTAACGAAATTCGATAACTTTTTTTTTGGAATTAGTGCAATTCAGGCAAAATTTCTATCGCCAGAAATAAGAATGGCAATGGAAGTTACGTTTGAAGCGATCATTGATGCCGGAATAAATCCTGTAGAGTTACGGAACAAGAAAACCAATGTTTACGGGGTATTGAGTTTATATGAGTCAGATAGTTATCTACTGAAAGATAAAACTCAAGTAAGTAAATAGAATGATCTAATGGATTTCTTGATCTTCCAGATTTTACTTGGATTATTCCAGACAGTTAGAGCTTCGAAGATGCTTCAACAATTCCCCAAACCTATTTGGCAGCTTTCTGCATTTTGCATTCGGATACTTGGAGGTTTAAACGAATTAAAACTGTATTAGTACATTATGGTGCTAGCGACGTAGGACAGGCTCTCATAAATTTATCCTTATCTTATAATTTTGATGTTTACACTACTTACGAAACGGAAGCAGAAAAACGAGTGATCGAGTCGATGCGACCACGTTTACCACAGTCTAATATTATCAAAGTTAAAGACTATAGAATTAATATTATGAATATTACGAAAGGCAAAGGTTTTGATTTTGTAGTTGCAAACTATTCCATCTTAGACGATATGGAAGATTGTTTGGACATTGTTAAAAATTTAAAACATTTGGTAATAATTTACGATTCTAAAGGGCCTAATTATAATCCATTACCACTATCTAATTTTATGCGGCTCATAAGTGTATATAGCTACTGTTTACAAGACCTTATTAAGTTACCACAAAAAAAAAGAGGAAATCAGCGGAATTGATGAGAAAAGCTCTACAGGCGGGTATAATAAAACCAATTATATCACGAAGAATTACAATTCAGGGAGCAATAGAAGAAAGAAAAATTGAGGCTTGTGAACGTTTCGGAAAGGTAATAAATTATATATAAAGTTTATGGAATAATACGTTCGATTTGTTGAAAATTATTATACGAGTGTATTTTTTTACAGGTTTTGGTCAACTTGCAAGAAGAAAAAATATTCTCTAACTTAATTCCTCAACTTTTCTTTCATAGCGATAAATGCTACCTCGTTATTGGCGGTTTAATATCTTTGGAAAAGTACTGATCGAATGGATGATCGAACAAGGAGCTAGAAAATTTATCATTGTTTCTAATATGTCAAATCGAGGTAGCGAAAACTTGGTCCTTAAATGGCGCGAATATGGAGCAACGATCATTGTTCGACAAGAGGTTGACTTGAGCAAAGCCACAAGCTTTGACAAAATATTTAAAGAAGCTTTAACTATAGCTCAACTCGATGGTATATTCGATTTACAGAGAACGAAGATAGATTCATCAATTTCTTCGTTAAAGTATTTTAAAGTTATTGAAATACTCGATAAATATAGCAGAAAGCACTGTCCATCACACGTAAAATTCTTCATTTTCTCCTCGCTCAACTTGGACGAAGATAGCTTAGGAGACACTAATGTGGAAAAATTATGCAAAAAAAGAAAAGAATCTTCCCTTCATGGGTTATTTATATTATTGCCTAATTTTGTGGGAAATACACTAACTGAGACTAAATTTCAAAATTTATGTAACACGAAAATGTCATGGTTCCTAAAACGACTAAATGCTATACTTTGCGCAGACTCTTCAGTAATCGCTGTTCGTCAAATATTAACAGATAATTCCCCAAATGACGACGAGAAAAATATCTTCGTTGGGGAGACCGACGATGAGGTAATTCATTTTATTTTTATGTCAATAATGACATTATCTATTTTTTGTTTCGATTAACTCTTTTACGATAGTATTATTATTATAATTATTATAATTATTACTGCGTTATTATAATTATATATTACTATTATTATTATATGTAAGATTTATATCTCATTAATTTTGACTGTGTTTAAAATTATTTAGCAACGAATTGATGAAGGGAATCCACAAGACGAGGAAATACGGCAGTTCGAACAATATCTCTATAACTATGATTAAAAAATTATGTAAAATTATACAAGAATTATGTAAGTTTCGTCAAGTATACGTTTACCTACTTTTAATCAGTCTTCTCGTTGTTTTCTCTTTATATACGCAAATTTTGTAACTTATTTTAGAAAAAGATAATAATGATATCGTATATGAAACGAAATATGAAATGAAATGTATTGAAATATAAAAAGTTAAAAGTGTACTTTAAAGATTAAACGAGTAAAATTACATTGTTTCTCGACGTTTATTGCTCTTTTCGCCTCTTTTTGACTTAAGTTATTCACTTGTTTCACGAAACACATTTTCCACTAACGTATACGTATATACACATAGTTTTGTCCAAAAACACATGAGTTTTCAGCGACTGATTACTCTCGAAATGCAGAAGGGACAATTCAGTCATGCGTCATAATGCTATGAAGGGATTTCCTTAAAAATTAATCTAAAACTATAGTTTATTATATCTATAATGTAATATATATATTATATATTATTATATCTAAACTATAGGTTATTTGATCTTCTCAAGCTTTCTTGAAACTCTAATATTGTTTCGTCTAAAGACATTTTTTTTATTCGCTACACTTAATATTTTCCTCATCAAATAGTCACGTAATCAAGGTAAGGTTCATTATTAACACAGAAAAACCAAAAAAGAAACACGGATATGTGTATTTATGTACGCGCGGAAGAAGTTATACTCCTATGGTGTAACAAAACATAATAACAAATAATTATATTTAAAAAATTTAAGAAATACTCAGTATTCAATGTGAATATAAATAGTATAGAAAATTAAAGGTTTTATTTAAGCAGATAGCAGACATATTTAAAATGAAAAATATTCATATTAAAAACATAATTTTATAAATCGTTGAAACACGCACGTGTTTGAAATTCTCCTATCTAAATACGAGCCTGATTTAAATTAAATTTTTTGTTAGGTTATTAAAATTTTTCATAGGTTTGGAAATCCGCCTAGTTTATACCTAGCTGGTCAAAAGCCCAGACTATATATATATATATAAGGAGGAGGATCCGAGCGTGAGGCTAGAAACCTACCCTCGGTAAAAAAAAACAAAACGCTCTTAAAAGAATTAAAATTGTAGCCTCGTATAGGACGGAAAATAATGATGACGATATAGCAAGGAAAAAAAGGAATACGCAAGAAATGTTAAATAAAAAAGTTTAAAATAGGATACTGGAATGTAACTTCCATAGACAATAAACACCAGGAAGTACTAGGGGAAATAGAAAAACACAGACTAGATATCTGTGCTCCTCCCAAAACCAAAAAAAACATCAAATATGGAAAGTAGATCCTGTTCAATAGCAAAAAAAACAGAAATGAAAGAGCCACCTCAGGAGTGGGTCTACTGGTACACGAGAGATACGAAAATAACGTATTAGAGACCAAATATATCAGCGGCAGGATACTACAGGTAACGCTACAGCTCAAAAAGAAGACACGGATACACATAACTAGTGTATATGCTCCAGATGTTACCAAACCACAATAAGAGAAAGAGGACCATATGAACTGATGCAAGCGCACCTAGACAACATACCTAGGCAAGATGTGACTGTAATACTCGGAGACTTCAATGCAAGGATCCGTAATAAGATAGTTAATGGGATAAAAAACTGTTTTAATGAGGATACCACTAATGACAATGGGGACAGGCTAATTAACTTCTGTGCCATGAACAAACTACGCATTAACAACACATTCTACTCCCATAAACCGCAACACAAATTAACCTACGAAAACACGAGAGGATAGAAATCGATAATAGACTACATATTATCGTGCGTAATAAAAATATCTGCAGTGAATAGGATTTATAAAATATGATCCAGTATATACTTCCCTACAGAACACCAGCTTCAATGTTAAATGCGTTTGAATAAGAGTCTGGGACTTTTACAAAAAATGATCTTTCTTCCAAATAAGATTGAAATAGTTGGTACTAAGATAGAAAAAAATATTGTTCAATTTTAGATAGGAGGTCTTCGTGGCACACTTTGTCAAATGCTTTCTGTGTGTCTAGTGCAGTGCAGTATTCCTTACTCTAGATAGCCGATGTTTTTGTGTTAGTCATTTTCATTAGAATTTGTTCGATCGTAGCAAATTTGCTTCTAAAGCCAAATTGTTAAAGAGGTATTACCTTATTTTCGTTGATTATTAATTTTATTTCGGGTAAGTTTATCTTTTCTAAAAGTTTCGACATTAGAGGAAGAAGTGAAATGGGCCTATATGTAAGATTTTTATTTCTTTATTTAAGAAAGAAGTTTGATTTATTTATTTAATAACGTTTAACAGTAATTATTAAACGATTTAAGAATATAATGATATCTCATTATATCTCATATATCAGCGGTAAGCATCTATAATCTAAATTCATAATTAGGGAAGGACACGCCGTACTCGACTCATCGTCGCCTATCGTCGTCTTTCGTGTCCCTTCGCCGTCCACCGTTGTCTTCCATCTTCCTCGTTTTCTTTCACACCCAGCACTCATCGTATTAGGCCAGTCAAAAAGGGCCAAACTTCCTTAATTTTAGCTAAAGACCTGATTCTTTGATCTAAGGGTAAGTCGACGTAGCTGAATCGAATAGTGCTACTTTTATTAATATCTGATACTGGATTTTTGAGAAAAAAGGTAAAAAAGGGTAAAAAAGGGTAAAATATGGCCTTATCTTAAAATCTAGGCATTTAATCGAAAAAAGTTTCAAACAAAAGTTTTGGAGAATTGAAAAATACATAAAAAATAATCTAAGGTTTATCTTCGTATCTGCAAAAATAAGCGAGAAGAAATATTGAAAAAAAATAATTGTAGAGTGGGCCGCAAAGTCCCGCCTATCCGTCGACTTTTACACGCGAGCGGGCTAGTGTGCGTGCGAGCGTCCGTGTGTACTAATTACACAACGAAGGATCTTCGGCAATCTTCGGGACTCTCGGTCTTGAATGCAAGTGCGAGTGAGAGAAGAAACCGATATTTCTCTCTTTCTATTTTTTCATGCGATAGCGAGTATTTTTGCTTGGCGATCCATTGTTGAGCGTTCCGTATACGAGTGCGAGTGAGACAAGAAACCGATATTTCTCTCTTTCTATTTTTTCATTCTCGGTAGCGAGCATTTTACGTTTTGGCCATCAAGTTCGAGCGTTCTATATAAATATATATATCGGCGTATAAGAGTGGCGTTTTTAAATCGAATCTTGATGCTTATGGCACGCCGTTTTTTTATTTATTGTCAAAAATAGTGAACCATGAATAAAAGAAAAACAATAATTCATTTTAACAGAAACAATTATTATTTAGTCGAGGGTAAAAATAATAAATTAATTTTGTGTCTCGACATAAAATTAATTAGAATAATTATTAGGAAGCGAACTACCACAATGATGATTCCTGTCATGAATACTAAGAGTTCAGCGCCTGACAATTTGTTGTTCCATTGTTCGTATGCAAGTTTCCAATTGCACGATGAAATGTTTTATTTTCTATACGAAAGATAACGCAACGCACATGTAAAATAACTTTTTTTAATACAATTTTTATTGATGAAATAAATAAACAAAAAAAAAGAAAAGAAGAAACTAAACGAAGAGAAAAAAGATTTGTACCTTTCTTCTGAGAATTCCAGCGAGAATGGTGACAATTTGAAATATGTAATAGCTATAAACGTATAACTTATATTTTAATTGTATTATAAACGATTGATTAACTTGAAGTTTTTTCGATGGAAATGAAATAACGTTAGCCGTAATAACGTAAATGATAGTAGAAATGAAACCATAGATCATTCCTATAGCGTTTATTTTATTATTGGTAAAATATTCTATAAGACCGGTAGCCAAAATCAAATTAATTATTATCAAAGGTTTGATACTTCGACGAAATTCAATTGACAATGACATATTTCTCGTCAAATTCGAAATATATTACTTGAGAAAATAATTTTATTTTGTTTCTTTTTTTTTTATATCTAATTTTATTTCACATGAATTATTTCAACGTTACGTACGTACGTACGTACGTACCCCCCCCCCCACACACACACACACACACACACACACGCACGCACGCACGCACGCACGCACGCACGCACACACACACACACACGCACGCACGCACGCACGCACGCTCGTAATATTTTAATATTATATATTAAAAAAAAAATGTGTTAGTAAAAACTAATCGAATTATAGAACATTCTTTGTGAACGTTTGCTATGAAACTAAGACGATAATTCACAATTTTCATTGCTTGCATTATTATCCTATATATTACATTTGTATTGGTTATCAACAAATTGACCTACGTTCGTGTTAAAAGGAATGAAAATTTACTTTTCTTTTTACTTGGTATTACGATCGTTAGATGCAATTGACTTTAGGTACAGGTATTACTTCGTTAAATTAATATGAAATTATTTATTGTGTACTGATATTATCTTTTCTCGTTATTATTATCTATTATCATTCTGTGTTTATCTTTATTTTTGTCTATTTTTTCTTTTATTAAGAAAGAAAAGGTCGGATAGGTGTAATAAAGAACGTCGTTAGATAAATTAATTTAATAAATTATTATTAGTATTGTTGAATAATTGATTAGGTTTATCTCCAACTTGAATAAGTATAACGAGATAGGTTGTAATCGAACCGATCGTCTAAAATAAATTATTACATTTATTGAAATTTAATAAACTAATTTAATTAATTAAGCCAATTATTCATTTATTATCATAAGTGTTGCGAAATAAAAATCAATAAGATATTATTTTGTAAGATAAACATTGTTATATTTGCCATTGTCATTTTTATATTACACAAAAGAATTCTTATATGAAAATTTGTAATGATGTTATTTAATTAGTTACATCGTTTGTTTTTATTATACATTTGACAAGAAAAAAAAGAAAATATTATCATCTCATTTTTGATTCTGACTTTACCGAATTACTTACTTGAATTAGAATAACCATGTACGTTGCTATGATACCTATACACTAAAAACAAAAAGAATAAAAATAAAATAAAAATTGTTGACACTTTTAATTCGTATTTTTATCATAACGTAATTAATACCATAATTGTACCAACCGAATAAATGTACTTGCAATTAAGATTGTATAAACCTAATGGGGAATATTTGGTACGACATTGCATCATTTGCAAAGAAAATATTTCCACCTGTAAATAAAAAACCATAGATTTTATTAATAAGAAATATTGGAATATTTCGTAAAAAAATACTAAAAAAAAAAAGAAAAAAACAAAAACCTCTTCCTGTATATTTAAATCCATATTCTGTCCGTAAAACGTGTGAAGAATTTCTCCGGTACGTTCGGCCTAATGGAAACACCATGAAATCGTTAAAATACAAAAAATAAAATATAAAAAAATAAGAAAAAACGATCGAATATGACTTTGTCGTACCTCTTTCGTTGTTTTGTCGCATACGTAATTAATGAAAAATATCTTTAATAAATATTGTAAAATAAACATGCTCATTAAAACGAACGGAAAAATCAATTTGTTAATGTTGCCAACTACTTCTTGATATTTTGAATAAAATATATAGGAAACGTATGTGTTAAACATAATGCACATTGCCATTTCTAAGGAAATTTGTGTGCCGTACGTGTTTCCAAAACTTTTCGATATTCTGTATAATTCCAAATGAATCTGTCTGAAAGGATACAATTTTGTGACTTTATTTGATAATATTAATAATAATTATTTATATTATATAAATAATAATATAAATTATATTATATTATATAAATTATAATATGTAATAAATATATTATATATAAAATATATTTATAATTATTGTTGTGTTCCAGTCTTACCTGATTGTTCGTAACAATTTTTTACTTCTATTTATTTTCTGATTTGCAATTTGTAGTCGCGACTGCGTTCGGGATATAAATAATTTTTTTGAATTAACGGGAAGATATCGTTCGATAGATAACGAACCATCACTTTCTTTATATTTAATTAATTCCGAAGCCATAGAAGAAATTGGTAAAACGTTTAAGTCGCTGAGTAATTCGTTAACTTGAAGAAATTCCGATTTTATTCATCTAACATAATTATTATATATATTATAACATATAAAAATTTATGTGTTATATTTTTATAATATATAATATAAATGAATATCTCCATATAAACTTTGACATACCTCACAATTGTTAAAAATTCGATCACCATAATAAATTTAACCATGAAACTATATAAATAGCATGGATACAATATGTAAATTATTAAAAAAGATTGATCAGTCTCTTGTTTTTCGTAAAAATGTCTCAATGTTGATATTATTGTGAAAATTGTCCAATAAAAAATACCAAATATTATGTATCTTATTGTTGTTTTGTAAATATTGTTAAAATATGTCGCCTGTCTTAACGTTTGAAGGGTCTTGTCAATTTCGTTCATCTTTTTAGCATGTAATTTCTTTGCCTGGGTATTCGACAATTATTTATTCATTTATCATTCAAAATTGTTAATATTAAAAAGTATTTATTTTGTTAAACTCACCTCAGTTTGATATAATCCTGTTATAACTAAAATAAATATCAGTATGTGATTAATTAAATATGTTATGTTGTATAAACTTTCGTTTAATTTAAACATTTTAGATTTGAAAAATCCTGATTCACAGTAATACCATCCGAGATTGTACAAAGTATTAATTATCATCGAATAAATGAAACTTATTAATGGTCTTGTATGGCCTTGAGGAAATTCAATAACACGTGATCCAAAGATCATGCTTATAATATTGATCGGACGTAAAATATTATTTATATTTTTCAATGGTATTTCGTTAATATTATAGATAAATTTTTTTTTATCTTTTTTCGAGAATTTCTTTTTCACATTTTCCATTGCTATTATATTAGCATAAATGTTTTTTTACCTAATTCGAAACGAATCAAAAATCACGTTTATATATATTTATATTAAATTACTATATTTATAATACTATTTATATAATTACTCTATATATATTATTTATATTTATGAATAAATTAATAAGAAAAAATATTTTTATTTTGATATAAATATATTATATATTTCACAAGATATTCATTGCAGTTCTCTTTATATTCTCAAACGCGAACGAAGTACGACTAAATACTGTCGATGGGATAATTATGGTAAAACACGTGAGTTTGTTTAACGTGACCTTGTGAAGTTTATCAAGTTGATAAGACATTTTATTTAATATTTATTTTATTTTCTAAGAAATATATACATTTATATGAAAAAGAACTTTCCTATTCCCTTTTATCGTTCATTTTTCACTCATTCCTACTTCAATGTCACTTTTTTCAATTATTTTTATTAGACTAATAGCATTTCATATTATTTTATTCATTTATTATTATTATATATATATATATAATATTTATTGCATTTAAATTGTTACGAAGGTTACAAAAAAAAATTAAGAAAAATTATAACGCATTATATAAATAAATATATTTTTTTTCAATTCCATAAGATTGGCTTAAGTATTGTGTATAAAAATGAAATAATGCGAATATGCCGAACAACACACACATTGAAATTTCTAAAGATATCTGTATACCGTACAACTTATTAAGTTCTTTTGACAATTTGAATAATTCCAGATGAACTTGTCTAAACAAACAAACAAACAAACAAACAAACAAACAAACAAAAGAAAAATTTAATTTTCATATTAATTGTACATGCAATTAATTTATCGATTAGACCAATCTGATCGTTCGTAACACCGTTCTACTTTTATTTTGTTTCTTATTAACAGTTTAAATTTGTGACTGGGTTCGATGTAATGACGACGGTATAGTGATAAGTAATTTTTTCGAATCGATAGGAAATAATCGTTTGTTAATCAAGAAATCGTTCATTTTCGTGCTTTCATCATTTAATTCCCAAGCTATGGAAGAAATTGGCAAAATTTCTACTTCACCGAGTAACTCGTTTGCTCTTTGAAAACTTGATTTGATGTATCTGCAATTATTTTTTTTCTTTTTTATTTTTTTTTTTTATGTGTAATAGAAAATATATGATATAATATTTTACATACTACATAATATACATGTAACATATAAATATACAATTTTTATTCTACGATAAAAATAAATAAATATTTCGAATAATTATACGTACCTGACAATAGTAACAAATTCGAGCACCATTAAATTTTCTATAGAAAAACTGTACGCGTGTATAATTAATGACAACCAAAATATGTAGAAATTGTATTCTACATTATGTGTCAGAGTCATTCCTAAGAAAACAATTATTAAGAATAGAATGAAATAAGATATAGCGATTGTTAAATCTCTTATTGTTGTTTTGTAAATGCTGTTAAAATATGACGTTGAGCCTAACGCTTTAAGCGTTTTGTCAATCTCGTTTATCCTTTTAACTAATAATTTCGATTCCTGTAAATTGTTTATTTAAGAAAAATTATTGAATTATTTCGTACCATAAACAGGGATTTAAAAATGAGATAATAAATTTGTTCAATTAGTTGTAACTTTTTTTTATTATTTAAAGATATATATTGTTGTTAAGTATTGGGAATTATTAATTTGAAAAAATTCATTATAATTTATTATATGTTTTTAATAACTATAAAACAATCAACAGATGTTCAGGAAAAATCAATTTACAAATTTAGATTTGAATATTAAAAATAATATATAAATAAATATAAAAATATAATATATATATAAAATAAAATATATAAATAAATATAATTAATGTTGGTATATTCATATATCATTTTTTATAAAATTATGATCGAAACTTTTTAAATATTTTATTAATATTTGAATATTACGATAAAAGTATTTGATTTCTAAACAATTCTGAGATTTTACATACCTTACTTTGACATAATCCAAAAAGTATTATTAAAAATATCACCATGTGATCAATTACATACATAACTCGTGCTACAATTCCGTCAACGTTAAAAACCTTGTGTATTGGTAAGAAGATATTTCATGATAAACTCAAGCAACAAAATACAGAAAACAAAGTAACATAGAATACAAAAAACTCAGTATCGGTCTCGATTGATCTCGTGGAAATTCGAAAACGCGTAATCCAAAAATAATACTCAAAATACGAATCGGTTTTAAAACGTCACTAACACTTTTCAATTTTTCATAATTTTTCGTTTTATTTCGCAAAATATTTCGAAATTGTTCTTTTATCGTCAAATCGTTTAATAAATTTTTCATTTTTTTTTTATTTTATAAATATATTTTATCAAAATAAACAAAACAAAACAATTGAATCACTTTTAATCGAATAATCGATTAATTTTATTAACAATAATCTTTAATTCATAATTTTTCATTATACTTGACCCCTTACTTGTATTACACTTGTTTTTATATTTAAACCGCGAACACATCTAACATCATCGATGGATATTATAGATATGAGTCAAAGTTTCTTGAAAGTGGCGCTGTAAAACGCGAATAAATAATAAATAATCGAACAAATAATGTTGATAATGTGACCATAATTATGAAAGTGGTCTAACTCATATATTTTTTATTTCGAGATATTTAAAAAGGATTACATTTGAACATTAACACTTTATTGATCGCTCGTAGTTGACGCTGCCACTCACCAAGTACCGGCTTAGTCGCGTGCGCATTTACTCCCAGTACCGGCTAATTTTCCAACTGTAGGAAAACCGTCGATAGCTAAAAGCCGATTAATAGGCTAGCGATCGATAAGCGTTAGCAATGAAAAAGCCGATTAATAGGCTAGCAATCGATAAAGTGTTACATACATTCTATATAATATTGAAATAACAAACTAATGTTTATTATTTCAACGGTTCTATCTATCTAACGGTTCATTTTTTACAATATCGTGAAAATTGTATTGAATTTATTTAGTTTCAAATAATGTGCTGTGAAATAACTAATAAACTAATTTTTTGTTCATTTTGACTTCATTCATTCATTCATTCATTCATTCATTCATTCGTCATTACTTTCATTTATAAAGACATTTTTCATTACGTGTTATACAATTAATAAATAAAAGAACATTATTATTAATAATTTGTTACATCACTAATGTTGAATTAGCATTCGTATTGTTAAACAATATTTTAGGTTTATTTATAAATTGAATAATTATAACGACATATGTTGTAATTGAACCGACAACCTATAAAAAAGTATAGATGTATTATAATTCATATAAAAAAAATATAAGAAAATATATGAATCAATAATAATAATGATAATTTAACTTACACTGTATATATACGTATGATCCAAATTGAAAAATCCGCATATGGTAAAATTTAAACGATTGTAAATTAGTTGAAACGCAAATTGACGAATCTAAAGAAACAAAAAAAAATGTTACATTTAAAATATTTATTTTAATATTAATAATTAATTCATTTATAATAGTTTCTCTTACTTCGTCGCGAAATTTCTTGCTCGTCGAAGGTTCGTATAATTCGAAAATAATTTCTCTAGCATTGGCGGCATATAAGGGGGGGGAATAAAACCAACAAAATGTAGAACAATTTTAATAAAAATTTAATTTAATAAATATATATTAATGGTTCCCAAAAATTTGTTCAATTTTCCGGATTCTATATATCCAAAGTATTTCTGTTTAATTCTAACAAATAAATTTTCCGAAATATAATTCATAATTTGTTACAATTTATTAATAAATAAAATATAAATTAAACTATCCTCTTATTTTTTTTCCTTTGTGTTGAATTTTCGTATTTGTATTTGAATACAAATAACAAATTCGGAATTATAAATAGAAATAATTCAAATAATATATTTAAGTAATAAAATAATATTTAAAATACACCTATCATAAAACACACCGAGTTGCACAATTTCGAGAACCATTGATATTAATAAATACTTAGAAAAAAAAAAAAGAAAAAAAAATATGAAAAAAGTAAGATATAATTGTTAAAAAACACATACTTCTTTCTTCGTGGCCTCGCATACGATATTTATCGATAGGAGTCTCAACAAATGATAAAAAATCCAAAATGTTAATATATAACATTCTCCAATCCAATAGTCATGTATCGTTCGAAATAAAGCAATGTATATATTGCACAGCAACATAGTTATAATGATCATGGATGTTAACAGGAACAATAGAATTTGTAACGAATAAATCTCGTTTATATTTTCGGCACATTTGATTAATTCCAAATGGATTTGTCTTTAATTTCAAAAAGAAAAAGAAAACAAAAAATAATAAGAAAATAATTATGAAAAAAAATCCTCAAAAATAAGAAGGAATTTTATCTCGGATCAATGACTTACTTGATTTTTTTTAATGTCATAAAATTCTCATTAGCTTTGTACGTTCCATAAATATTAGATAACGAAGAATCATTTTCCCAATTATCTTTCATTCTAAAAACTCTTTTATGTTGAGGTGAATCGACAGTTGTTGTCAGCATACTTTTCAATGCAACATTTAATTGACCAAATTTGATCTTTATATATCTATTTAAGATTACTTATTATTATTATTATTATTAATATTTAAAATACTAAATAAAATTAAATAAAATAATAAATAAAATTATTATTATTATTATTAATAATAATAATAATTATAAATAATATAATAATAATATATAATAATAAATATAATAATAAATATAATAATTATTAATAATAATAATAATTTGGTTAAGAAATAAATCGATTTACTTACAGTATCCAGAAAATAAAAGTAAACTCGATAACTAGCATTACAATGTAAGGATAATTATCAAAATACAAGAACTGTGATGCTAAAAACTTGTAATTTATGAATGTTCTAATATATGGAAACCATGTAATATCGGTTAAGATTACTCCTAATAACATAATAATTAAAATCACGCTTGAAAAATAAAGAAATTTCATGAGAGACGAATCATTATTCGTTACGTTCGTTATTTCATCGATTTTTCGTGTACAAGTTTCCAATCGTTCTACGAATAATTTCATTCGCTGTAAGAAATAGAAAAAAAAAGAAAAAAGAAAATTTACATAATGAATTTATTTGTTATACCTTTATATTAATAAATCATTCTTAAAATATTACGTTTGAAATTATATTACCTTACTTTTAATGATACCAACAAATATTGACGTGAAATAAATAAAAGTGTTAACGATTAATTGAAATTCGGATATAATTTGTGACACTTTCGATTCGTTATCGTGAGCAAAAATAAATAACTGATCTTTAAACGTAAAAAATAAAAATGTGTAATACGCCGAATAACAAATGATATAAATTGAACCGACTGTTCGAAATTTTTTATCAACGAAGTATTCTAAAAAGCCTGTATTCACGATCGAATTAACTATGATAAATGGCATAAACGAACGACGAAGTTCTTTCGAACGAAACATTGTGTGTTTAAATTATTTTTTTTTATAAGCTTTTTAAAATTGTTTTATCAACAAAATTATTTATTTATATTTTAACGTGGATCTTAAAGAAACGATTACCACAGTTAGAGTTTACGAACAATACTAATTCTTACTATGAATTTTTAGTTATCATTTTATTCCGAGTTTTCTCGTTTATAAATATTCAATAATATGACTGACGTATTTTTTCATTAACTTAAAGTAGAAAATTATTATTATCATTATTTCTATTTATCCAACGTCTTTTAATCAATTTTAATTTTCCTTTCTAAACCCAACCTCCTTTTTTCTAATTTGTCTTATCGATTACGTGCGTCGTTTGACGCATTTTAACATTATCTCTTTATTAAACGAAAATCAATATAAAAAATTATTTATTAGAAAACGCGGATCGTTAAATTGACAGTTAAGTTTTATTACAAGTAAAAAGTAGGCTACAAATAGGGAAACGTTCATTTACTTGTTTTTTTCTCTTTTTTCTTCTTTTTTCTTTCTTTTCTTTTTTTTTTTAAAATTCACTAATCTTTTTTTTTATTATTTTCGTGATACATCTATGCGTTACATATTATTTTTAAATATTAGATTTCTTTTTTTTATTTTCTACACAGAAATTGTAGTAACGTGAAAAACATTATATAATAATTGTGATACATTTATCGAATAAAAAAAAAAGAAAAAGAGTAATTTTTTTATTCGTTATTTGCCTCCAAGGTTGAATTAGAATTCGTAAAGTTAATAAATAATTTAGGTTGATCTCCGACTTGAATAAGAATCACGAGATACGTAGAAATCAAACCGATTACCTTAAACGGTTATAAACAATATTATTATGTTATTATTAATATGAAAAATTGAAACAAAATCAATAATCATATTTTTACTTACATCGTATATATATATGCATGATCTAAATCGAAGAATCCGGAAGCGGTAAACGTCAAAGGGTTTTAGACTAGTTGAAAAGTAAAATCACGAATCTGAAGAAAATAATAATTATCAATTTAATATACGGGGTGTTTCGTAATATATGGGACTTCACTTCAAAGGGCTCAATTAACAAAAACAACAAAATGTTCACATAAAAAGGTGTCCAATTTGATCTTGTTTTCAAGTTTTTGTTCTTTGAATGGAAAATTTCAAATCGTTGTCAATCATTGTCAAAGAACGTATACAGGGTGTAAGAAAAAAAATATGAAATATTATTGGGATGGTTCAGATGATTAAGTTCCTTCAAACATATAGTAAATTAGAGTTTTGATTAAGTGTATGCACTTGCATTCGCTATTTATTTAAATATTTAATCATAGCAATTTAATATTCATAGATAATAATCATACCTATATATATTATTATTATTATTATTATAATATTAATATTAAAAATATTTAAAACATATTTAAAAAATAATATTAAAAATAAATAAAAATAAATAGTATTAATAATTTATATATTATATAAAAATTAAATATTAAAAATTAATAATAATATTATAATAATATTTTTTTTCTTATTTTAACGTGTTGAAATCATTCCTATAGTATTTCCCACTCATTCTGTTACACCATGATGAACTTGATATTAATATAGGAACACATAAATGAACTTTTCCACTACTGAAGTAAGTCCAACATATTAGGAGACACCCGGTATATTTCTAAATCATGAATAAATCAACAAAAATTCTTACTTACTTCGTCGCGAAATTTTTGGCTTGTCGATGGTTCGTATAATTCGAAAAGTATGTCACCCGTGGTTATGGTCTTTTGGAAAATATAAGAAAAAACGAATTGTTATACGTGCACACTTCAATCTCTACTTTTTTTCACATTTAATTAATATGAAATAAATTATGCAGGAGAGCAAAAAAAAAGAAAGAAAAAACACAGAAGAGAATTATAATAATAGTTAAAAAAAATAAAATACCTCTTTCTTCGTTTTTTCGCATATGGTATTTACTGCAATAATTTTGGCTAAATGAAAAAATCCCCATAGGAATAACGATGAAGTTCCTTTAACCAAATATTCATATCCGTATAAAAATGCTATGAAATATATATTATACGTCAATGAAACAAAAGATATTACGGATGTTAACATGGATAACACTAATTGTAATCCGTAAGCGTCGTTTATAATTGTAGCACATTTAATTAATTCCAAATGTGTTTGTCTTTAATGAAAAAGAATAAATGAAAATTATTATAAAATCTAATAATAATAATGTTAATAATTAATATTTTTCAGAAGAATTTCTTTTTTTTCGAAAATGACTAACCTAATTATTTTTAATTTTATATAATTTTCATTAGCTTTGTAGGTATGATAAATAGTAGATAACAATGAATCATCTTCCCAATTATCTTTCATTCGAAGTACTCTTTTATGTTGAGGAATATCATTAGTTGATGTCAACATGTTTTCCAATATGTTGTTCAATTGACTAAATTTTATCTTTGTAAGTCTAATTAAAATACATTCGTTTATAATTTCAATAATTATTGATTTAAAAAAAAAAAAATATATATATATATATATATATATATATATATATATATATAATTATAAATATATATAATATATATATAAATATAATATTATTATTATTATTTCGTATAAGAGAGAAAATTAGTCACGTACATTTCCTTTCAAACATTTTTCTTTTTTTTGCCTTTTATTATTTTATTCGAAGATAAATAATTGAAAAAATGTAATAATCAAATATAATTATGCAATTAATGTGTTAAGTATGGAAAAAATATAATAAATGTAAAATGCATTTTTTGGTGTTGCCAATTAATTTTTATTTTATCGTTGCATGTTCGATGTTGAATTATTGTTTATACGGTTAAACAATACTTTAGGATTATCTCCAACCTGTATAAAAATTATAAGATAGGTCGTAATCGAACCGATTGCCTGAGACAGGTTTTACAACAATTATTACATTTTTTTATAAAATAAACAATAAAACGAATAGGTGATTTGATTTGATTTGATTTAATTTGATTTGATTTTTCTTACATTGTATATATATGCATGATTTAGATCAAAGAATCCACATGCGGTAAACGTCAAACGATTTTTCATTAATTGAAATATAAAATTTCGAATCTAAAGAAAAGTATTATATTATTCATTTCAAACCGTACAAGTTTTTTTGGATATTAATTAATTGAGTAATTATAATACGTTTCTTACTTCATCGCGAAATTTCTTGCTGGTTAAAGGCTCATACAATTCGAAAAGTATGTCACCGGTGTTTGAAACATAAAGAAGAACAAAATACAAATCATTATACGGTTATATTAATATTTTTTGAATTATAAGCAAATTAAAATATTATATAAATATTTTAATATAATAATATAATAATAATTTAAATAAACATATATACTTCTGGCACATGCAGTTTATTGCCAATAATTTAATGAAAAAAAGTAAAGCCCAATATAATAGGGCATTGAACTGCATTATCCATTTATCAATTTTACTTATAAACATTATAGTATAAATGTTGTAAAATAATTCAATGATAAATGAAACGGATAAGAGCAATGATATAAGAATTTGTAATTCATAAGCTTCGTTGATAATTCTGGCACATTTGATTAATTCCAAATGGATTTGTCTTTAATTCCAAAAAGAAGAAGAAAAAAAAGAAATGAAAAGAAAAAATTTATGAAAAAAAAAATCATCAAAAATAAGAAGGAATTTAATCTCGGATCAATGGCTTACTTGATTTTTTTTAATTTCATAAGATTCTCATTAGCTTTGTAAGTTCCATAAATATTAGATAACGAAGAATCATTTTCCCAATTATCTTTCATTCGAAGTACTCGTTTATGTTGCGGTGAATCAATAGTTGTCGTAAGCATACTTTTAAGTACGCCATTTAATTGATTTAATTTATTTTTAATATACCTGTTTAAACAACAAATTGTTAATAATAATAGGAATAACATTATTGTAATACATAAAATAAAAAAAAAAAAAGGAAAAATCTTACCTGGTCCAAAATATAAAAGTAAATTCAGTGACTATATATATGATGGTTGAATAATTGTCGAAAAAATATACTTGAATCTTTGCGCTATAATCGAATCGTAAATTGATATGAATGAACCAATAATTGTCGGCTATAATTAAACTTAATATTATTAAAATTTCGAAGAAATTTCGGAAGAATAATTTCGGGAAATATTCAACTCGTCCATCTGTTGTTTACAATTTTCCAATTGTTTCAAGAATAATGTTATTCGCTGTAAATGAAAAATAAAAAATAAAACTATCAATATCCACTTACGTATAACTCGCATAATATTAATCTTATGAAAATATTTAACCGTATGTTATATTATTATATTAACAAAATTGTTTTTTACCTTTTTTCTGATCAAACCATTGAAAATTGCTACGACGTATAACATGACGTTACTACTGAATTGTAATTTAGAAATAATTCCAGTGACCTTGGTTTCTTGTTGACCCTTAAGAAGACTGTACAAATTGTTAAACTTCCATGCTAACATAAAATAATAAATTGCGCAACAAATGAAATAAACAAAACAAATTCTACGGATTTTTTTATCAACGAAGTATTCCAAAAGGCCGGTTAAAACGATACAATTCGTTATAATTAACGGCATAACCGAACGTTGAAATTCTTTTGATTGGAACATTTGGAAAAAGTTTCTTTTTTCTTTTTTTTTTCACTTTTAATTATGTTTTCTTTTTTTTTTCTTCTTCTTTTCGACAAATATCACTTTTCGTATATTGAACTGTTAAATTGAAAGATAGTTTTTGTTTGTTTTCTTTTTAATTTTCTTATTTTCGAGTTTAACCCCCGTTGACGAAGTCTTCGAACAATACTAATACTTTCTATCGGTCTTTCCATTTTATTATACTTCAATGTTTTTCTAATAGACATTATTATTCAGGTAATTATATTACCTGGTAATGGTATATAGTTCAGGTATAGTTTAGATAAAAGCTGTAATTTTTTCTCACCCTCATTTTTTTTTTCTTCATAAATATTTAATATTTTTTCTTTGTTGTTATTCCGATAAATGCTTTTTCTTTATTTCCATTTATTTTTTCTCGTTATTAAATAAAAATCGATAATAAGGTCATTATTTAAAAAAGAACTTTATATTGATGTACGTTTCAATTTTTCTATAACGAATAGAAGAATTTTTATTTATTTAATATAAATATCTTATTTTTATTTTATTTTTTTTTTAATGTAAATTATAAATTCATTCGGACAAGTATTGTTTCGTATAATTAATTACTCATTTTATTTAATTAATCATTAATCAAGGGTGGGGGGGACAGGCTTCTTTATCAACTATATTCTATGTAAAACAAAAATTAATAATAATAACAATAATAATAATTATTATTATTATTTATTTTTCTTTGAAGTTTTTGTTTTAAGTTATTTTTGAGGTTATTGAGGTTATATTCGTTTTGGTACGCCAAAGAAGTATAACTTCTTACGTGCGTACATAAGTACACACACTAGTTTTTTTTTAAAATAACTCTGCAAATAATTTTTCTAAAGAATCGAATTTTCACTAAAAACTTGCGGTGGTATGTTTCCAAATTGTATTAAAATAACGAGATAAGTTGTTACCGAAACGATTACCTGAAAATAATTTAGCGTAATTAATTTTAAAAAATAATCTAATAATTTGTTGTTCTATATATATACACAAAATAATGATTTTGAGCTTACGTTGCGTATCAATGTATGATTGATATGAAAAAATCCACAGCTCGTAAATGTCAATGGATTTTGAATAAGTTGCAAAGTAAAATCGCTCAACTAAAATTATTTACAAACGTATTTTGTATTCGTTAAAATAAAAAATAAAATTGTGAATAATTTATTCATTTTTATTACCTCGGCACGAAATTCCTTGCTAGTTGTTGGCATGTATAATTCGCAAATGATATCTCCGATATTTGACGCATGTTTCAAACAAAAATAAATACAAAATTAATGATATAATATTAAGAATTTTTAAACAATATTCGTTTTATAATAGAAAAAAGAAAACAAAAAAAGAAATAACATACCTCAGCAGAAGTTGTTGCACATAGATGACTCATTATAATGGTCTTGGTCACATAGAATAACATCCAATAAGTTAAACTAATTACTGCATTCATATTTTTTCGGTTTATTCCAGTAATTACGTTATTATACAAATTGTAAGACATAATAGTTATTAAAATGGTAGATGTTGATACGGATAATAAAATATGTAAGCCGTACGCGTCGTTAATATTTTTAGCACATTTCATTAATTCCATGTGTAGCTTTCTACGATAATAAAATCAAAAGTATAGTCAATTATAACATAAACTTTTACATTATATTGGATTACATATAAAAAAGTTATATATATATAGTTAAAGTATAGTAATAATTGCGTGTGTGTGTGTGTTAAATATTTATAAATATAAAAAAAATATAATAAAATATAATAAAATATATAATAATTTTATTATATTATATATTTATATTATATTTTTATTATATTGGATTACATATAAAAAAAGTTATATAGGTGGGCCCTGGATAGCTCAATTGGTTAAAGATCAGTCGCCCGGAAAGCGGAAGATCCGGGTTCGAGTCCCGGTCCAGTCTGTCCAACGGCCCAATTTTTTCACGAATCCTACATATATATATATATATATAACTTTTATATTTATATTTATATTAATTTACATACATTAATATATTATTTTAATATATTATTATTTTACTTTAATATTTTATAAAAGTTAAAAAAAAAAACATCATCAAATACGTATAATACTTTTCAGGTAAATTAATATAAAAATTTTCCTTTCAACAATAATTGTTTTATATAATAATTACTTAGCCATTTTAATCTTGACAACATCCTCATTTGATTCATACGTTCGATGAATATCAGCTGAAGCAGAATCATTCTTCCAATTATTCCTCATATTAATGATTCTTTTATGTTGCGGCGAATCAATAGTAGTTGTTAGCATACTTTTTAATAGTTCATTCAATTGGCTAAATTTCATTTTGACAAATCTGTATTTATCAGAGAATACGTTGAAATTAATTAATTAATTAATAAATATTATTTTTTTCTATGGTATATATAAATGAAATAATTTACCTTATCCAAAATATAAAAGTAATTTCGGTGATTAATAATAAAAATACAGGATAACGTTCGTTATAATACATTTTTAAAAACTGCGAATAATTACGCACAAATATTATTAACCAATTCATATCGATCATTAATAAAAATATGAAAAATAAAATTATAAATAATATATGATAATACTGTAACCGATAACATTTCGACAAATTCGATGGTATTTTCAATTGATCCATTGTACGAATACAAGTTTCCATTTGATACATAAAACCTTTCACTTTCTGGAAACAAATATTTAAAAAGGAATGAAATGTTTCAAATAAAAAAAATTATATAATAATATAATATTATTTAAAAAATAATAATATATAAAATATAAATAATATATTATACATATATTATATATTAATTATAATATTATTATATATTTATATGAATTTTTATACATTTTTATATTATTTTATCTTAAAAAGTTATTTTTATAAATTAAAAAAGAAAAAAACACGCCGAATACGATTTAATAATAATAATAATAATAATAATAATAATATTATTATATATTAATTTATTGTTATTATTATATAACGAAATATATATTTAATTTACCTTTCTTCGAAGAAGTCCAACGATTATGGTGATAATATAATATAAGTAATTGCAATAAATGGATAATTCAAATGTTAATAATATAAGGAATGGTTGGCCTTCTTCAAAAATTTTGCTAATAAATCTAAATCGATAAGTCATGTAAATGTAAAAAAGTATCGTTGAACAAGCATAAATCCAACCAATCACGTTGATCTTATAATCGACAAAATATTCCACCAATCCGGTGTTAAATATTGAATTAATTATTATCAACGGTTTGATACTACGACGAAATTCGTCAGATTGAAACATATTTTTTCACGCGCGAGATAACAATCTTTTTTTATTATTATTATTTTTAAAAACACAACGATTACAAATTTATTCTACAAGTATTATATAATAGAAACAATTGTAGAACATTCTCCGTTGAGTTTTGCAATTACACTAAGACACTTTTATAACACGGTTACCTTTCTTGCATCTTATTACGTTTTATATCGAATATTATTATGACCTTAATTCACGTTTTTTGTTTCGATTATTCGATGAATTCCAACTAAAAGGTTACTTTACTTTATTACATCTATCAAATTAGAAGAAATGATTCATTGCAAGTATATTATCTTTTCTTTCTTTTCTATCCTACGTTTGTTTTTTTTAAGTTTAATTTAATTTATTTATTTATTATTGATAGAAAAAAAAGTTCGAGTGACACGATGAACAATAAAATATGATATTGATTATTAAATAGATATATTATTCTAATATAATTTGTCATGTGAAATTAATATTTCAATTTTATTAATGTTAAATCGCGTTACGCGCTGAATAATATTTCAAATTTTTAAAATAAAAAAAATTTATATATAAATGTTATTTATTATTACTTACACTGTAAATAACACATGTATTATTTAGATCACAAATAATTAACAATTAAATAATCGTTCTTGAATATGTTATACTTAAATTTATATATATTTACTCGTTAATCAAATGAAAATCTGTTAACAATTAATTATTAAGTGGAACAGTAGAATTTTCAAAAATATTTATTGACGGTGTATCAACCATTTGAATAAGAATCACGAGGTAAGTTGTGACGCTTCCGATTAACTAAAAAATATCAAAAAATATGCAATATTTTAATGATCTACCATACAACTGTGAATCTAAAAAATCAATACAATAAGAATTACATTTCGATACGTACACAATAAATCATTCTATTGTTGAAATCGAAAAAACAACAACCGGTAAATGACAATGGATTTTGAACGAATTGTAAGGTGTAGTTGTAAACCTTAAATAAAAAAAAAACGTATTGTAAGCTATTCAAATTGATTTCACGTAAAATATACGATAATTATTTATTACCTCTTCACGAAATTCAATGCTGGTTTACGGTTCGTGCAATTCGCAGAGAATGTCTCCCGTATTCGTCGCATGTAAAAAAGAAAAAAAAACGATATAAAAATAATCATTTCGTTTAGCATTTCATTCGTAAAACTTTGAGATCAAATGTTTATTATAAATCAAAAACGTAAGAAGAAAATAAGGAATATTTAAGTAACATACCTCGGTTGCAGCAGATGCGCATACGTAACATTTTATGAAAATCTTCAATGCATGATAAATAATCCAATAGGGAAAAAAGAAACACATAAAGAGATTCTGACAGTAGTCAATAGATTTTATAAAACTATACTCAACGTAAGAAGATGCTGTGATTACTATACATGCTGCTGATACTGACATTAAAATATGCAAACCATAAGCATCGTTTATATTCTCTGCACACTTTATTAATTCCATATGTATTTCCCTTGAACAAAAAATATATTTAATTTACATTTATATCAAATAATCCTTTCTAAAAATCATATTACTCAGGTGCTTCCCGAATATTTGAATCTTAAGAACAATTGTTTCATAGGATAATTACCTAATTTTCCTTATTTTTGTAATATTTTTGTTCGATTTACACGTTCCATCAACCTCAGATGCAGGAAAATCATTATTCCAAATTTGAAAAACTCTTTTATGTTGTGGCAAATCGATAGTGGTATTTAGCATACTTTTTAATAATACATTCAATTGATTAAATTTTATTTTGATATAACTGTTGAATAGTATATGGATAATTAAAGAATATAACATTTATTTATTATTTTTGTGTAATATATTTCATAATTTTCTTGCCTCATCCAGAATAGAAACAAAGTATCTTTAATTAATAATAGCAAAAAAGGAATTCTTCGAAGGTAAACGTAAATTAAAGTTTGCACGTAATTAAAATTTAAATATTGTAAAGATCGAATACTCGTAAATAACATAGAAATTGATATAAAAGTTATTAATATCACAATGTAACACTGTTGTTTAAAACATTTAGACAAATTCATCGGTATATTCAATTTATTCACATTTTTATTACAAGTGTCCATTTGTAACACAATACGTCTTGTTTTCTACAAAAGAAAAAGAAAAATCATTCGAATCTATATAAAAGAAATGCTTTAAAATAAAGGCGAAATCTTATCTTTCTTCTTAAAATCCCAGCGGTATTCGTAAATAAGAAATATGTGCATTCGATATATTTGTAAATTTCATACGTAGATTTAACAAAATTCGATGTGCTTAATTTAAAAAAAACCGAAGAATAAAATGGAAATTGTAATAATATCAATATATACAAAGTGTTCGAAAATAAAGCATAAATTATACCAATCGCATTTATTTTATTATCGAAGTAATATTCCGTTAAACCGGTCGCAAAAATTGAATTTAATATTACCAATGGTTTAATGCTATGTCTAAATTCTTTAGATATAATCATTTCTACAATAAATTCTTCGATAAAATAACATTTTTTTTTTGTTTAGTCGAAGACACCAATTATTTGCAACCACTCCACTGATCGTTGATCGAAGTTCGAACGTTGCATTGAAAATTTAAACTTGCTGTTTAAAACCTTAATTTGTTAATAATAAATACGAATATGGTTTTATAGGTTCGTTTAGAATAAAGGGAATATACGAATATTCTGTGGGAAGTTTTGCAATGACACTACTAATGATCAACTTATTGCTCGCATTATATTTACCTTAGTATAAAATATTTTTTGTTAATCATGCTAGCGTAGAAAGTGAATAGAATTATACTTTATTCATTTGTTTTCTCTCTAGTTAGGACGTACTAAAGGGAATTGAGTTTTTTTCGGATAGAAATTATATACAAATTTTTTATTAGAAAAGTATTATCTTTTGCCTTTCCCTTCTCACCTCTTTTATTCTCTCTTTCTTCAATATTTTTTTTTTTTCTGTTAAAATGCATTAAGTAGAAAGATATAAAGAAAAACGTAGCATAAAGTTATTCGATGCATTGTCTGTTTCGTTCGTTTCGTTTATTCTTTGTTTATTAAAAAATTTGTCTATTTGTATCGTATAATGAATTATATATATTATTTATTTTTTTATTTAATGTTATTATTTGGATAAAAATGTATTTATTCTTAAACTTTCAGGTAACGTCATTTAGAAATAAAAATCAATAAGAAAAATTAATGACAGGTAACGCATTTTATTCAATAAGTATTAAAGTAGAATATTATTTAAATCAAATATATTTTCTTTTCGAAGTATTTTACATAATAAAGTTGATTAATGAAAGTTAATATAACTTGTTTATATAATTGTTAATATTGAAAGTTTATATAATTATGTTTGTATAATTTGTTTAGTCAATTTTTTAAGAATAAAGAAGTACTATACCAATTTATGATTCATTTTAAATTGAATCAGCTACTTGTATCAATATTACCAGGTATGTCGTTATAACACCAAGACACTAAGGATTAAATAAATAAATTATTATTCATTTTTCTTATGCTACATGATTCAACATATGTCATTGTACCAACCGAACTAATTTGTTTGCAATCAAAATTATGTAAACCGAATGCGGAATACACGTTTGGAAACTGCATCATTTGCATAGAAAATATTTCTACCTACAAACAATATAGTAATAATTAGTATTAATTAAACAGTATTAATTAAATTAATCTTGAAAATATTAAACAATAATGTTAACCTCTTTTTTTATTTCTTCGTCCATACTTTTTCCATAAAACGTGTGAATGATTTCATTAGTACGTTTAGCCTAAACAAGAAATAAAATCATCAAATAATTAAATAAATAATAATAATAGGAAGAATAGAGAGAATACTTTTTTCTTACCTCATTCGTCGCACTATTGCAGACGTAATTAACCATACAGATTCTCGTAGAAAATTGAAAAATGCATAAAATCATTGCAACAAATTCAAAAGTATTGTTCATTAGGCCAGATACTCCTTTGGTGTATTTTTCATAAAACTCGTATAAGGTAAATGTAGCACTCAAAACGCATATTGCAATTTCTAATGATATCTGTATACCGAACATTTTACTAAAATGATTAGAAATTCTGTATAATTCCAGATTTACCTGTCTAGAAACGAGAGAGAAAAAAAAATTTCATCGATTATATAAATAATATTTATTTAAAATATATATATATATATATATATTTTATATATTGCAAAGTATTTATATTATAATTTATAAATATTATTTTTATTATAAGTCTCACCTGATCGTTCGTAAAAGTATTTTACTTCTCTTTAATTTATAATTAGCAACTTGCAACTTGGACTGCGTTCGATGTTTTGACGAAAATACGGATGTAAATAATTTTTTCGAATTTGCAGGAAGAGATCGTTCAATATATAAAGAACCATCGTCGGTTTCTTTGCGATCAATTATTTCCGATGCGATAGATGAAATCGGTAAAACGCTAACGTCGCTTAGAAGTTCGTTTCCACTTTGAAATTCCGATTTAATGCACCTATGCGTTTCGAATATTTTTTATTCATAACATAAGGAATTACTTTTATAATACTTACGATCATTACGTACCTCACAACAGTAATAAAATCAATCATCGGTATATATTGCACCAAAGAACTATACACATATAAAAATACACAAGAACATATGAAAATAATATTGGCAGTATTAAAGGTGGCTTGCAAAATTATTCCTGCGACCATTATTATGCTCAATATAAATGTGTAAATGAAATCGATCGTAATATCAAATATCGTTCTTTTATGAATGTTGTTGAAATATGGCGATGATCCTAACGTTTGAAGCGTCTTATCGATCTCGTTTATTCTTTTTTCACATACTTTCGATGACTGTATATATTTCAGTTCCCCCAAAAAAATTAAAGAATTAATTTCATTAAAAAAATTTTAATAATAATAATTTATTATAAATTTATCTTTATGTTAGACTTACGTTACTGTAGTACAATCCAAATAAAAGTTGAATAAGTACGACAATTGAATTAACAATCAAAAAAATGTAACCTAAAAATTCATCTATATTATTCCTATTTGTTAATATCATTTTGTTTTCACGATAAAACCAACAAAAATGATATAGAACAAATAATGACATCGAATAAATCAAACTAAATATTGGTCTCGAATGATTTCGTGGAAATTCGAACACACGTAATCCAAACATAGTACTTAAAATGTAAATCGGTCGTAATACGTCGTTTACACTTTTCGATGGAATTTTCTCGATTTTAGATGTTCCATTAACTTTTCCTTTTTTTATAAACATTTCTATTAAATTTATTATTGCAACTTTGCCGTCTTTGCGGATTCCCGGCGACCGAAACACGTATTTTGTGTTTTATCGATATGTACAAATGAAAATACCGTTAGTTCTGTCTTTCTTATTGTTCTTTTATGCAATAAAAAACACAAAGGAAGTTTGACGGGACGTCTTCGAAGGATATTTTCGTAATGTGCAGGTGTTTCTCGAATGCGACGCTAAAAGACTTGTGGAATTGATTACTTTTTGCGTTTGATCAATATCTACCGTTTTATCGAATAATTTATAACTTCGCAAATATAGTCAAAAGGATAAATAAACGTATACACTATAATTTGTTCATATATGGTAAATATCCTACTTGAAAACCATATTAAAAGAAGCGTGCGTTATAGATACGTTAGTAAGATTAAAAATACATTCCGTGCTATCGAAAAATTGTGTAAGCAAAAATAAGGAACTATAGTTATTTCAGAAAAATGTTTAAATGATGAAATCTAAATAAAAATGTGGAGGTACATAAATGTGTATAATAACCTGTATTTTATGTACAAAATAAGCTTAATTAATATTTTCAATTATTGGTCTAATATTAATAAAAAAAAAATCAGATCATAACTGTAGGCAAAATCAGTAGTAAAAATAATTAAAAGGATTAGAAAGACAACTATAAGACTAATAATTCACTTTTACAATTAAATTTGAAGTAAAAATTCGTACAATATATTTTTTAATATTAATATATTTATCATTTATACAACTTACGCTAGTGAACAGTTTTATTGCGTACAATGATAAAAACAATAGTGCACTTAGTATAAAGAAAAATAAAGGTTTTGCATATTGCCGAGACTATTTGACTGTAACGAATTAAAATTCTTAGACGTCTTATATAATAATCATTAATTAGTTGATTCCGTAGAATTGGTATAGAAAATTTTGATTGGACTGCCACTGATTTGAATGAGAATAACGAGATAAATTATGACGGTACTGATTACCTATAAAATCCAAAAATTTGCAATACTTTAATGATCTACTATCTAAATGTGAATATAACAAATCAATAGAATACGTACACCATAAATAAGTCTGTTGTTAAGATCAAAAAAACCACAAGCGGTAAATGACAATGGATTCTGAACGAGATGCAATGTGAAGTTGTAAACCTTGAATAAAAAAAAAAGTATCGTAAGCTATTTCAATCAATTTCACGTAACATATGCGATAATTATTTATTACCTCTGGATGAAATACAATGCTTGTTGACGGTTCGTGCAATTCGCAGAGAATATCTCCCGTATTCGTTCCATGTAAAAATGAAAAAAAAAAATATAAAAATAATCATTTCGTTTACCATTTCTTTCGTAAAACTTTGAGATAAAATGTTTATTATAAATCAAAAACGTAAGAAGAAAACAACGAAAATGTAAGTAACGTACCTCGGTTGCAGTTGATGAGCATACGTAGCATATTATGAAAACTCTGAGTACATGATATAAATTCCAATACGTATAAAGCAAAGATATATAGAGATACTCATAAAAGCTCATGGATTTTACATAATAGTACTCATTGAAAGACGATGCTGTGATTACTATAAATGCTGTTGATATTGACATTATAATATGCAAACCATAAGCATCGTTTATATTTTTTGCACATTTTATTAATTCCAGATGAATTTCCCTTGAAAACACGAAAAATATAATATTTAATTTACATTTATTTCAAATAATCTTTTCATAAAATCATATTACTCAGGTGCTTCCCGAATATTTTATTCTTAAGGACAATTTTTTTATAGAATAATTACCTAATTTTTCTTATTTTTGAAATATTTTTGTCCGATTTACACGTTCCATGAACATCCGTTGCAGGAAAATCATTATTTCAAATTTGAAAAACTCTTTTATGTTGTAGCAAATTGATAGTGGTATTTAGCATACATTTTAATAATACATTCACTTGATTAAATTTTATTTTGATGTAACTGTTGAATAGTATATGGATAATTAAAGAATATAACATTTATTTATTATTTTTGTGTAATATATTTCATAATTTTCTTGCCTTATCCAGAATAGAAACGAAGTATCTTTAATTAATAATAGGAAAAAAGGAATTCTTCGAAGGTAAACGTAAATTAAAGTCTGCACGTAATTATAATTTAAATATTGTAAAGATCGAATACTCGTAAATAACATAGAAATTGATATAAAAGTTATTAATATAACAATGTAGCACTGTTGTTTAAAACATTTAGACAAATTCATCGGTATATTCAATTTATTCATATTTTTATTACAAGTGTCCACTTGCAACATAAAACGTTTTGTTTTCTACAAAAGAAAAAGAAAAATCATTCTAATCTATATAAATAAAATATTTTAAAATAATGACATAACCTCACCTTTCTTCTCAAAATCCCAACGGTATTCGTAAATAAGAAATATATGCATTCAATATATTTGAATATTTCATAGGAAGAATGAACAAAACTCGGTTTGCCCACTTGAGCAACAACCGAAGAATTTGAAGGAAATTGTAAGAATATCAATACATACATAGTGTTAGAAAATAAAGCATGAATTATACCAATCGCATTTATATTATCATCGAAGTAATATTCCGCTAAACCGGTCGTAAAAATTGAATTTAATATTACCAATGGTTTAATGCTACGTCGAAATTCTTTCGATATAAACATTTTAACAATAAATTCTTCGATAAAATAACTTTTACTTTTTTTTTGTTTAGTCGAAGACACCAATTATTTGCAACAACTCCACTAATCGTTGATCGAAGCTCGAACGTTGAATGGAAAATTTAAACTTGATGTTTAAAACTTTAATTTGTTAATAATAAATACGAACATTGTTTTATAGGTTTGTTTAAAAAGTAGGGAATGTAGGAATATTCTGTGCGAAGCTTTGCAGTGACACTACTAATGTTCGACATACTGCTTGCATTATATTTACGTTAGTATAGAATAATGTTTTTTAATCAAGCTAGCGTAGAAAGTGAATAGAATTATACTTTATTCATTTGTTTTTTCTCTAGTTGAGATGTAGTAAAGGGAATTGAGTTTTTTCCGTATAGAAATTATATACAAATTTTTTATTAGAAAAGTATTATCTTTTGCCTTTCCCTTCCCACATCTTTTATTCTCTCTTTCTTCCATATTTTTTTTTTCTTTCTGTTAAAATGCATTAAGTTGAAAGATATATAGAAAAACGTAGCATAAAATTATTCGATGCATTGTCTGTATCGTTCGTTTCGTTTATTCTTTGTTTATAATGTATAATTTTCTTACGAAGAAAATTTTACATTAAAAAATTTATCTATAAAAATCAATAAGAAAAATTAATGACAGGTAATGCATTTTATTCAATCGGTATTAAAGTAGAATATTATTTAAATCAAATATATTTTCTTTTCGAAGTATTTTACATAATAAAGTTGATTAATGAAAGTTAATATAACTTGTTTATATAATTGTTAATATTGAAAGTTTATATAATTATGTTTGTATAATTTGTTTAGTCAATTTTTTAAGAATAAAGAAGTACTATACCAATTTATTATTCATTCTAAATTGAATCAGCTACTTGTATCAATATTACCAGGTATGTCGTTATAACACCAAGACACTAAGGAATAAATAAATAAATTATTATTCATTTTTCCTATGCTAACGTGATTCAACATAAGTCATTCTACCAACTGAACTAATTATTATTTGTAACATAATTTTATTATTATTATTTATAACATAATTTTACGTACATAATAAGCTAATTCAATAGTTTCCCATAATTTGTCTAATATTATATTAAAAAAAAAACCGAATAAGAAAATGAAAGTAGATAATAGATGTTAAAAAAATAATTAAAAAGATTGGAAACACAATGATGAAACCATTAATTCACTTTTACAATTAAATTTCAAGTTACAACTCGTACAATATATTTTTTAATAGTAACATATTTATCATTTATACAATTAACGATAGTGAATAATGTCATGGTGCACAATAATAAAAAAGCATGGTGCACTTGGTATAAAAAGCAATACAGGTGTTGCATATTACCATAAATATTTGACTGTAACGAACTAAAACTTTTAAACGTCAATAATTAGTTGATTCCGTAGAATTGGTATTGGTATTCCATAGAATTTGATTTGGTGTTCCACCGATTTGAATGAGAATAACGAGATAAGTTGTGACGCCACCGATTACCTATAAAATATAAAAAATATATTCAATACTTTAATGATCTATAATCAATAGAATAAGAATTTCACTTCGACACTTACACTATAAATCAGTCTATTGTTGAGGTCGAAAAAACCACAAGCGGTAAATGACAATGGATTTTGAACGAGTTGCAATGTGAAGTTGTAAACCTTAAAAAGAAAAAACGTATCGTAAGCTATTCAATTTGATTTCACGTAGAATATGCGAAAATTATTTATTACCTCATCACGAAATTCAATGCTGGTTGACGGTTCGTGCAATTCGCAGAGAATATCTCCCGTATTCGTCGCATGTTAAAAAGAAAAAAAAAGGATACAAAAATAATAATTTCGTTTACCATTTCGTTCGTAAGACTTTGAGATAAAATGTTTATTATAAATAAAAAACGTAAGAACAAAATAACAAATATTTAAGTAACGTACTTCGGTTGCAGTTGATGCACATACGTAGCATATTATGAAAATTCTGGCTACATGATGAAGAATCCAATAGGAATAAAGCAAAGATATATAGGGATGCTGATGGTAGTTCATGGATTTTACATAATAGTACTGATTGTAGCATGATACCGTGATTATAATAAAACTTAATGATACTGACATTAAATTATGCAAACCATAAGCATCGTTTATATTCTTTGCACACTTTATTAATTCCAGATGTATTTCCCTTAAACATAAAATATATTTAATTTATATTTATTAAAAATAATCCTTTCATAAAATCATGTTACTCAAGGGCTTCCCAAATACTGTAATTTATAGGACATTGTTTTATAGTATAATTACCTAACTTTTTTTATATTTGCAATATTTTTGTCCGATTTACACGTTCCATGAACATCGGATGCGCGAGAACCATTATTCTTTTCAATATTCCAAATTTCAAAGTTTCTTCTATGTTGTGGCAAATCGATTGTGGTATTTAGCATACTTTTTAATAGTACATTCAATTGACTTAATTTTATTCTGATATATCTATCAAATAGTATATGGTTCATTAAAAGATTTGACAAATATTTAATAATTTTTTGTAATATATTTAACAATTCTCTTGCCTTATCCAGAATATAAAAGTGGCATCTGTAATTAATAATAGGAGGAAAGGAATTCTTCGAAGGTAAATGTAAATTGAAATTCGCCTAAAATTATAATTTAAATATTGTAATGATAGAATGGTCGTAACTATCATAGAAATTGATATAGAACCCAATAATATCACTATGTAACACTGTTGTTTGAAACATTTAGGCCAATTCATTGGTATATTCAATTTATTCATATTTTTATTACAAGTGTCTACTTGTAACATAATACGTCTTGTTTCCTACAAAAGAAAAAGAAAAATCATTCTAATTTATATCAATAAAATATTTTAAAATAATGATAAATCTCACCTTTCTTCTTAAAATCCCAACGGTATTCGTAAATATGTAATACATGCACTCGATATATTTGTACATTTCATACGAACATTTAACAAAACTCGATACGTTCAGTTTAGCAACAACCGAAGAATGAGGAGGAAATTGTAAGAATATCAATACATAAATAGTGTTAAAAAATAAAACATAAATTATACCAATCGCATTTATTTTATTATCGAAGTAATATTCCGTTAAACCGGTCGCAAAAATTGAATTTAATATTACCAATGGTTTAATGCTACGTCGAAATTCTTTCGATATAAACATTTCTACAATAAATTCTTCGATGAAATAACTTTTCTTTTTTTTCTTTTAGTCGAAGACACCAATTATTTGCAACCACTCCACTGATCGTTGATCGAAGTTCGAGCGTTGCATTGAAAATTCAAACTTGCTGTTTAAAACTTTAATTTGTTAATAATAAATACGAACTTGGTTTTATAGGTTCGTTTAGAAAGAAGGAAATATAGGAATATTCTCTGCGAAGTTTTGCAGTGACACTACTAATGATCAACTTATTGCTCGCATTATATTTACCTTACTATAAAATATTTTTTGTTAATCATGCTAGCGTAGAAAGTGAATAGAATTATCTTTTATTCATTTGTTTTTTCTCTAGTTGAAACCTACTAAAGGGAATTAAGTTTTTTCCAGATAGAAATTAATAACAAATTATTCATTAGCAAAGTATTATCTTTTGTCTCCTCCTTTCCACCTCTTTTATTCTCTCTTTCTTTCGTATATTTGTTTCTTTTTTCTGTTATCATGCAATAAGTAGAAATATATATATATATATATATATATTGAATTCCTTTTGCGTCAACGACCATGGCGCGATGATAGCATTAGTTCCCGCTCGAACATTTAAGTCAGCAGCGCTGAGTATGATTAGTACTTGGATGGGTTACCCGCTTGAGAAAAAAAGAAAGGAAGGAAGATGAAGAGAAGAAAAGACAACTTCATGCCGTAAATTTGAAATCGCTTTGCCGCCCATCGTAAATACCCGAGAAACTTCGAGGTGTCGGTTTTTCCATGTCACTCTTAAAAAAGTCTTTCCCATCACATTTTCCCAAACGCACCAAAAGTATAACTTCAAAAATTTGTCTATTTGTATCATATAATGAATTATTATATATTATATATATTTTTATTTAATATTATTATTTCGACAGAAAAACGTTTATTTTTAGGCATTCATATGACGACATTGAGAAATAAAAATCAATAAGAAAAATTACTGACAGGTTGTGCATTATGTTCAATCGCTATTAAAGTAAAATAAGTATTAAATCAAACATATTTTCTATTCGAAGTATTTTACATAATAAAGTTGATTAATGAAAGTATATATAATTCGTTTATATAATTGTTTATATTGAAGGTTTATATATTTTGCTTATTCAATTTATAGGAATAAAGAAGCACTATACCAATTTATGATTTATGTTTAATTGAATCAGCTACTTGTATCAATATTACCAGGTATGTCGTTATAATACCAAGACACTGAGGAGTAAATAAATAAATTATTATTCATTTTTCTTATGCTAACATGATTCAACATATGTAATTGTACCAACCGAACAAATTTGTTTGCAATCAAAGGTATGTAAACCGAATGCGGAATACGCGTTTCGAAACTGCATCATTTGCATAGAAAATATTTCTACCTGTAAACAATATAATAATAATTAGTATTGATTAAATAGAAAACATTAAATTATTCTTGAAAATATTAAACAATAATGTTAACCTCTTTTTTTATTTCTTCGTTCATACTTTTTCCATAAAACGTGTGAATAATTTCATTAGTACGTTTAGCCTAAACAAGAAAAAAGATCATGAAATAATTAAATAAATAATAATAATAGGAAGAATAGAGAAAATACTTGTTTCTCACCTCATTCGTCGTAATATTACCGACGTAATTAACCATATAGATTCTCGTAGAATATTTAAAAAAATATAAAATCATTACAACAAAGTAAAAAGTCAGGCTCATCACGCTAGATATTTCTTGGATGTATTTTTCATAATAATCGTATAAGATATATACAGTACTTGAAACGCATATTGCAATTTCTAATGATATTTGTATACCGTACATATTACTAAAATTTTTAGAAATTCTGTATAATTCTAGATGTACCTGTCTAAAAACGAAACAATATTTAATGGATTATATAAATAAATTTTTTTTTTATTTATATATAATTTTATATGTAAATTTATATTATATATATAATGTATAAATATATATATATATATATATATGTATAAATTAATTATATATATTTTATATATTGTAGTATTTATATAATTTATAAATAATATTTTTATTTTTAGTCTTACCTGATCGTTCGTAAAAGTATTTTACTTCTCCTTAATTTATAATTAGCAACTTGCAGTTTGGACTGCGTTTGACGTTTTGACGAATATACGGACGTAAATAATTTTTTTGAATTTACAGGAAGCGATCGTTCAATGTATAACGAACCATCGTCGGTTTCTTTGCGATCAATTATTTCCGATGCGATAGATGAAATCGGTAAAACGCTAACGTTGCTTAGAAGTTCGTTACAACGTTGAAATTCCGATTTAATGCACCTATGCGTTTCGAAGATTTTTCATTCATAAGGAAAAAAAATTGCTATTATAATTCTTACGATCATTACTTACCTTACAATAGTAATAAAATTAATTATCGGTACATATTGTACAAAAGAACCATACAAAGATAAAATTATACTGGAACTTATAAAAAATATATCGATTTTATTAAAGGTAGTACATAAAATTACTTCAGCGGCAACTACTGTGTTTAATATAAATATGTAAATGAAAAAAATCGTAATTTCATATATCGTTGTTTTATGAATGTTGTTGAAATATGACGATGATCCTAGCGTTTGAAGCGTCTCGTCGATCTCATTTATTCTTTTTCCACATATTTTGGTGACTGCATATTTATCAGTTCAAAAAAAATTAATTTATTAATTTCATTAAAAAATTTTAATAATATTAATTTATTATAAATTTATCTTTATTTTAGACTTACGTTACTGTAGTACAATCCAAATAAATGTTGAATAAGTACGACAATTGAATTAACAATCAAAAAAATGCAATTTATAAGTCCATCAATATTACTCCTATTTATTATTATTATTCGGTTTTCACGAAAAAACCAACAAGAATGAGACAGAGCAAATAATGACATCGAATAAATGAAACTAAGTATCGGTCGCGAATGATTACGTGGAAATTCGAATACACGTAATCCAAAGATAGTACTTACAATGTAAATCGGCCGTAATACGTTGTTTACACTTTTCAATGGAATTTTCTCGATGTTAGATTTTCCATTAACTTTTCCTTTTTTTATAAACATTTCTATTAAATTTATCATTGCAACTTTGCCGTTTTTGCGGATTCCCCGCGATCGAAACACGTATTTTTTTTTTATCGATATTGCAATTGAAAATACCACAGCTTTCGTTAGTTCTGCCTTTCTTCTTGTTCTTTCATGCAATAAAAAACACAAAGGAAGTTCGATGAGACCTCTTCTTCTTCTTCTTCATTCTTTAGTTTAGGCAAGTTGCCTGTTTCGTAACGACGTTTTTCTGCCTATTGCACTGTTAAATCGTCGCACCATCTTTTTTGTGGGCGCCCCGTACTTCTGCGGCCAATCGGTGACTTATCCCGTGAAATTCTGACGATTCTTCTGTTGTCCATTCTGCTAATATTTTCGTTCCATTCTATTTTTTTTTACTTATTCCGAGGCAGAGTGTCGTTTCTATGAGCCGCATGAGACTTCTTCGAAGGATATTATTGTTATGTGCAGGAGTTTCTCGAATGCGATGCTAAATGACTTGTGTAGTTGATTACTTTTTGCGTCTGATCAATATCTACCACTATATCGAATAATTTATAGCATCGCAAATACAATCAAAAGGATAAATAAGCGAAACGACTCGGACACAATGCAAATTCCCTATAAAGACTGAAATACAAAATCAGATAATAAGAGTGTTAAATTAATGAGGAAAAATATCTTATAATATGAGTGGTAAAAGTTTAATAAATCTATATATTATATCTATTACAAGTTCTTCCGTGCCACGTGCTATTACTTTTATTTTAACTATTTAATTCTTCTAACAGAGAGAGCCCTATACAACTAGTCGCTGTCCCTTATATACTAATCTTACATGAAGTAAAGTAGGGAGACTTACATGTGTGTGTCTCTCTCACGAACAGTAGTACACAAACACATGCTCTTGCGCTACAGCACATACATTTAACTTTACAATAGAAATGTACACATCTCAACAAAGAGTAAGCAATATATTAGTAATAAAATATTTAAGGAGATTGAAAAAACAAATATAAAACTATTATTATAACTTCTAAAATTAAATTACAAATAAAAATTCGTTCAATATATTTTTTAATAGTAATATATTTATCATTAATACAATTTACGATAGTGAACAGTTTCATTGCGTACAATGATAAAAACAATAATGAACTTGGTATAAAGAAAAATACAGGTGTTGCATATTACCATAAATATTTGACTGTAATGAACTACAACTTTTAAACGTCAGTGATTTGTTCATTTCGTAGAATTAGTATAATAAATTTGAATTGGTGTGCCACCGATTTGAATGAGAATAACGAGATAAGTTATGACGCTACCGATTACCTATAAAATACAAAAAAATATGCAATACTTTAATGATCTACCATCTAAATGTGAATCTAAAAAATCAATACAATAAGAATTACATTTCGATACGTACACCATAAATTAGTCTATTGTTGAGATCGAGGAAACCACAAGCGGTAAATGACAATGGATTTTGAACGAGTTGCAATGTGAAGTTGTAAACCTTAAAAAACAAAACGTATCGTAAGCTATTCCAATCAATTTCAAGTAAAATATGCGATAATTATATATTACCTCTTCACGAAATTCAATGCTGGTTGATGGTTCGTGCAATTCGCAGAGAATATCTCCCGTATTCGTTGCATGTAAAAAAGAAAAAAAAAAACGATACAAAAATAATCATTTCGTTTAGCATTTCTTTCGTGAAACTTTAAGATAAAATGTTTATCATAAATAAAATAAGGTGAGAATTAAATAACAAATATTTAAATAACATACCTCGGTTGCAGTTGATGCACATACGTAGCATACAATGAAAATTCTGAATACATGATAAAGAGTCCAATACCAATAAACCAAAGATATATAGAGATTATGATGATAGTTCATGGATTTTACATAATAGTACTGATTGTAGCACGATACTATGATTAAAATAAAACTTAGTGATACTGACATTAAAATATACAAACCATAAGCATCGTTTATATTCTTTGCACACTTTATTAATTCCAAATGTATTTCCCTTGAACACACACATATTCTTATTACACAGGGTTTTCAAAATAATGTAATTTTTAGGACAATCGTGTTATAGTATAATTACCTAATTTTTCTTATTTTTGAAATATTTCTGTCCGAATTACACGTTCCATGAACATCAGTTGCAGGTAAATCATTATTCCAAATTTGAAAAACTCTTTTATGTTGTGGCAAATCGATAGTGGAATTTAGCATACTTTTTAATAGTTCATTTAATTGACTAGATTTTTTTTTGATATATCTATGAAATAGTATATGGTTCATTAAAAGATTTGACAATAATTTAATTATTTTGTGTAATAAATTTAATAATTTTCTTGCCTTATCCAGAATAGAAACGAAGTATCTGTAATTAATAATAAGATAAAAGGAATTCTTCGAAGGTAAACGTAAATTGAAAGTGTCCAAAAATTGTAATCTATATATTCTAGCGATCGAAAACTCATAAGTATCTTAGAAATTGATATAAAAGCAAATAATATCACTAAGTAACACTGTTGTTTATAACATTCAGAAAAATTCATTGGTATATTTAATTTATTCATATTTTTATTACAAGTGTCCACTTGTAACATAATACGTTTTGTTTTCTACAAAAGATTAAATAAAAATCATTCTCATCTATATAAATGAAATATTTTAAAATAATGATAAAATCTTACCTTTCTTCTTAGTATCCCAGCAATACTCGTAAATAAATAAAATATGCATTCAATGTATCTGTAGATTTTATACATTGTTTTCGCGAAAGTCGGTATGTTTTGTTTAAGATAATAAGAATTATAAAAAGGAAATAATAGGAACATCAGTATATACATAATGTTAGAAAATAAAGCATAAATTATACCAATCGCATTTATTTTATTATCGAAGTAATATTCCGTTAAACCGGTCGCAAAAATTGAATTTAATATTACCAATGGTTTAATGCTACGTCGAAATTCTTTCGATATAAACATTTCTACAATAAATTCTTCGATGAAATAACTTTTATTTTTTTTCTTTTAGTCGAAGACACCAATTATTTTCAACAACTCCACTGATCGTTGATCGAAGTTCGAGCGTTGCATTGAAAATTTAAACTTGCTGTTTAAAACTTTAATTTGTTAATAATAAATACGAATTTGGTTTTATAGGTTCGTTTAGAAAGAAGGAAATATAGGAATATTCTCTGCGAAGTTTTGCAGTGACACTACTAATGTTCAACTTATTGCTCGCATTATATTTACCTTAGTATAGAATATTTTTTGTTAATCATGCTAGCGTAGAATGTGAATAGAATATTCCTTTATTCTTTTGTTTTTTTTTTCTAGTTGAAACCTACTAAAGGGAATTGAGTTTTTTCCGGATAGAAATTAAAAACGAATTATTCATTAGAAAAGTATTATCTTTTGCCTTTCCCTTCCCACCTCTTTTATTCTCTCTTTCTTTTATATTTTTTTCTTTCTGTTATAATGCAATAAGTTAAAAAATATAATGAAAAATGTAGCACATAAAATTATTTGATGTTTTATCGATATCGTTCGTTTCGTTTATTCTTCGTTTTTAATGTATAAATTTCTTTTTAAGAAAATTCTTCAAAGAAGAATACGAATTAAATCAAATATATTTTTTTTTCAAAGTATTTTACAAAATAAAGTTGATTAATGAAAGTTTATATAATTCGTTTATATAATTACTTATATTGAAGGTTTATGTAATTATGTTTATATTAATTGTTTATTCAATTTATAAGAATAAAGAAGCACTATACCGATTTATGATTTATGTCTAATTGAATCAGCTACTTGTATCAATATTACCAGGTATGTCGTTATAATACCTAGACACTGAGGAGTAAATAAATAAATTATTATTCATTTTTCTTATGCTAACATGATTCAACATATGTAATTGTACCAACCGAACAAATTTGTTTGCAATCAAAGTTATGTAAACCGAATGCGGAATACGCGTTTCGAAACTGCATCATTTGCATAGAAAATATTTCTACCTGTAAACAATATAGTAATTAATAGTATTGATTAAATAGTATACATTAAATTATTCTTGAAAATACTTAACAATAATGTTAACCTCTTTTTTTATTTCTTCGTCCATACTTTTTCCATAAAACGTGTGAATAATTTCATTTGTACGTTTAGCCTCAACAAGAAAAAAGATCATAAAATAATTAAATAAATAATATTAATAAAAAGAATAGAGAGAATACTTTTTTCTTACCTCATTCGTCGTACTATTGCAGACATAATTAACCATACAGATTCTCATAGAATAATGAGCAAAACTTATAATCATTATAACAAATTCAACAGTCAGACTCGTAATGCCAGATATTTCCTGGATGTAATTTTCATAGAAATTGTATAAGGTATGGGTAGAATACAAAACGCATATTGCAATTTCTAAAGATATCTGTATACCGTACATTTTACTAAAATTCTTAGAAATTCTGTATAATTCCAGATGTACCTGTCTAAAAACGAGGGAGAGAAACAATATTTAATTGATATATATATATAAAAATATATTATATTAATATTAATAATGTATATATAAATAATAATAATATATATATTATATAATTAAATTTATTATATATATATATATATAATATTGTAGTATCTATATAATTTATAAATAATATTTTATTATTAATTTCACCTGATCGTTCGTAAAAGTATTTTACTTCTCTTTAATTTATAATTAGCAACTTGCAACTTGGACTGCGTTTGACGTTTTGACGAAAATACGGATGTAAATAATTTTTTCGAATTTGCAGGAAGTGATCGTTCAATATATAAAGAACCATCGTCGTTTTCTTTGCGATCAATTATTTCCGATGCGATAGATGAAATCGGTAAAACGCTAACGTCGCTTAGAAGTTCGTTACAACGTTGAAATTCCGATTTAATGCACCTATTCGTTTCGAAGACTTTTCATTCATAACATAAGAAATTACTATTATAATACTTACGATCATTACGTACCTTACAATACTAATAAAATTAATTATCGGTACATATTGTACAAAAGAACCATACAACGATAAAATAATACAGGAACTTATGAAAAAAATATTAACTTTATTAAAGGTGGCGCGTAAAATCATTCCAGAAGCGAATACTATGTTTAATATAAATGTGTAAGTAAAAACAAACGTAATTTCATATTTCGTTGTTTTATGAATGTTGTTGAAATATGACGATGATCCTAACGTTTGAAGCGTCTCGTCGATCTCATTTATTCTTTTTTCACATATTTTCGATGACTGCATATTTATCAGTTCAAAAAAAATTAATTTATTAATTTCATTAAAATAATTTTAGTAATAATCATTTTTTATAAATATATTTTTATGTTAGACTTACGTTACTGTGGTACAATCCAAATAAAAGTTGAATAAGTAACACAACGGAACGAACAATCGTAAAAATGTATCTTAAATATCCATCGATATTATTGTTTCTAAGTAGTATCATTTGGTTTTCACGAGTGGACCAAGAAAAATGACACAGAGCAAATAATGACATCGAATAAATAAAACTAAGTATCGGTCGCGAATGATTACGTGGAAATTCGAATACTCGTAATCCAAAGATAGTACTTAAAATGTAAATTGGCCGTAATACGTCGTTTACACTTTTCGATGGAATTTTCTGGATTTTAGATGTTTCATTAACTTTTTTTTTTCTTAGAAACATTTCTATTAAATTTATCATTGCAACTTTGCCGTCTTTGCGGATTCTCCAACACCGGAACAAGTATTTTGTTTTATCGATATGTGCAATTGAAAATACCCCTGCTTTCGTTAGTTCTGCCTTTCTTCTTGTTTTTTTATACAATAAAAAACACAAAAGTAGTTCGATGAGACCTCTTAGAAGGATATTATTGTAATGTCCAGGTGTTTCTCGAATACGACGCTAAAAGACCTGTGTAGTTGATTACTTTTTGCGTTTGATCAATATCTACCACTACATCGAATAATTTATAGCATCGCAAATACAATCGAAAGGATAAATAAGCGTATACACAATAATTTGTTCATATATGGTGAATATCCTACTTGAAAACATATTAAAAGAAGCGTGTATTATAGATACGTTAGCAGGATAAAAATTACATTCCGTGCTATTGAAAAGTAAGCAAAAATAAGGAGCTATAGTTATTTCAAAAATTGATGTAAAGGTAGAAGTCTAAATTAAAATGTTAAGGTACTTAACTGTGTATAATAATATGTATTTTAAGTATAAAATAAGCTAATTTAATAGTTTTTAATAATTTGTCAAATATTTATTAAAAAAAACAGAATCAAATCTTAAAAGAAGGCAATAGCAGTAATTAAAATAATTAAAGAGATTGGAAAGGCAAGGACGAAACTATTAATTCAATTTTACAATTAAATATCTAAAAAAATTGGCTCAATATATCTTTTAATAGTAATTTATTTATCATTTATACAATTTACGATAGTGAACAGTGTCATAATAAAAAACAATAGTGCATTTGGTATAAAAACAAATACAGGTGTTGCATATTACAATGAATATTTGACTATAATGAACTAATATTCTTAGACGTCTTGTATAATAATCAATAATAAGTTGATTCCGAAGAATTGGGATAGGAAATTAGGATTGGTGTTCCACCGATTTGTATGAGAATAACGAGATAAGTTGTGACGCCACCGATTACCTATAAAATACAAAAAATATGCAATACTGTAATGATCTACCATCTAAATGTGAATCTAAAAAATCAATACAATAATAATTACATTTCGATACGTACACTATAAAACAGTCTATTGTTGAGATCGAAAAATCCACAAGCGGTAAATGACAATGGATTTTGAATGAGTTGCAATGTGAAGTTGTAAACCTTAAAAAGAAAAAACGTATCGTAAGCTATTTCAATTTGATTTCACGTAAAATATGCGATAATTATTTATTACCTCTTCACGAAACTCAATGCTGGTTGACGGTTCGTGCAATTCGCAGAGAATATCTGCCGTATTCGTTGCATGTAAAAAAAAAAAAAATAATATAAAAATAATCATTTCGTTTACCATTTCTTCGTGAAACTTTGAGATAAAATGTTTATTATACATAAATAAACGTAAGAACAAAATAACAAATATTTAAATAACATACCTCGGTGGCAGTTAATTCACATACGTAGCATGCTATGAAAACCCTGAATAAATAATAAAGAGTCAAATACGAATAAACCAAAGTTATATAGAGATGCTGACGATAGTCCATGGATTTAACATAATAGTACTGATTATAGGTCGTTGCTGTGATTAAAATAAAACCTGCTGATACTGACATTAAATTATGTAAACCATAAGTATCGTTTATATGCCTCGCACACTTTATTAATTCCAGATGTATTTCCCTTGAAAACACAATAAATATATTTAATTTATATTTATTTAAAATAATCCTTTCATAAAATTATATTTCTTGGGGGCTTCCTGAATATTTCAATCTTTAGAACAGTTGTTTTTAGTATAATTACCTAATTTTTCTTAGTTTCGCAATATTTTTGTTCGATTTACACGTTCTATGAACCCCAGATGCAAGAAAATCATTATTCCAAATTTGAAAAACTCTTTTATGTTGTGGCAAATCGATAGTTGTATTTAGCATACTTTTTAATAGTACATTTAATTGACTAGATTTTTTTTTGATATATCTATGAAATAGTATATGGTTCATTAAAAGATTTGACAATTATTTAATTATTTTGTGTAATATATGTGGGATGCGAGCACCTCCAAGCCAAACACTTAAGTAGGCGTTCGTGAGGAGATTGGACGGTAGGCCCTGGATAGCTTAATTGGTTAAAGAGCAGTTGCCCGGAAAGTGGAAGATCCGGGTTCGAGTCCTGGTCCAGTCTGTCCAACGGCCCAATTTTTTCACGAATCCTACATATATTTAATAATTTTCTTGCCTTATCCAGAATATAAAGGATGTATCTGTAATTAATAGTAAAATAAAAGGAAATCTTCGAAGGTAAACGTAAATTAACATTTTCCAAAAATTAAAATTCAAATATTCTAATGATCGAAAACTCATAAGTATCATAGAAATTGATATAAAAGACAATAATATCACTATGTAACACTGTTGTTTATAACATTTAGGCCAATTCATTGGTATATTCAATTTATTCATATTTTTATTACAAGTGTCCACTTGTAACATAATACGTCTTGTTTTCTACAAAATACAAAATAAAAATCATTCTAATCTATATAAATGAAATATTTTAAAATAATGATAAAATCTTACCTTTCTTCTGAGAATCCCAGCAATACTCGTAAATAAATAAGATATGAATTCGACGTATCTGTAGATTTGATACATTGTATTCGCAAAAGTCGGTATGTCTTGTTTAAAATAATACGAATAATGAAATGGATATTGTAAGAATATCAGTACATACATAGTATTAGAAAATAAAGCATAAATTATACCAATCGCATTTATTTTATTATCGAAGAAATATTCCGCTAAACCGGTCGTAAAAATTGAATTTAATATTACCAATGGTTTAATGCTACGTCGAAATTCTTTCGATATAAACATTTTTACAATAAATTCTTCGATAAAATAACCTTTATTTTTTTTCTTTTAGTCGAGGACACCAATTATTTTCAACAACTCCACTGATCGTTGATCGAAGTTCGAACGTTGCATTGAAAATTCAAACTTGCTGTTTAAAACTTTAATTTGTTAATAATAAATACGAACTTGGTTTTATAGGTTCGTTTAGAATGAAGGAAATATAGGAATATTCTCTGCGAAGTTTTGCAGTGGCACTACTAATGTTCAACTTATTGGTCGCATTATATTTACCTTAGTATAGAATATTTTTTGTTAATCATGCTAGCGTAGAAAGTGAATAGAATTGTCCTTTATTCTTTTGTTTTTTTTTCTAGTTGAAACCTACTAAAGGGAATTGAGTTTTTTTCGGATAGAATCTAATAATAAATTATTCATTTGAAAAGTATTATCTTCTGTCTCTACCCTAACTTCTCTCTTATTCTGTATTTCTTTCTTATTTTTATTATTTTTTTCTGGTTATACTCAATAAGTTGAAAAATACAATGAAAAACGTAGCTTAATATTATTTGATGCATTGTCTATAAAATTCGTTTCATTTATTCTTTATTTATAATATCTAATTTTTTTTATGAAAAAGAAGAAACTTTTTATAAAATTCAAAAGTTCTCTCGTTTCTTTTCGAATATTGCTGTTATTTATGCAAATGAATTATTTAAATATGTAAATTTTGTAGTCATTTATACAGTTTTGTTCCTTTTTTTGGTAAGTTTGAAATGTATAATAATATCTATTAACGGAACACATGTATTTAAGTACAAAATAAACTAATTAAATAGTTTTCAATAATTTGTCTAATATTAATTTAAAAAAAAAACAAAATTAAATCACAAGAATAGCATTAATAACAATACTTAAAAGAATAAAAATGAATAAAGCTTGTACAATGAGAGATTTCAAGTAAAAATTTACTTAATATATTTTTTAATAGTAATACATTTGTGTGGGGTTTGGAATTATTTAAGAAATATATATATGAATGTGTATAATGGTATGAGTGTGAGAATGATTGAAAGGAATGAAAGAATGCATCGGTCGAGGATAAAAAAAGGGATCGTTGCGTTAGATAAGGATGTTTGTTTAGGTTTAGGGTTACACCGTCTGGACTTTGTGTCCTTTAAGTGGCCACGTCGAAGCCTCTCGAGCGTTCTCGATTTTAAAGTGCAGAAATAGGCCAGTGAAAAATGGCTAAAATGCCTTAATTTTATGCATACTCTGGCAAACTTGATATAAAGGTAATTTGACGACACTGAATCGAATGGTGCTATTTTTTTGCAGTTTGATTTCAGCGTCTTAAAAAAGGGTAATAAATAGCCTTATCTTAGAATCTAGGCATTTAATCGAAAAAAGCTTCAAACAAAAGTTGTAGAGAATTGAAAAATACATAAAAAATGTTCTAAGGTTTATCTTCGTATCTGCAAAAATAAGCGAGAAAAAATATTGAAAAAAAATAATTGTAGAGTGGGCCGCAAAGTCCCGCCTATCCGTCGACTTTTACACGCGAGCGGGCTAGTGTGCGTGCGAGCGTCCGTGTGTACTAATTACACAACGAAGGATCTTCGGCAATCTTCGGGACTCTCGGTCTTGAATGCAAGTGCGAGTGAGAGAAGAAACCGATATTTCTCTCTTTCTATTTTTTCATGCGATAGCGAGTATTTTTGGTCCTGGCCATCGATAGTTGAGTGTTCTATATAAGATTTTTTCTTTCGGTAGCAAGCATTTTTCGTTTTGGCCATCGAGTGTCGAGCGTTCTGTATATCTATATATATCGGCGTGTAAGTGCGGCGTTTTTAAATCGAATCTTGATGCGTATGGCACGCCGTTTTTTTATTTATTGTCAAAAATAGTGAACCATGAATAAAAGAAAAACAATAATTCTTTCTTAATAAAATTTATAATAAATTTTTTTTTCCTTTTAATTTTTTTTTCTTAATAAATTTTTCCTAATAAAATTTTTATAACAACGGGTGACGATGGAGGGGATGTTGAGTATAAGTAGGCGACGGAAAGGACTGGTGGGTGCGTTATGTAATTGTTTTTTGGTTGAGACGACGAGTGTGAAGTGTAACAAAGAAAATACGGAAGACAACGGGGGACGGCGAAGGAACAAAAGACGATGATAGGCGACGACGAGTCGGGTTCGGGTGTTCCTTGCTAATTAAGACTGTTGTTTTCGGACGTAAAGGGTTACACCTAGTATATCGTAGCATTAGATTATTAGTTTAGAATATAGATACCTACTATTCTATCTCATAAAAACATTATACCTTATTATTTATTAATAAATAAATACTACCATTATAAATATAAATCTTACACATTTATCATTTATATAATTTACAGGAATGAAAAGTATCATTGTGATTTAGGATTATTTTCTTAACGAATTACTTTCTTGTACCATGATAACCGCGTATGTCGTGACGACCCCAATACACTGAAGAATACAACGCAAAATATAATTATGATTTGTAATTATTATTCGTATATTTTTTAATTTACTTTATAGGTAAATAAATTTTACCAACCGAACAAATGTATTTGCGACCAAAATTAAATAAACCGAATGCGGAATAGGAAGATTGACATTGCATCATTTGCAATGAAAATATTTCCACCTTTGTAAACAAATTAATTATTATTAATTAAATTAATCTTCAAATATTTCATAATATATTATTAACCTATCTTTTTATTTCGAAATCCGTATTATTTGCATAAAATAACTACTATTATAGAACCATTATACTTTTATTTATTATTTACTATTTTCTTTTTACATTTATCTACTTACTGTGCGTTACTACTAATATAATGATAAGTTTAATAATAATTACATAATTTTAATTTCTGTTTTGTTTTATCTATACATTACATTGTACTATACTGTAATTAATGGCCTTTAGGGAGCCTAGGCTCTAGGGTCAATAAAATATTATTAAATAAATAAATAAATAAAATGTATGAATAACTCCGCCTGCATGATCGCAGATCAGCGATCATGTTGCCGGTCCTAAGCCCGGGAAAAGGAGGAAGGTTGTTGGATCAGGTTAGCTCCCTACCCAACGTAAAAAAAAAAGAAAATTGCTCATAGAAAAGAGTTTTGGCCTCGGAACAGGACGGAAATACAGATGACGACACACGCAAGAAAATGGACAAAGAAATGGAAGAAAGAACACATAATGCGACTGGCTACATGGAACATCAAGTCATTCAATAATAAAGATCAAGAGACCCTGAAAGAACTGAAGGATAATAACATCGATATTTGCGCCTTACAAGAGACCAAAAAGAAAGGCAAAGGGCAAATACAGTACGAAGACTACTTAGTGATATATAGTGGGGTAGAACAACAAATCAGGGCAAAAGAAGGGGTAGCCATCGCAGTGTCTAAGAAGTATCAAAACAACATACAAGAATGTAGATACGTATCTTCACGAATCTTGGTTGTAAAAATGGAAGCGGATGACAAAAAGTTAAATATAGTGTCAATTTATGCACCCGAAGATAACAAATCGAAGGAAGAAAGAGAAGCCTTCTACGACCAACTACAAAATTTAGTCGGATCATTACCAAGTAACCAACAAATAATAATCCTTGGAGATTTTAACGCCCGCATCGGAAACGAAATAATACCTGGAATTAAACAAAGGTTCAACGAAAATGTGTTAAATGATAATGGAGAACTTATGACACAATTGTGCACATTTAACGAGCTAAGGATTAACAATACATTTTATAACCACAAAGAGCACTACAAATTCACATATAGCAACACCAGAGGCTTCAGGTCTACAATTGATTACATTGTTACTAACAGATACGTCCAACCAAACCAAATACTAGATGTTAGGACATTAAACTCCGCGAATGTAGGAAGCGATCATAGCCTGCTATTAGCAAAAATAAGAATGAAGTTTAAACCCCAAAGGAATCTTGCACGAGCAACTCAAGAATCGAAAATAAACATCGAGTCACTATGGAACTTACCAACCAAACAACTATACGAGAACAGGTTGAAAGAAAAAATCGAAAAAGACCCAATAAAAGAAGAAGATAACATAAACATAGCCTGGAAGAAACTAAGAACCAACATCTTAGAAGCTGCATACGAAGCCCTGGGAACACGAACTGTAAAAAACCGGGCTAGAATGATCAAGACTCCTTGGTTCCGCCCAGAGATTAAGGAAATATGCAAAAAAAAGAAAATGGCATACCTTAACTATAGGACATTACGAACACCTGAATCATACGAAATGTATAGACGAATCCGGAATCAAGCACGACATTAGTAAGGCAAACAAAACAACATCATTGGGAGATTTTTTCGAAGAGAATGGAGAGTGACTTCTATGGACTACAAAAACAAATCTGGCGATTTATTAGAAATCAAAGAAAGGAGGTCAACGAAATGATCGAAACAAATCAGATCACAAGAGAAACCTGGATTAGTTACTTAACAGAACTCTATAAATCAGAAGAACCTCAAGTGGAACTAAATACGCCAGAAATAGTAACTAAAAACGACATACAAATTGAGTCCAGTGATGTAGAAACAGCTATTCGAAACTAAAGAATAGGAAGAGCTCAGGGCAAGATGGCATCCCAAACGAATTACTAAAATATGGTGGCCAACGTCTCACACAACAGTTAACATTCCTAATCCAAAAAATACTATGCCAACACAAAATACCTGATGAATGGCGAACCAGCACAACTATAGTTATGTTTAAAAAAGGAGACAAAAAACTACCTACAAATTACAGGGGAATAAATCTTTTAAATACTTCATTGAAACTAACAACAAAAGTCATAACGAATAAAATTAACAGCTTAACGAATCTAGAAGACGAACAACAGGGATTCAGATCAGGTAGATCATGCACAGACGCGGTTTTCATCATAAGACAGATAACAGAAAAATCAATTGAATACAACAGACCAGCATATATGTGTTTCATTGATCTGGAAAAAGCATTGACCGGGTGCAATTAAAGGATGTTATTCACCTCCTTTATAACCGACAAATTCCGAATAATCTTATTAAGACCATAGAGAACATCTATAGAAACAACAAGATCCAAGCAAGATAAATGGTGCCTTGACTGAACCGATTGATGCAGGTCGTGGTATCCGACAAGGGGATTCCCTAAGTCCCCTGCTTTTTAACATCATCATGGACGAAATAATAAGAAACGTAAGACTGCTAAAAGGATATAAAATGGGCAGCGAAGAAATAACCATCCTATGCTATGCTGATGACGCTGTATTAGTGGCCGAAAATGAGGATGATCTACAACGTCTACTACACCGATTTAACTGCATAGCCAAATCATTCAACATGAAAATATCGGCCCAGAAAACTAAATGCATGACAACATCAAAGACGCCGTTAAGATGCAAACTGGAAATTGAAGGGAAGGTTATTCAGCAGGAAATGAGATTTAAGTACCTAGGAATAGAAATCTCAGGATATGGTGATGTTGAAGCAGAGGTAAGAGAACAGACAATGAAGGCATCCAGAATAGCGGGTTGTTTGAATGACACAATATGGCGAAACAAAAACATTGACATAGAGACCAAAGCAAGAATCTACAAGGCAATGGTAAGACCTATTATGTCACATACCGCAGAAACTCGACCAGACACGGCGAAAACGAAACAGTTACTAGAGACAACCGAAATGAGAATTCTTCGCAGAATAGCTGGGAAAACACTACTGGATCGAGAGAGAAGTGAAGATATAAGAAGAACATGCAAAGTGGAAAACATCAACGAATGGATACTAAAAAGAAAAAAAGAATGGAACGAACATATTAACAGAATGGACAACGGAAGAATTGTCAGAATTGCACGGGATAAGTCACCTGTAGGCCGCAGAAGCACGGGACGCCCACGAAAACGATGGTGCGACAATTTAACAGTGCAATAGGCAGAAAAACGTCGTTACGAAACAGGCAATTTGCCTAAACTAAAGAAAGAAGAAGAAGAAGAAGAAAATGTATGAATAATTTCTTTGGTACGCTCAGCCAGAAAAAACAATCACGATTATTATGAAATAAAAGTAATAATTAATAATAAATTTTTAATACCATACTTCTTCCTTTTTTTTGTCGCATATGTAATTAATTACAAAGATTTTGATCGAATATGTTAAACAGACTAAAATCGCAGAAACAAATTGAATATTAATATCAACGTTTTTATTTGTTTCGTTCGAATATTGTTTATAAATAACGTATATTATATTTATGTTACACGAAATATATGTTACTATTTGCAATGACATTTGTATACCGTACATATTACCAAAACTTGCCGATATTCTGCATAATTCCAAATGAATTTGTCTACAAAATAGAAACATTTGAATTTGAGATAATTCGAAATAATTATATTTATAAAATGTAATATTAACCTGATAGCTCGTAATAATTTTTTTCTTCTTCTTCTTCTTCATTCTTTAGTTTAGGCAAGTTGCCTGTTTCGTAACGACGTTTTTCTGCCTATTGCACTGTTAAATCGTCGCACCATCTTTTTTGTGGGCGCCCCGTACTTCTGCGGCCAATCGGTGACTTATCCCGTGCAATTCTGACGATTCTTCTGTTGTCCATTCTGCTAATATGTTCGTTGCATTCTTTTTTTTTACTTATTCCGAGGCAGAGTGTCGTTTCTATGAGCCGAAATTTTTTTTTTTTACGTTGGGTAGGGGGCTAACCTGATCCAACAACCTTCCTCCTTTTCCCGGGCTTAGGACCGGTAACATGATCGCTGATCTCGATCCGCCCAGCGATCATGCAGGCGGAGTTAATAATTTTCTACTACGATTTAATTTGTAACTTTTAACTTGCAATCGTGAATGCATTCTATTTAATGACGATTGAATGTTAAAAATCTTACTGGAATCAATGGTAAAAAAATTTTTCTGTTAATTCCAATGCAATAGAAGAAATTGGTAAAATATTTATGTCACTTAATAAATCGTTTGATCTTTTGAATTCCGATTTGACGGACCTATTGTTTCAAATTTGATTAGTAATAATAATAAAGAATAAATATTTCATATTGTTACATACCTAAACATCGTGCAGAATTCAAAAAGTAGTAAAAATTCGACAATAAATACGTAAGTATATTGACAAAATGATAAATAAAATTCTAACGGTAGAAAATCCATTGAATGTAGCGATTTCTGCTCAAAGGTATACGAAGTGAGAAGAATTACATTAAGTAATATAAAAGCTATTGCTTCGATGATAGTTTTTTTATAAATTTGATCGAACGATGATAACGAACCTAATGCCTTCAATGTTTTGTCGATTTCGTGCATTTTTTTTACGCATAATTGTAATGACTGCATGGAATTCATTTGAAAAAGAAAAAAAAAGAATTATTGATTAATTTCATATAGAATTAATTAAATAATTAAAAATAAATTAATATAATAAATAAATATATAAATTTAATTAATATAAATAATAAATATATAAAATAAATAATTAATTAAAATATATAGTAGAATATAATTTATTTAATAAATTATTAGATTTAATAACATAATATTAAATAATAATAAAATATTTGTTATATTTTAATAAAAATTTAATATTTATTAAAATAATATTATATTATATTTAATTTATATTTATATTATATTTAATAAATTTAATATTTATTATAAAATAATGTATATATTTTAACTAATATTTAATTAACATATATATAACATTATATAAAAAATTATATCACGTATATTAAATAATTATTAATTATCATAATTTTTGTCAAACTTACCTCGGTCTGTTGTAATCCTTTCATAGCTATAGTAAACAAGACGATCAAATTTGTAAAATATATCAAATTATCTACAGTCTCGTCGAATTTAAATACACCAAAGTGTTCTGAATTTTTATCGAGATAACTCCAAATGCCATAATTTAGGGCCAACAATGATATAGAATAAATCAAACTGAGCATCTGTCTAAAATATTTTCATGGTATTTCGAACACTCGTAATCCAAATATAATACTTAATACGTTGATCGGTCATAAAACATCGTACAATGTTTTCGATCGTGTTTTGTCATTTGTAAAGATACCATGAACTTTGATTTTTTTTATAAATATTTCTATTAAACTTTTCATTGCAATTTGGTAGGTTTCTTTTATTTTTTTCTTTAAATCCAATCACATACTATTGTACAGTAAAAAAAAACAACAAAATTTAATTTCAGCCGATCGATAATGTTTAATAGTTTCTTTATGTTTTTTCTTTTTTCTTTTTTCTTTTTTTTTATTTGATTAAACACGAACTGTTTATATACGATGAGATGTCTTCGAAGGGCGCAAAGGTTATGCGAATAAATTTTCTCGAACGCGGCGCTGTTTATTTTATCGAGCCAATAATATACGTTCTGTTTAGTTGACATGTATTAATAATCCTTATCATATTTGATCTAATTTATAAAACATTTGTCGGAAATGAAAATTCGTATGATAATACAACGTTGATTGAATTAGTTCACAATACTTTATTCAATTATTTTCTATGTAAAATATACAGTAGATGTTAAGATTAACATAAATCTAATTGTTTAAATAATAAATCAAATTTATAAAACGCCTAATTAATTTTAAAAATAACTGCGTAAGATCAAATAAAAAATAATTCCAATTAATCTAAACGCTGTCGTATTTTTCATTAAAAATTTGTTAATTTTTATTGAATATAATTTTTATTAATATTAATAATAATATAATTAATAATAATAAAATTATTATATTAATATTAATTTCCTGTGACACTTTTATTAATTATTATTAACATTATAAAATTCATTTTTATTATATTTTCATAATATTATATAATTTCATTGTTTTAATCATTTCATTATACTTTTATCATTTATACAATTTACTGGACGAATAAGTGTTATTCTGATTTATGATTCTTTTCTTATTGAATCAGATACTTGTATCAATATAACCAAGTATGTCGTTATAACACCGATGCACTGAGGAATTAAACAATTAATTAAATTTTGTATTTTTTCTCTCGTGATTTAAACTAAACAAAATAAAATTAAATATACTAACCGAGCCAATTCGTTTGCAATCAAGATTATAAAAACCGAATGCTGTAAATGCTGTACGGCATTGCATCATTTGCAATGAAAATATTTCCACCTGTGTTAACAAAATTATTAGTATTAATTAAATGAATCTTCTTAAATATTTCGTAATATTTTATTAACCTCTCTTTGTATTTCGTAGTCCGTATTATTTGCATAAAATGTATGAATAATTTCTTTAGTACGGTCAGCCTAAAAAACAAAAAAAAAACAAAAACAAAATCATCAAATTAATAAATAAATAAATAAATAAATAAATAATAATAATAATAATAATAATAATAATAATAATAATAATAATAATAATGATAATATAATAAGAATATAATATACTTTTTTTCATACCTCTTTCGTAGTTCTATCACAGATGACAGTAATAAAAAAGATTCTTGTCAAGAATGGTAAAACGGATAGAATCGTAGTAATGAATAACAAAATAAGACCGTATGATTTTTTACTTTCCTCCGAATAAGTTGCATAAAAATTGTATAACCAATATGTGTTACATAAAATACACATTACCATTTCTAGGGATATTTGTATACCATATATCATACTAAAACATTTCGATAATTTGCATAATTCCAAATGAACCTGTCTAAATCATATAAATATTAATATAAATATCAAATTATTATATAACGTATAATATTTTAATATTAAATTAATATTAAATTAAATTAAAATATAATATTCATCGTAATTACTCACCTGATCGTACGTAATAATTTTTTACTTCTATTTAATTTATGACTCGCCACTTGCAATCTCGAGTGCATCTTATGCAACGACGATGAAATGTCAAATAATTTGTTGGAATCAACGAAAAACGATCTTTCAATTAATTCCGATGCGATAGAATTAATTGGTAAAATATTTACGTCGCTTAGTAAATCGTTTGCTCTTTTAAATTCCGATTTGACGCATCTGCAATATTTTTCAAGATTGTTTTTTTTTCTATTTTCAAATTTACTAATTATTTAATATACTTAATACGAAATTTGGATTTGACAAATTAATAAAAAAATATATTTTTTTGTCGTTTAATTTCTAATTTCTTACACAACTATACGTACCTCACTATTGCAAAGAACTCAAAAACCAGCAAATATTCGATCATGAAACTATATATATATTTAATCGCAAATAAATACAACGATATTGATTTATAAAACTCCTTATTCGTTAAAACCATTCCTGAGATAACTGATGCGAAGAACAGGAATATAAAGAGCCCCGGCATCGTAAGGCTAATTATTATTCTTTTGTAAATTTTATCGAAAGATGACGACGAACCTAACGCACGTAGCGTTACGTCGATCTCGTGTATTTTTTTTTCACATAATTTGACGGACTATATACATATTTATAACGTTAGTATCGAAAGAAAAATTATTAATTAATTTCATAGGAAAAAGAAAAACAAAAAAAAACAAATACATATTCATTTATCATAAATAATATTTCCAAAAAAAAAAGAAAAAAGAACAACTTACCTCGCTTTGATACAATCCCATAGCAACAATGACAAATATCACGACATAATTCGAAAACCATATTGAATTGTTAACAGTATCGTTAAAAATAAGTACCTTTGTGTTATTCATATTCTTTGGACGATACATAAAATTGCCAGAATTAAAACCGTACAACAATAACGAGTATAACCAACTGAGTAACGGTCTAGAATGATCTCGTGGTATTTCGAAAATGCGTAATCCAAATATAATGTTTAATATTTTGATCGGTCTTAAAACGTCGTAAATAGTTTTAGATGATATTTTATCGATACGACTAATTTCACGAGGTTTTTTTTTCTTATTCGTTAATAGATCAATGAAATTATCCATTATCACTATAAGGCGTTGTCAGTTTTATATTTAACGATGAAAAAAGATAATCGAAAAATAATATTCCTATAAATAAATAATTGAATTCGAAAACGATTCGAATACACAACACTTCTCCTCGTAATTGTCCCTATTTTTTTCTTTTTCCTGTTTTTTCTTTTTTTTCCTCCCGTTTATTTCTTATTTTTAGAAACACTGTAATAACGGAGTACGATGAAATGTCTATGAAGGGTATTAAAGTAATGCTTATGAGTTTCTCCAATGCGGTGTTGTGAAACTCACCTTAGTCAATAATGCTGTCTATTTCATTGATAACCATCACTTTCCTGATTAATTTCTAATAATGGCAAAGATGATTAAAAGATAATACGATAATTTATTAACATAATATATATATGTACAAACTTACTATCTGTTTTTCTTTATACATTATCTTTATATATAACACTAGTTTACAAAATTTAACTTATTATCTATTAACGACAATTTTATTAATGATAATGTTAAATTGTGATCCTGTTTTTGTCAAATCTAACCTCAAAAATTTCTCTATACCTCGAGTTAATTTTGTTTTTGATTTTCATCATTTATGCGTATTTAAACAAAACGATTATTTTTATTTAAAAAATATGACCGAATTATAATTTCGTCTATCAATAAACAGACTTTTATGATGACCACGTTAGTCTCATGTGAAGTAATACTTAAAATTAAAAAGCAAATCTAATTCCGATTAGTTTTGTTATCAATCAGTAAGATCATTATAACAATGCTATAAAATTTGCATTTGAAATGTAATTCTAATGATAATTATTAACAAATATTACCATAATCGGTATATAAAAAAAAAATAGAAAATGTCGCTTATTGCCATAAATATTTGACGTGTAACGAATTAAAATTTTAAAACGTCAATAATTATTTGATTCCGTAGAATTGGAATAGAAAATTTGGATTGGTGTGCCACCGATTTGAATGAGAATAACGAGATAAGTAGTGACGCCACCGATTATCTATAAAATACAAAAAATATGCAATATTTTAATGATCTACCATAAAACTGTGAATCTAAAAAATCAATACAATAAGAATTACATTTCGATACGTACACCATAAATTAGTCTATTGTTGAGATCGAGGAAACCACAAGCGATAAATGACAATGGATTTTGAACGAGTTGCAATGTGAAGTTGTAAACCTTAAAAAAACACAAAACGTATCGTAAGCTATTAAAATTAATTTCACGTAAAATATACGATAATTATTTATTACCTCATCACGAAATTCAATGCTTGTTGACGGTTCGTGCAATTCGCAAAGAATATCTCCCGTATTCGTTGCATGTAAAAAAGAAATAAAAAAAAACGATATAAAAATAACCATTTCGTTTACAATTTTTTTCGTAAAACTTTTAGATAAAATGTTTATTATAAATAAATAAACGTAAGAAGGAAAAAAAAAAAATAACGAATATTTAAGTAACATACTTCGGTTGCAGTTGATGCACATAGTGGCATACTATGAAAATCTTGAATCCATTGTGAAAATTCCAATAGAAGAAAGAACATAATCGAAAGAAATGCTCATGGTAATTTGTAGTTTTTATAAAATAATACTGATTGTAAGACACTGCTATGATTAAAATAAAACTTGTTGATATTGACATTAAAATATGCAATCCGTACGCATCGTTTATGTTCATTGCACACTTTATTAATTCCAGATGTAATTCCCTTTCGATTAAAAAAAATCAATTAAATTTATATTAAAACACGAAGTAATAATTATTAACAAAATTTCATTGTACAGAGTGTCCCAAAAATCGTTTCATTGATATAGACAAATTATAGGATTTATTTTTTAGAAAAATATTTAAAGTTGGCCAGGTATAATTATATTTGAAAATTAGAAATTCATATTTTGTAATGAATGCAACAAAATATTGATTCCTAGTTTCGAATTATCTTTTTTTTCTTCTGAATAAAGTGAGTTTTGGGACAATAATTGTTTTTTAGTATTATTACCTAATTTTTTTTAATTTTATAATATTTTTATCCGATTTATATGTTCCATGAATATCAGATACACGAGAATCATTATTCCAAAATTGAAAGATTCTTTTATGTTGTGGCAAATCGATAGTGGTATTTAGCATACTTTTTAATAATACATTCAATTGACTAAATTTGATTTTAATATACCTATCGAATATACAATAATTCGTTAATAGATTTGACTAATTATTTATTAATTTTGATGGAATATATAATTTATCAAAAAAAACAATTTACTTACCTTATCCAAAATATAAAAGTAATATCCGTAACAAACACCATGAAGAAAGGATAACGTTCAAGATAAATAAAAATGAAAATTTCTTGAATATTAATATCCGGTTGCAGTAACCATCGATAACTCGTTATTATTATAAGAAATACAATTGCACAAGAAAATAACACTAGTAAACATTGTTGTCGAAAACATTTAGAAAAATTCATCGGTACATTTAATTGATTCATATTACGAACACACGTCTCCAGTTGTAACATGAAACGTTTCACCTTCTATTAAAAAAAAAAAAAGAACAAGAAAAAATAGTATGAAAATAGAATATAATACCGAAAAATAATTGTATAAAATAAAATAAAAAAACGATATTTCACCTTTCTTCTAAGAATCCCAGCGATAATGGTAACAATTACAAATATAATCTCATTAACATTGTACATTTGATATGACAGTTTCAATAGATATGGTAATACTTTTTTAAAATATTTCCAAGAAAATGAAAATAATGATATCATAGATAAATACGAAACAAGACTAAATAATCCATAAATTAGACCAATCGTATTGATTTTATCGTCGAAGTAATATTCCAATAAACCGGTCGTAAAAATGGAATTTAATAATACCAATGGTTTAATGCTACGTCGAATTTCTTTCGATAGAAACATTTTTTATAATATTCTTTTGTTTTTGGTTTCTTTTCTTTTCCTAGATGACAAATTATTTATTTAATAAATCGATTATTATTCGAAAGAATAATTTAAAACTTGTTCCGTACTAAAATAAAATCTCGATAATGAAAAATGTTAATTTAATATTACAAAAATTGAAACATGATGTATTAAACAAATAAAATAACCGAATGGATAGAACTATTACGTGCGTTATGGTTTACTGTAACACTACGAATGTTCCCAACTCGTCGTTTGCATTTATATGTTATTACATTAGTACCGAATATTATTATGATAATCCACGATAGCGTTAGAAAGTGTTAGGTATTTCTTTCGTTTAGTTTTGTCATTCATTCCTTTGAAACCTACTTACGGGTATTACGTTTTTATTAAATAAAAATGAATAAAATATTACTCGCTTAGGGCAAATGCTATCTTTCTATCGTTCTTATCTAGTGAATTTTGTTATCTTTTACTTTCTTATTTTCTTCTTATATACAAGTAGCAATAATGAAATGAATTTGATGTTTAGCATTAAATATTAAAAATGTAAGGAATTAAATTTCCTGTGTTCTCGTTTTAAATTCATTGCTTGTCAAAATCGTCGATTTGTTTTATAATAAAAAAAAGACAACAAATGTGTCAACACTGATATAAATAATGTTCGGGGAAAGTACCTATTTTTAAAGTGATGACAAAACTTTTTACTCGAATATGTTAACCATATTATTAAATTTATTTAAACTTATTACAATTTATTATTTAATATGCGTATAACATTTTCATATTAAATGTCTGACGAGTTATTAATCGATAACGTCGAATTTTGACTGAAAATATTTGATGGTAGGTTCTCGATTTGTATCAGAATAACGAAATAAGTAATCATGATGGTAATTATCTAAAAAGAAATATAATTAATATCAGTTTCTTTTTTTTTAATTATTTATAAAATAGAATATTTTTAACTTACGTTACGTATCAATGTATAATCGAGATCGAAAAAGCCACAGCTGGTAAATGACAATGGGTTTTGTAGTAGTTGTAGAGTAAAATCATATATCTAAAATTTCATTATAAATCGTTAAATGTTTATTATAATTTCTTTTATATAAAAATAATCAATTACCTCTAAACGAAATTCCTTACTGTTTGACGGTTCGTACAATTCGCAAAGAATATCTCCGGTATTCATCGCATGTAAAAAAAAAAAAGAAAAAATGAATAATTATTTCATTAAAAAATAATATAAAATAAAAATTCTAATATCGAACAAATATATTATAATAATTAAGTATTAATACTTCTGTTATAGTGGTTGAAAAAACATCACTTATGATGATCAATTTTAATCCGAATAAAGTTACCCAGTAAATGTATAAACTAAGCAGACCATAATCCTCCGCTAAAATGTTCTTGTACGAGTAGTATGCCGATGTAATAAATATTATAAAGGTCGTTGTAACAGATAACAAAATATGGAATCCGTATGCGTCGTTTATATGTCTAGCACATTTAATTAATTCCAAGTGTATTTCCCTTTGATTTAAGCAAAAGAAAATAACATATATTTGTAATATTATATTTACGTATTAACAAATAAATTCTAACAACAAATCGTTCCATACTATTATACTAAATCATAATTACCTTATTTTTTGAATCTTCAGAACCATTTCGTTAGATTTATCCGATTGATTAGTATCATTCTTATTATTATTTGTCATTCGAAATACTCTTTTATGTTGCGGCGAATTAATAGTACTCTTTAACATACTTTTTAATAATGCGTTCAATTCTTTAAATTTTATCTTTATATATCTGTTTAAAATAAAAAGATGATTGGAATTCCTCGAATAATTTTTTTTGATAAATATTTTCAATCGTTCATGTGTAACAATTCAAATTATTGATAATTACCTCATCCAAAATATAACCGTAAAATCAATGATTAACAAAACGATAAATGGATAACGTTCGATGTAATATGAAATAGCAATTATCCAATAATCATTACTAATTAATATTAACCACGAATAATCAAAAACTATCATTATTATTAACAATATAATCAAGAGTAAAATGATATAACATTGTTGCCAAAAATATTTCGATAAATTCATCGGTACGTTTAATTCATCCATTGCACGGACACAATTTTCTATTTGCAATAATAAATGTCTTACTTTCTGTAATCAACAACAACAAAATCACGCATAAAATAATGATAAATATAAATATAAATAAAAAATAATTATAAAGATTTTACCTTTCTTCTAAAAATCCCAGCAACAATTGAACCAATGTGATTAAAAAGATCGCTATAAACGTATACGTAAAGTGTTACTTGTTTAATAAACGGTTCCTTCCAAACAGAAGATATCGAAGGAAAGGAATATATGTAAATCATCAAAATGTAAAATGTAATAGAAAAAAAAGCGTGAATCGAACCGATCAAATTTATTTTATCATTTACGTGATATTCCATCAAACCGGTAGTGAAAATTGAATTAATTATTATTAAAGGGTTTATACTACGTCGAAATTCAGACGATATGAACATTCTGGTTTTCAAATATTCTCGGTTAAAAGGAAAAATAATTTCTATGTTATTTTATTTCTTTATCGTCAATAAACAATAACAATAAAATTGTTTATTTTTCAATACACCGATAGGAAAACTTGTTTCTTATAATAGTTCGTGTGCAAAATATATATTCAAATTGAGAACATTCACTGGTGAGGTTAGATGTTACACTAAGGACATTTCATTATATAACTTGCACATTAGGTCTCATTACGTTAGTAGCAAATGACATTATGAATTATGCTTGCATTCCGAGGTGTCGGAACAATATTTTTCTTGTGTTCCGTTCTTTTTTTTTATTTACTCGTTCGATAAAAAGCTTCTTATCGAATATAAATTAATATTATAAATGTATTTTTCAAACAAATGTTATCTTATTGCGTAATATTCTTTATTATTTTCTTCTTTTTATTTTTTACTTGTTCTTTTTTTCTATTTTCTTTTACCCCTTCAATGACGCAGAAAAAAAAAGTAGAAAGGTATGACATTATAAGTAAATACTGTATCATTCCAATAAAAATTTAAACTATAATACAATTTGATATTTGTTAATTTCAAGAAATACAAATATAGATATAATCTAAAAGTTATATTAGTAATAAAAAATTACTTTTCATTTGAATTTCATTATTATTATTAACTATCGATAAATAATCATTCTCAGTTTTGACAACAAACGTCCTATCAAAAATCTGAACAATCATCATTAATAATAATATTTAATTGTTGAGAAAAGATTAATAAAAATTCTCGTCGCCGTGTATAGTAAGCAGATGAATTTACGTGCATAACATTGATTTTATAGAAATTTCCAAAAATCATTATTCTACATTAGTAAAATTTTGGATCGAATCTTCTAATGGTATCCTTTCAAATTGCATGAGAATAATGACATAAGTTGCAATAGTACCAATTATCTACAAATAATAATAATGATAATAGTAAAATATTATTTAGTAATTAAACAACATTTTAAATGAAATTTATTGTATAATATTAAGTTAATATCGTATTTATAGGATTAAAACTTATTCGTTTCTTTTTCATCAGTCATTGTTTTTTTTTCTTTTTAAAACATCACAATGTTGAATTATTGTTTTTATTCTCGAAACTAATTTTAGGTTTCTCACCAACTTGAATGAGAATAACGAGATATGTTGCAATTGAACCGATCGCCTAGAATTAACGATAAAATTTTTATAAAATTAAAATTATCAAAAAAGAAAAAAAAAATATATTAAATTAATGTTAATATTTTCTACTTACACTATATACAAATGTATGATTCAAATTGTAAAATCGGCAAGAGGTAAAAGTCAAACGATTATTGACGAGTTGAAATAGAAAATTAAGAATCTGTGAAAGAAAAAAATGATATATTTCATATTTATATATTATAAATAAAATATTTGATATGCGAAATAGTTATTCTCACTTCGTCACGAAATTTTTTACTCGTCGAAGGTTCGTACAATTCGCAAAGAATGTCTCCGGTTTTCACGGCATATAGAAAAATAAAAAAAACAACAAATTAGTATATATATATACATTTAATAAAATTCATAAAAATAATTAGAAAGAAAACAAAAACTCAATTGCATATAAAAACATACTTCTGTAATCGTAGTCTCGCATACGTTATTTATTGCACAAATCTTGATGAAAAAATACAATATCCAATAAAAATGTGTACCGAATTCTTATAAATAATTGTCTGGTTTTTTAATAATTACTGTAACATAAAAAGTGTATAACATCGATATAACAAATACCACCGACGAAGAAACGGATATTAATATTTGTAATCCGTAAGCATCGTTCAATATTCTTGCACATTTGATCAATTCTAAATATATTCGTCTGCAAACAAAAGAAATAAAAAGAAATAGAATCAAATGTATAATAATCAAAGAAGGAATAATAATAAATATAATATAATCAATGACTTACTTAATTTTTCTTATTTTTATATAATTTTCATTAGATTTGTGTACGTTCGATAAATAATAGATAACGAAGAATCATCTTCCCAATAATCTTTCATTCGAAGTACTCTTTTATGTTGCGGTGAATCGACAATTGTTGTTAGCATGCTTTGTAGTATAACATTTAATTAAATAATTTTCATCTTTATATACCTTAATAAAATTATTTAATGTTTTAAATGTGAGTGAATATCAACTTATTTAATAAATAAATTATTTGTATATATATGTTAAGCAAAAAATTGCAATAATTAGTGAAACTTATTATTCATTTCTAATACATCATATATATGTAATCTTACATTTATATATTAATATATATACATAAATATTTGAATAGATTTCTTGTAACTTACCGAATCCAAAAGAAAAAAGTAAAATCAACGATATTCGTTACAATGAGAGGATAATTATTGAAAAAATAGAATAATATTTTCCAACTTTGATCTATTTTCGCAGAATTAACCCAAAAAACATGGACTAAAGTGAAACCGACTAACATTAACATTAAAAGCACACTGGCGATGCATGTGTCAAATTCTTCCATTTTTAATGTACAAATTTCCAATTGTTTCAAAAATAATTTCATCCACTGTCAAACACGAATATTTATAAGATCAATTTTAATTTGTCACATTATTCGTATCAAGTATATGAAGCATTATTATTAATAATTAGAATAAATAAAATAGTAGAAGAAAACACAATTGATCAACTAATTTAAGAAAAAACAATTTACCTTTTTTCTCATTAAACCAGCTATTATTGCTAGGACACAGGAAAAAGTGTTATAAATTATCTGATAATTTACGATTATTGTCGCCACTGTTCTAAAACCAACCACAATAATAAGATCCATTTTATTATTGAACGTATAAATTAAAACGCTATAACAAAGTAAGCAACAAATTGCATAAATAAAACCGATAGTGCAAGTAGTTCGATCAACGAAGTATTCGATTAGACCAGTGCCCACAATCGAAGTAGCAATAATTAATGGCATAATTGTACGTTGAAATTCTTTCGATTGGAACATGTTTTTTCTCTTCTTTTTTTTTTTTTTAATTTATTATAAAAACAAATTCTTATTTTTTTAATTTGACGAAAAAGTATCACTTATCATTTGGAATTAACAAACATTCAAGATTATTTATTAAATATCATAGCGACTAAGAAGTCGCTTTGATATTTAATAAATATATTTAATAAATTATATAAATATATAATGATATTTAATAAATACTGAATTAGTATCAAACGATACTAATTCATAATACCGGTATACCTGTTCTTAATAAACTTGAGTGTTTTCGTGATATTATTATGACTTGTATTTATCTCGAATTAATAAGCACCATTTTATTGTTTCCCCCTACATTATGCATTCCCCCTTACATTCCCCCTTTATCATGTCAAATATCTTAATTGTCCTTAACCGTTCGATTAAAGAAATATTGTAATAGTATTCGTATACGTTGGTTCTTCATTCGATGAAAAATCAATAAAGAGTTATGCACGAAACCCGTACGATCATTTATAATATTAACAATCAATTTATTTATTCGACATATGTTTTTAAATACAGTGTGATCATATTTTATCATTTAAACAATATTATTAAAAATATAAACATTATTAAGAAATTATTCATTTTTAATAAGTATAGTTTGATACTTGGTGAAAAAATCAATAATACGATTTATTCTAATCATTCTTACCAAGCCTTATAATGTGCTCATTTTTTATTCATTTAGTTTGAAATCATGTTATTTAACAATTACATATACATTTATATGGGCTACATAAATAAAGCATATCTATTGTAAATAAAAAAATAACTACACCGTATGAATAATGAAAACATTATTACGAATATTTCGAGACTCTTAATATAATTAGAGAATAATGATTTTAATTTCACGTAACAATGATTTGATATTTTTCAAAAATCAATTGTTGATAACGTAGAATTTGGATAGAATTGCGCTGGTTTGTCTCCAACTTGAATGAGAATAACGAGATAAGTTGTAACAGTACTGATTACCTACAAATAATAAACATTGGTTTATTGTAATTAATATAAGTCAATTATTAAATCAATTAGTAAATATTATTGCCACGTACGTTACTTATCAATGTATAATCGAGATTAAAAAAACCACAGGTTGTTAATAAAAGTGGATTTTGTATAAGTTGTATAATAAAATCACGGATCTACGATGATTAACAAAGATTAATAATAATCTTTATAATATATATTTATTAATTAAAATACCTCAGCACGTAATTCCTTACTAATTGACGGTTCGTACAATTCGCATAGAATATCTCCGGTATTTTTTGCATGTAAACAAAAATGATACGAAATGAATACAAATGTTGTTAAATATTTTTTTTTGTAATAAAATTTTTTCAATAAAAAAAAAGAAATATTTAATATTTTCGAAACATACTTCGGTGATAATTTTCGTACATATATAACTAATTAAAATGATCTTGAAGGAAAAAAAAATAATCCAATGATAAATCGTAAATGCCTCATAAATATTTGAACGATACTTTCCAATAATTATATGAAAGTACAGATTGTATGCGACAATAGTTATTAAAAAGAATATCGTTGATATGGACATTAAAATATGTATTCCATATGCGTCATTTGCGTTTCTGGCACATTTGATTAATTCTAAATGTATTTTCCTTTAATATAAACAAATATTAGAAATTATTTTAATGAATGTACATAAAGAAATAATACGATGAAATAAAAGTGCAAATATATAAAATAAAATATATAAGAAATATATTTAAATTGTATATATATAATAATTACCGAATTTTTTTCATCTTAACAGCTTCCTCGTTAGATTTATACGTTCGATAAATACCAGATGATACTAAATCATTATTATTATTATTACCTTTATTATTTATTCTAAGTACTTTATATTATGTTGCGGCGAATCGATACTCGTAGTTAACATACTTTTTAATAATTCGTTCAATTCATTTAATTTCGTTTTTATATACCTATTTAACATTTGAAATTAATCGAAATTTCTTAATATATAAATTGCATTTTTTTTGTTTTTTAAATAAATAAAACTACTTGCCTCATCCAAAATACATAAGTAAGATCGTTGATCAACAATACGAGGGACGGATAACGTTCTAAATAAAAACAAATGCACAATTTCCAATAACTTTTTACGGTTAAGTTTATAAAAGGAAAATCTATGATAAACATAATTATTATAAAACACTGTTGTCGAAAACTTTTTGACAAATTCATCGGTATATTAAGTTTATCCATTGATCTAGTACAAGTTTCTATTTGTATTGTTAAACGTCTTATTTCCTGTAAAAAATATAACACAAGTTATCACGTAACCAAATTTTTTTTACGAATAAATTTCTACCTTTCATCTTAGAACACCTGCCGTAATTGCAACAATATAAAAAACGAAATTAATAATAATGTATGATTTATACAACCACCGTACAAGTATCTGTTGCGTACCCTCGATCATCATAAAATAAAAACTAAATACATATGACAGGATAACGTATAAAATAATACCAATTGTAACGTAAATCAAACCGATCACGTTTATTTTATAATCGATAAAATATTCTATCAAACCGGTCGAAAATATCGAATTAATTGTTATTAATGGTTTAAAACTTAGTCGGAAATCTTTCGATCTAAACATTTTGACAATTATTCTTTCGTAATGTCCGCTTTATTTAATATTTTTTGTTCTTTTCTTTCTTCTTTTTTCTTATCTAAGTTGAGACACTAATTAATTTTAACTCACCAGAATATATTTTTTTGTTGTGAAATAATTCGTAGATACAAAACAAAACGTAGAACATTCCTCGTACAGTGTTGATACCATACTACCCTACTTGCTTTGCCATAACTCATACGTACATTGTATTTTATCACACCTTCCTATTAGATATTATTCTTATACCTAAGAGCGTTTGCATTAGTATTAGTGAAGAATGACCCCCTTTTTCCTGCGATCGTTGATGAGAACCCACTTACGAGTATTAATTTCTTACCCGTTATATATACTATTCATAGATTGTTTATATAATGAAGATATTTATCTTTTTTTCCTTATTTCCTTATTATTTTTTTCTTCATATATTCTTCTCATGTCTTTTCTTTTTATTTATTCGTACAGAAGTTTAAATATAATAGCAATAAGAACAAATGAAAAAAATGTATAAAATTATTTATCTATATTAATTATTGTAAGATTTACGTATAGTGATGAGATATATTTATAATGGAACAGTAAAGTATTTATTTATTAAAAATAAATATAACAAGGTATAATGTTTGTAAGAAATATAATGGTAAGTATCTATAATCTAACGATCTAATGCTAACAATAAGTGTAACCCCCTACGTCCGAAAACAACCGCAAGGAACACCCGAATCCGACTCGTAGTCGCCTATCGTAATCCTTCGCCGTTTCCCGTTGTCTTCCGTACTCCCCGTTACACTTATTACTCGTCAATTATTATTGAACTCTCAGAAAAACGCAACCACCACCAGTCCTTCCCGTCGCCTACTTATACCCAACCCCTCCATCGTCTCCCGTTGTTTCTCGTCATCTCCCTGGAAAATTCCCGATTAGGCCAGTCAACGCGGGCCTAACTTCCAGATTCTTAGGCAAACGCGTGCATCTTTGTCCTAAGGGTAAGTTGACGACGCTGAATCGAATGGTGCTAATTTTATTTAAATTTGATTCCGAGGTTTTGAGAAAAAGGGTAAAAAAGGGTAAAAAATGGCCTTATCTTAGAATCTAGGCATTTAATCGAAAAAAGTTTCAAACAAAAGTTGTAGAGAATTGAAAAATACTAAAAAAATGTTCTATGAGTTATCTTCGTATTTTCAAAAATAAGCGAATAAAATTGGATTGAAGATGGGAACAAAATTGTAAGAGTGGGAGAAAGCAAGCTTATCCCTCCGTCGCGTTTTACACGCGAGCGAGCTAGTATGCGTGCGAGCGTCCGTGTGCACTAATACACAAACGAAGGATCTTCGGCAATCTTCGGGACTCTCGGTCTTGAATGAAAGTGCGAGTGAGAGAACAAACCAATACTTCTCTCTTTTTATTTATCATGCGATAACGAGTATTATTGTCCTTGGCCATCGATTGTTGAGCCTTCTGATATTTCTCTTTTTATATTTTTTCTTTCGGTAGCGAGAATTTTACGTCTTGGCCATCGAGCGTCGAGCCTTTTGTATACGAGTGCGAGTGAGAAAGAAAACCGATATTTCTCTCTTTCTATTTTTTCTTTCGGTAGCGAGAATTTTTCGTTTTGGCCATCGTGCGTCGAGCGTTCTATATATCTATATATATCGGCGTATAAGCGCGGCACTTTTAAATCGAATCTTGATGCTTATGCACGCCGTTTCTTTATTTATTGTCAAAAATAATGAACCTTGAGTAAAAAAAATAATAATTCATTTTAACAGAAACTATTATTATTTAGTTGAGAGTAAAAATAATGAATTAATTTTGTGTCTCGCCATAAAATTAATTAGAATAATTAATTGATATAAATTCTTTGCCTCACAAAAATTTATTTGTATATCAAATTGAATACGTATTCTCTTTAAGACGAAATTTAAAATTTAAATATTTTTCCTATTAAATTATGTATTTTATAAAATTTTAAATTACTGACTTTTTGTCTCGTAAAAATTTATTAGTTATCAAATTAAATACATATTTGAAAAAGAAGAATTTTATAACCACACATAATTAATATATATGAAAGGATATTCTAAAAACGTGGAATTTATTTTTTGTCTATACATATTTTAATTCATTTTTATTATGTTATAAGAAAATAGTAATGCATTCTGATTTATCTTCGAAGTCTTAAGAATTGTATGAAATAAATTGAGCTATTATCAAGTGGTGCGTTAGCGTAAGTAGTAACGTCTTCGCTTCTCGCGCTGGGTATTTAACGTTCGATTCTTCGTGGGGGAATTATTTTTTTTATACGTTTTTCTATCCTTAGGTTATATAAATTGTTTTTACGTTTCCTAATTTCTAATTATATATAGAAAAAAATTAAAATTATTACAAAAAAATTAAAAGCAATAAATTTTTTTACATCTTGCACAAATAAAGGAAGATTTATTACTTAAATTACAAATTCATCCTGTAAATATCCTAAAAAATGTCTCGCTTCGGCACGTTAAAAATTAATTTTTGTTATTTATTGGATATTATTTAATTTATAATTAGTAACTTTATTACTCACGTAATAATGTTGATTTCTTAATAAATTTTTTATCGTTAGTGCAAAATTTGAAAAAATCTGAGGTGGGACTCACTGACCGTCTCCTTGTTAAGGATAGAAAAACTTAGAAAAAAATAATTCCCCCACAAAGAATCGAACGTTAAATACCCAGCGCGAGAAGCGAAGACGTTACTCCTTACGCTAACGCACCACTTGATAATTGTTCAATTTATTTCGTACAATTCTTAAGACTTCGAAGATGAATCGGAATGCATTACTGTTTTCTTATAACATAATAAAAATGAATTAAAAATATGTATAGACAAAAAATAAATTCCACGTTTTTAGAATATCCTTTCATATATATCTTGAATTAATTTTATGTGTGGATATAAAATTCTTCTTTTTCAAATATGTATTTAATTTGATACACTAATAAATTTTTACGAGACAAAAAGTCAGTAATTTAGAATTTTATAAAATAAATAATTTAATAGGAAAAATATTTAAATTTTAAATTTCGTCTTAAAAAGAATACGTATTCAATTTGATATACAAATAAATTTTTGTGAGACAAAGAATTTACATCAATTAATTATTCTAATTAATTTTATGGCGAGACACAAAATTAATTCATTATTTTTACTCTCAACTAAATAATAATAGTTTCTGTTAAATAAATTATTATTTTTTTTACTCAAGGTTCATTATTTTTGACAATAAATAAAGAATGCGTGCAATAAGCATCAAGATTCGATTTAAAAGTGCCGCGCTTATACGCCGATATATATAGATATATAGAACGCTCGACGCACGATGGCCAAACGAAAAATTCTCGCTACCGAAAGAAAAAATAGAAAGAGAGAAATATCGGTTTTCTTTCTCACTCGCACTCGTATACAAAAGGCTCGACGCTCGATGGCCAAGACGTAAAATTCTCGCTACCGAAAGAAAAAATATAAAAAGAGAAATATCAGAAGGCTCAACAATCGATGGCCAAGGACAATAATACTCGTTATCGCATGATAAATAAAAAGAGAGAAGTATTGGTTTGTTCTCTCACTCGCACTTTCATTCAAGACCGAGAGTCCCGAAGATTGCCGAAGATCCTTCGTTTGTGTATTAGTGCACACGGACGCTCGCACGCATACTAGCTCGCTCGCGTGTAAAACGCGACGGAGGGATAAGCTTACCTTCTCCCACTCTTAAAATTTTTTTCCCATCTTCAATCCAATTTTATGCGCTTATTTTTGAAAATACGAAGATAACTCATAGAACATTTTTTATGTATATTTTAATTCTCTACAACTTTTGTTTGAAACTTTTTTCGATTAAATGCCTAGATTCTAAGATAAGGCTATATTTTACCCTTTTTTACCCTTTTTCCCCAAGATGCCGGTTGCTGATTTTATTATAATTAGCACCATTCGATTCAGCGTCGTCAACTTACCCTTAGGTCAAATTTTGAAGCATAAACAAGAAAAGTTCCGGGTTTGGCCCGCGTTGACTGGCCTATTTGTTTTATGAAAAAAAAATAAAACCAATTTTTAATTTATTCAACTTAGATTGTTAGATGTTGAATTATAATTCGTATTGTTATAAATTATATAGGTTCATCGCCAACTTGAATAAGTATAACGAGATATGTTGTGATAGAACCGATTACCTAAAAAATTCATAAAAATTTTAATATTTCACTAATGTGTTTGAAAAAATATTTAAACGAGATATAATTTTATAACAAACTTACGCTGTATAAAAATGTATGATCCAGATCGAAAAATCCGCGTAAAAAATGTAGTAAACGTCAAACGATTTTGTAATAATTGAAACATAAAATTTCGAATCTGAAATTAAAAACAAATTGCAAGATCTTCAAAAAAGTTTTTTCTTTTCTATTATAAAATTATTTATAATAAATTATATACGAATTTGATAATATAATATAAATCTTAATATCTGTTTATTATTACTATCAAAAATTTAATTATAATAAAATTACCAAATTCGTATAATCCAATAATTATAAAAATGATTTGCATTCGATAAACTTTTCACCATAAAGAAGGGAAAACTATACGTTTTCGTCTACGTTTAAAATGCAGTCAAAAGTTTGTTTTCTTTTTTTTTTTTTTTTTAATATTGTCACCCATTTTTGTTTCTTACTTGTTCGCGAAATTTCTTGCTTGTCGAAGGCTCGTATAATTCGCAAAGAATATTTCCAGTGTTCCCGGCATATAGAAATAGAAAAAATAATTTATAAATACAACTATAAAAGATATCTATCAAAAATAAAATTTCCAACACCCATAATAAAAACGGTATATAGAAAAACACAAAGAAAATTTATGTATACTATCATTAATATCTTTAAAAATGATATTTATAAGAAATTTGATAAAAATCATGTTATTGATTAAAAAATAAATCACCCCCCACCCCCACCACCACAACCATCAAGAAATAATAATTATTAAAAATAACATACTTCCGTTTTAGCTGTTTCACATATGTTGCTTATTAGAAAAATCTTGAAAGTATAAACAAAAATCCAATAAAAATGTGCATACAAATCCCATATCAAATTGTTTAATTTGTTTAATATTATCAGATTGTATAAATCGTAAAACATAGTAATGGTAAATGATGCTGCTTCAATAATGGATATAAAAATTGGCAATCCATAAGCCTCGTTTATAATTTACTTGATTTCATCAATTCCAAATGGATTTGTCTTCGATTGTCACAATGCGAATGATGTAACTAACACTGTGACCACTACCATTGACATGACTGTGAGGGTTCTGTAACATTTCAACCAACGAGACATTTCAACCGCGACTGTTCACCGCGACATTTCAACTGACGACTTTTCAACCGGATGACAATTCAACCGACGACTTTTTAATCGCGACTATTCAACCTTATAACAATTAGGATGGGATTGAGAATAATTACTTCTTTGGCAGTGGAACATAATAAATTGAACAATTACCGATATTTTACTTTAATCTTGGTATTATCAATAATAACTGAAAAATTAATGGATAAAAAAATTATAATGACAATACAGCAGCAATATCATGAAGAAACTGTAACTTTTTAGCTAGATCATAATCAGTTACAATATTTTTAAGCCGTAAATCAACGTCCACGTAAATCCTCCTCTTTTTAGCAGCAACCGTCATCCTAGTATTCATTTGCACTAATAAACATTCAGTAATGGACTGCTCACACTTCAGGACACTAATATACTTGGACAATGATGCATGATTAACACGAACTTTACCGTTAAATGAGTTGTGCCAACCCTCGAGTGAATTGTTTGTCCTCATTAGGTCTTGAAGTACAACATCATGACAATTCCATAGCCCAAACGAAAAATATAGCTTCAATCGTCGCTTACTGCTATGTGAAGAAACACCAATCCACGTAACTAAAGTAACTAACTAAAAAAAAAAAAGGCTCCAAAACCACTTCATTTTCTTCATAATATTTACACCGGACCAGTTCATCAAACGCAGCACATACATCATGTTTAGGCACAAAAGCAATAGCCATTAACATCTGCACATTCAGCGCAAACCTAACATCGTTATTGTACTGTTTTTACAACCGTAAACTTTGCACTTTACGGCAAACGCACTGCGAAAAATGGAAAAAACATCCGGATACATCAACACCTTTGCGTAATTGGGGGTTTTCCACAGCTTCCACATTGACTTTACGAGCACGTTGAACATCACGAGTGAGAGAAACCATTTTCGGCAGCCTCGCTATTATAGGCGATGACACAGTAGCAAGTGCTGACCCAATAACAGCTCCAGGATTGCCATCAGATTTATCAGCACGCTTTTTTAGTTTCCCTAATACGACTCTAGCACCCATGGATGATGCATCGGCGGCATAATTGTGTTCAGAAGCCTCATCAAGTACATTGCCTAAAATCGCATAAAAATATAAATACAACTAATGTTACGTATCTTCACGAATCTTGGTTGTAAAAATGAAAGCGGAAGATCAAAAATTAAATATAGTGTCAATTTATGCACCCGAAGATAATAAACCAAAAGAAGAAATAGAAGCCTTCTACGACCAACTACAAAATATAGTCGGATCATTACCAAGTAACCAACAAATAATAATCCTTGGAGATTTTAACGCCAGCATCGGAAATGAAATAATACCTGGAATTAAACAAAGGTTCAACGAAGATGTGTTAAATGATAATGGAGAACTTATGACACAGTTATGCACATTTAACGAGCTAAGGATTAATAATACATTTTATAACCATAAAGAGCACTATAAATTCACATACAGCAACACCAGAGACTTCGTCCACAATTGATTATATTGTTACCAATAGATACATTCAACCACACCAAATACTAGACATCAGGACGTTAAATTCCGCGGATGAAGGAAGCGATCATAGCCTGCTACTCGCAAAAATAAGAATGAAGTTTAAACCCCAAAGCAACCTTGCTCGAGCAACTCAAGAATCGAAAATAAACATCGAATCACTATGGAACTTACCAACTAAACAACTATATGAGAACAGATTGAAGGATAAAATCGAAATAAACCCAATAAAAAAAGGGGATAATATAAATACAACCTGGGAGAAACTGAAAACCAACATTTTAGAAGCTGCATATGAAGCCCTGGGAACACGAGCTGTAAAAAACCGGGCTAGAATGATCAAAACTCCTTGGTTCCGCCCAGAGATTAAGGAAATATGCAAACAAAAGAAAATAGCGTACCTCAACTATAGAACATTACGAACACCTGAATCATACTAAATGTATAGACAAAGCCGGAATCAAACAACGACATTAGTAAGGCAAACAAAACACCATTATTGGGAGATTTTTTCGAAGAGAATGGAGAGTGACTTTTATGGATTCCAAAAACAAATCTGGCGCTTTATTAGAAATCAAAGAAAAGAGGTCAATGAAATGGTCGAAACAAATCAGATCACAAGAGAAACCTGGGTTAGTTATTTAACAGAACTCTATAAATCAGAAGAACTCACAGTGGAACTAAATACACCAGAAATAGTAACTAAAAACGACGTACAAATTGAGACCAGTGATGTAGAAACAGCTATCCGAGAACTAAAGAATAGGAAGAGCTCAGGGCAAGATGGCATTCCAAACGAATTACTAAAATATGGTGGCCAACGTCTTACACAACAGTTAACATTTCTAATTCAAAAATTCCTATACCAACACAGAATACCCGATGAATGGCGAACTAGCACAACTATAGCTATGTTCAAAAAAGGAGACAAAAAATTGCAATATGTAATCTTTTTTTTCCTTTTTTAGGTACCGAGCATTAGGAGAGCCCAGCAGGAATACATATATTCAGTCTAACAATTGTGTTTACTCTTTTTTATCTTCATATTCATCGAGGTAAGCGTTATTCTTGTTTTTAAACCATACAGAAATGTATACAAAGAGTGAGAACGAAAGTTAGAGAGAGAGAGAGAGAAAATAAGAAAACAAAATATTCTATCTACGGGCAATAACGAATGTGTACGTATATTCCAGAAATTTCTCGAAGTGAGAACAGAAGAAACGAAGACAGCCGAAAACAAAACAAAGACAGCCGAACGTTCGACATGAAGGACGCGGTTACGTGTTCATTCCTGATCAATCCTTCAACGAGCTAAGATCTAACGAAAGTGACGTATTAAACTATTATATATATATAACGTTATCGATTTTTATTAACAATTTTTACTGATATTAAATACTTTATATGTAATTCTATACAAGTAATGAGATAAAGGCAATTAATATTGCTTGAATTTATATTGATTCTTTATGATAAAATATGTTTAAAAGTGTGCAATGCCTTCAGGAATGATTCACAGGATATATTGTTCTATAATCTTTTTAGTATGTTTCAGCTTTTCAGAGTTTTATTTAATTTTATTTTATTCATCGTCATCCTAAGGGTAGGATACCCATCCTGCAGTCATCAATGAAGACTAAAAGTAAGTATATTTTCCTATTAAACGTTTCTATGATAACTTTAATGGTTTTTTATTATAACGATATTAATTGTTCTTTTTCTTTTTCTGTTTCAGAACATCATTGCAATCGAGCGCGTAGGCAATGAGGTACTCGTGTGTTGCATCGTAAAAATAAAATATAAAAGAATCGGAAAGTAGAATCAGTGTTGTACGCCGTATGTAAAAGTTTCGTTTTTTCGGGTAAAGAAACTCCGTAAGTTTCTTCTATTCGGTTTAAACGTGTGCTCATCGTCATCCTAAGGGTAGGATACCCATCGTGCATTCATCACTGAAGAATAAACGTAAGTCAATTTTTATTTTAAACACTTTCTCAATAATTATAATAATTTTTTTATTTACAACAATGATATTTATAATTTTGTTTTTATTTTTGTTTCAGATCATCATGGGAATATATCAGTGTTGGAAGTGTTTGTGAATTGTGTTTGTGAAGTGTTGCAAGTGTTCGTGCATTGCTATCGTGCGCGAAGCAATATACGGGAGTGTTGTATCGTTAAATATAATTAAAATCACGGATTAGAAGCACGTTCGTTCGTTTTCATTTCAATTTCGTCGCGTTCGCGAACTATTTTTGAAATGTATATATTAAATTAACTGCGACCAATGCAGTAATTGCATTAGAGTTTGCTCGAGTAAAGTTGTATTTTTATCTTTAAACAGTCGCACAGACTGTTCGCGTATTAGAGCCATTGCATCAATGAAGATTTTTCTACTTGCATTGACTGTGTGCAAAGCAGTCTTTGAATTAGTTGTGTAGAATCAGTGATCGGGCGTAAAACAAATTAAAATCAAACGCGAATTAGAATCAGTGTTGTTCGTCGTATAATAAAATTTCGGTTTCATCCCATTGGAATGCATTGTAAGTATCTATTTTTATTTACATTTTATTCGATTTTATTTTATATGATTTTGGATTATATTGCAAATAACTTATCGTTTTGTTCTATTTTATTTTACAGATATGACGACGGACTTTCTACCTTATCAAAGATGTGGAATGAATTCTTCGATGGATCTTCGATGGATCTTCGATGGATCTTCGGTGGATCTTCGATGGATCTTCGGTGGATCTTCGATGGATCTTCGATGGATCTTCGATGGATCTTCGATGGATCTTCGGTGGATCTTCGATGGATCTTCGATACTCGCATTCTACAATACTTGCTGCGAAGTAGGAGTGTTTTGGAGCCATCATAGAACTTCTTATGCCGTGAGTTAAAATTTAAAGTCCCTCCGGTGCTCAATCATGTCGAGGATGAAAGGTCCTAATCGGCACGAGTTACTGGTTGTAATTATTTAAATAAATTAGTGACGAGCACATGAGTAATTCCTTTCTAGGAGTTACTCATGAAAATTGTATATTATATTGTATATTGTATTGTATATTTTATATTAGTTCAGGATAGGTTTTCTTGTCTCACCGGTTAAATTCATTTAATTAATAATGCAATTAATAAATGCACTTTCTTTTTATTACGTGTTTTGTTCGTGGTTAGTAGTGGTGAAATCGAGCATTTATTTACTCGTTTTTGTCCAGAAAAGCATGTAATAAATGTCTTACATGCATTGCTTCGTACTTAGTTTATCTAATCGCGATTAATTGTAATATATCGATACTTCGATATTATAAATAAATGAGCAAGAAGACAAACTCATTCGCGACGGATAGATTCTAGCAGTTAAGTGGTGGCTCAAAGCCCAGTTCTTTTATTAGAACAGCCAACTTAATGAAAGGAGTCGTCCGAGGTTGTTTATATATATTTATTTTTCTCTTTTAAAATTCTTAAATATTAAAAAATTAAATTTAACAATTTTTGCATAATCAAAAAGTCAAATCCAAATGGCTTGTAGAGTCTTAGCCCGCTTAAATGAAATAAAATGTTTTGATATATGTTATAAAATAAAATGTTTTTATGTGTTCATATATATATATATATATATATATATATATATATATATATGTTAATCATGTTTTTTAGATCAGGATTTTCAGCTTCTAATATACTAATCTCCCGTTTCTCCCCCCTATACTTTCTGCGTTCTCATCTATGCCTATGCCCAGGTGCTACTCGTATAGGTGAGAAACAATTAGTATAGGTTTAGTTTTAAGCTTTTCCCCCTATTGGCGGCTGTCATTGTGCTAGTGATTGCACGGTGTACGTTGCACCTGTGTGTGCGTTTAGGTGTGTGCATTGTACATCGTTTCGCGACACGTAATACCGCGCTTATTATTTTTTAAAGTTATTGAATAAAAATAACTTGTAGAGTCACGTGTACGATACGAACTTTTTTTTTTTTTAACAATCGTTTTGCATAGTAGAGTTACCGCATTTATTTGTGGAAACTTTGATATACTCGTATATTACTAGTATGCATATATACTAGTGTATACTTGTATTTTTGCTGTAGTTTTTTATGGAATAATCACTAGCCTTGGCAGACGATTACAGCAATCAGTACGTATACCCTTTAGCATATAAGTTTAGAAAACGTGGTTGAACTAAGGTGTCGGAGGTGCCCCGGGGCATGCTCTCTAGTTTAGGCTTTTGCTCTTTTTAAATTTTGGTAATTGGCAGACAGGTAGCATACTTCTTTGAACGAATGTGAAAACTTTAATTTTAAGTAGGTAGGACCCAGGAAAGGCACTAGGCTTACTTTCACTCCGGAGTGGAAATTCCGCCTCCTGGTTTATACAGAATTGTTGCAAAATTTTATCATCTCATTCTATTATGCTTGTTTTGTTAATTTATTTTGTGACTCTTCTGTAATCTTGAGTATGTATCATAATTTATAGAGGTATTTGCAACCACTTGGAAGATTCATTTCTTTTTCGATTCTATCTCGAACGAGATAGAGTCGAATCAAATTGGCAAAGCCTTTGATGAATTTGATACTTAGTTTTAAGTATTATGAGATTAGCACTTCGCACAATAACTCTCTTCTTTCTCTTATAATGAAAAATATTTGATATAGTTCAATATAACAAATGAATAAAATGAAAATATTGCAAGAAAATGCATTACATTTGTTGCATTATTTAATTTCAATTGAATTTTGTTATTTGATATTAAAAGTGCGACGTGTTATTAGGTCATCGATTGTAATTATCTGCTTGGACGTTTGATTAAATGTGCTCGTGTAATATTATGCAATGAACTCTAAGTTCATCCATAGTTATACGAGCTTGAATATAATTAACATTAAATATAAATTAATTTTTTTATAATTCCATATTAGAATCATAACGAAATAAAAGTTAATTTGCAAAAAAAGATATGAGATATCTTATCTTTCTTGCACGTTGAAAATGTCCAATGCAGTTTTCAGGGATGAAGAAAGAAGAGGCTAAGGCCGAAGAGGCCCCCACTTAATTGTGGCTGAAGAGGGCAACTACATAGACTATTGAGTTATTTTCAAAGGTTCAACAGCAAGTTAGAACTTTTCGAAAATAGCTTTCTAGTCATATTTTATATTTTATTATATTACATTCTTGCTCGTCATTAATTTATAGTTGTAATTGGAGATGATGGACCATTCCATCTCCTTGACACATCAAATCTGTGTGCTATATCGTCCAAAAGATGCATATGTATTTAGTTAGAGTCAGAAATATTACAATTTTTGTATTATTAAATTTTTAAGCTTAAATAACGTTCGGTAAATATTACAGTAATTTCTCTTTTCTTGTTTCGTCTTTCAAATTTTTCACTTTGATCCTATATTATTAAATTTGCAATTTTTTTCTTTTTTTTTATAATGCAGTTTAAAAGTATTTCGTAATAATTAATAGATATTATTTTTTTTAGTAACTTAGTATTCTTATTTTTCCTGTTTCTTTATATTTTTATTTACTTTATATAAATGTAAAATCAAGCGTTGAAATTTAATTTTATTGCAACGGTAATTAGAGATTTGATAAAAAGTAAATAAAGGATTCAATTGAAAAGTGCATCTGCGAATTGGACCACTTATATGTCAGGCTATTGTATCACTTGATTGTATGATTAATATAGTTTTCTTCTTGTTACAGGTGATCATCGTTGGATTTAACATCAAACCTTTTGGATTCTTTTTTATTTGAGTGTCTTAAATTGCTTCATTTTAAAATATATATATAAATGCATTTCTGAAGGCACACACATGTTTATATATTAAAAATTAAATATAATTATATAAAATTCTATATTACAATATAACTATACTATATATATTATCAAAGTATATGTCATATATTATCATATACTATCATATAATATCAAAGAATATTGCATTATTTTATAGTATTGTACCGCCATCGCATTAAGTACCTACTATCGCCCATTGATGGTCAGATTAGTAACTAAAAAGGGGACCTTACACTTACAAGGGGACCTTACACTTAGTCCGACACGGATTTTAACGAGCTTTGGTATATTAGTAGTATACTTTGAGGTTGTTACCGTGGTAAAGTATTTTGTCCTAACGCTCAACCATTTTTGAGAAAAAAGCTTTTGAAGTTTTGGTTTTTGTTGTATACATGTTTATATTATCTTAAATTCGTCCGTCTTTCAAGCATTGCGCTAACGTATTTAGTAGCGTTCTCGCTTTTCGTGCCGCTAGTTAGTGTTCGATCCTTCATAGAGGAAATTTTTTTTAATAATTTTTCTCTTTCTGTTTTCTAATTTTTTTTTCATATTTTTTATTTTTTAAATATATACAGGAAAGAAAAAATTATTTATTACAAAAAAATTAGAAATAATAAATTTTTTCACATCTTGCGATAATAATAAAGGAAAATTTAATTCTTGAATTACAATTAACATTTTATTTTTAACAGGTATATGAAAATAGACAAATAAAGATTTATCTCTCGTGAAGATTGTATCAAGATACAATCAATAGTCAATCATCAATTGTCATCAAAAATTTTTCAAAAAATGATTCGATATGCATGGTACGCTTTGAAATTATTAAAACCAAATGAAAGAGAAATATTTTTAAATGTTAATCAAGTTTGTTTTTCAACAATTCTTTTAAAAAATCGTTGTTCATGTAACAAGTCATCTTTTATTAATTGCGCGAGAAAAAATTAATTGTTTTGAATGCTTTTACGAGAACTATCACTCTGGAACCTGCGTTTAATAAATAATAATAAATGTACAATAAATGTTAAAAAAAACACATAGATATAAAAAAATTATACATGAAATTGTTAATGATTAGAATATATACGATTGTTATTTGTTAGTATATTGAAGATTTATCTATTTTTATATACCTGTTAAAAATAAAATATTAACTGTAATTCAAGGATAAACTTTTCCTTTATTATTTTCGCAAGATGTGAAAAAATTTATTGTTTCTAATTTTTTTATAATAAATAATTTTTTCTTTCCTGTATATATTTAAAAATTAAAAAATATGAAAAAATAATTTGAAAACAGACAGAAAAAAATTATTAAAAAAAACTTGCCCCATGAAGGATCGAACACTAACTAGCGACACGAAAAGCGAGAACGCTACTAGATACGCTAGCGCGCCATTTAAAATACGGTAGAATTTAAGGTAATATAAATATGTATACAACAAAAACCAAAACTTCAAAAGCTTTTTTCTCAAAAATGGTTGAGCGTTAGGACAAAATACTTTACCACGGTAACAACCTCAAAGTATATTACTAATATACCAAAGCTCGTTAAAATCCGTGTCGGACTAAGTGTAAGGTCCCCTTGTAAGTGTAAGGTCCCTTTGTAAGATGAATGTGATTACGCGAAAAGTGGACTTGTGAGCTTCTATGTTTAAATAATGATTTTTAATTTTTTAATTTCTAAATTTAAATAATGATTTTTTCTATAACTTTTTTTTTTTAAATTGTCTCTTATTACATTATTCCAAGGAGTCTATAAAATTCGCCAAACATTTAAATGTTTTAAATTCATTAATGATAGTTAAATTAATTATATTCTACTTTACGTATATGTAAATAAAATATGCTAATACACAAATATTTTTAGAAAATATACATTTATTAATAATATTAAATGTACAATCGTAGTAGGAAATTGTCTTAAAAATTACAATGAATTTGTTACATTATTGAGCTATTAAAACACTTATCTGTGCTTTAAATTATAGATATATGTAGTAAATAATTCGTTTCATATCTTCACTTACAAAATCACTCCCGGTATCAAATATATGAACATATTATTTCAAAGAAGATTTATGTAGCAATCGTTAAACGAAATAACAAATACATTTTATATTATTTAATGCCGCCCAATGTATAATAATGTGATATATTTCTTCATTATAATACAGTTTTCTTCTTTTCTACCCAGATCTTGTGCTATTAGAATATTCCTTTAATTTTTCTTTCTTTTACGAAATTGCACAAAAAACACTACAAAGGAAATGAAATTATTAGTTTGTTCCACTATCTCATGTAAAATTGAAAAACCTATAGTTTGTTCTCTTTAGTATATATTAGAAAAGATACTAGAAATGAAAATAGTTAATCGCAGACAAGCACTGTGACATTGGATTTTTATATATGTTTCTGTCCAAGTAGGAAATCCGAGATTCACCGAAATGCCTAGGCATTGTTGACAACGTCAAAAAAAAAAACCGACAATGTAGAAAATTCTCATTCTTCACATTTCTCACATTTCCAAGATATTCTGTAGAATAACAAATGAAAAATCGGTAAAATAAGAGAGCAGATATGAAACATTTCGTTCTAAACGTGCTTATCTTCCCCCCCCCCCGCTTTCATTTATTATTTCTCTATTTCTACACACACAAAATATTTTTAACTTTTAAATATTTTTATAATGTCTTAACGGTAGACGTGTATTCATTTTTAATCTTTTATGAATTATGTTGAAACAAGTATCAAGTTCAATTAATTTAGGATCGATTCATTATAATCTTTAACTTTTTGCATTTTCTATATCACATTTTATTTATATAATTTGTAGAACAAATACATATACGTATGTATATAGTAATAGTAATATATAATTTCTATTTAATAGCATTTGAGTATTATATTTATTTAATACAACAGGTATATATGAGTGAAGAGTAGAACACACGTTTGACTTGCCGCACAGAGTATATTTATGCGGATATTCTCTTTCCTATAACTACACATTTAAATATATAAAAATTCTGTGCAAGAGTAAATATATTAAGTACGTAAATATTAAATATATATTAGTAAATATATAAAGTATCGCGCTGAGATAGCTTACACAATGATCGTGATACTTTGTACTCCGTAAAAGGAGACATCTTAACCTTACCTGAAAGATAATTGATAAAAGATGAAGAAGCGTGTTTACTATTATTCCCTCATATATATGTGTGTATATCTATACATATATGTTTATGCGTATATACGCACATACACTTATGTATATAAAAAACTGAAATACTTTATCATATAAGTTTTATAAACTAAAGCGTGTCCTTAATATCTTTGAAAGCCGATATATAAATCGTATATATTATTTTATATATTATATTTGAAAATGAAATCTCGACTTTCTCTAATAATTAATCCCGGGGTTAAATGTATGTATATGTACTGCGTTCATTACGTAAAAGGTTGCCTTTTTAATCTAGAACGTACGAATCGATACGACATCAATAAGGAGCTAGCAGATTATCTGCCCTGATAAATGAAAGAAGGTTCCTTTCAATTAGATTACATAATGGCAGCTCGTTACTCAATGCCGCGTACGTTCGATTATCTCTTATTGTTCGAATTTAGATCACGCGTGGGCAAAATGTACTCATCTTTCCGACACGCTATTCCATTCACTTCCTCTTTCCTTTCTCTTATTCGTCTTAGAGTACGTCATTTCGTACGTTATTGGTCCTACTTATAACATATCAAATTGAAACAAACTTTACGTACTAAACGCGCATTTTGCTTAAAACTTGTATTATTTTCCCTATAAGTATAATACGAGATTATTTAACTATTCGTTTAATATTGATATCCACCATTAGCAGCAGCATCACCGCCGCTGCCAGAAGGATATCCACCGTTACCACCGCCACCACCAAATCCATTTAATGAATAACCACCATTACCGCCGTTCCCACCGCCGTTTCCACCGCCGTTTCCACCGCCGTTTCCACCGCCGTTTCCACCGCCATTGAATCGTCCAAAGCCTCCTATATAATAATAAAAAGTCGTCCATTATAATCCAACAGCGATTGATTTTAAAAAGATAAACTATTTATTAAATAACCTTTAAATGAATATATATACTAGGTAGCGGGTAGATACTCAACTATGAACCCGATAGTTGACAGATCTACTTCAGGGACGCGCCCCTGCCTACGCGAGCCTTGGTTTATCTCCCAAGACCATACGGGTGAAACCATTGTCCTATCCCTGACTCTCCTTTCAAACCCACAAATTCTCCTTTCTTAATATCCCCTATAATTTTATACTCGCCAACCCGTATGGCCAGCGTGGCGAGTTATGACCAAAAAACCCTTAACATGCGTTAAGGGAATCCTACGCTCAATACTGGGCGCAAACGGGCTAAAGAAGAAGAAGAAGAAACGAATATATAGAAAATGTTACCATTTCCACCTATTCCTCCATTATCGCCAGGTCCGCCGGAAGAGTAGCCGCCGTTACCACCATTACCACCAGGTCCACCAGAAGGATATCCGTCGTTGCCGCCAGGACCACCGCTTGAATATCCTCCGGCGTTTGCTTCTCCTTCGTACCTAATTTGCGGCTTAAAGCCTTCTTGATCCGCTTCGTATTCAACTATTTGTTTTCTACCATCGGGAAGCAAAACGTTGAATTCGCCTTGGGCACGATCGCCATCTCTGCTTTCTTTATGACCAAAATCAGCTCCAGATTGATCGTCTTTTACTTCATAAGAGAACTCGTATTTGGCGGGTTCCTAAAGTAAAATATAATCTATATATAACCAATATATACCAATATATTGTGACTTTGACTTATGATTCAAGCTAAATCAATGATTGTACATTCGATTATTCTTCTTCTCTTAAAACTCTAAGCTTACATTATTTTCATCCTGTGCTCCATTTCCATAACCTCCTCCAGGTGCACCGTAAGATGAACTTGGCTGTCCTCCACCGAATCCGTTCCCACCTACGGGAGCTCCGTAACTGTTAGAAGGACTTCCGTTTCCGAATCCTCCGCCATTTCCAGCGCCGTTTCCACCCCCGTGTCCACCCCCGTTTCCACCAGCTCCAGGTGCTCCATAGCTACTCGATGGCCTTCCGTTACCGTTGCCTCCACCACCAGGTGCTCCGTAACTATTCGATGGTCTCCCGTTACCGTTGCCTCCAACGAATCCGTTTCCGTTAGATCCCGGAGCTCCATAATTGCTAGAAGGCTTTCCGTTTCCACCAGCTCCAGGTGCTCCATAGCTACTCGATGGCCTTCCGTTACCGTTGCCTCCACCACCAGGTGCTCCGTAACTATTCGATGGCCTTCCATTGCCATTGCCTCCACCGAATCCGTTTCCAGCTCCAGGAGCCCCATAACTGTTGGAAGGTCTTCCGTTTCCTGACCCTCCGCCAAATCCATTTCCACCAGTTCCAGGTGCTCCATAACTACTCGATGGTCTACCATTGCCGTTGCCTCCGCCAAATCCATTTCCACCTCCTGAACCTCCCCCAAACCCGTTGTCAGGAGCTCCAGCAGCGCCGCCATTTCCACCTCCGTTGCGTCCACCTCCTGAACCAAATCCTGGTGCACCATAGTTATTGCTCGGTGCTCTTCCGTTTCCCCTTCCGTTCCCACCACTAAATCCTGGTGGACCGTATTCGCTGGAAGGCCCACCAAAACCACCACCACCACCACCACTACCACCACCACCACCTTGACCACCGTTTGCACCGGGAGGCAAATATGAATTTACTGGAGGTTCTGGCCGTGCCAAAGCCAGACCTATGATGATGGTAGCTACTGCAAACTACAAAATATATAATAGCATACTTAATTAGTTACTTATTTGCAATAAGAGAAAATACAAAAAAAACGAGAGTGTGACCACATAAGAATGATTCAAATAATACACGTATATAACATAAACATCTCATTTTGAAAAATCTTACAAAATCGACACGACGATGTAAACAGCTATAATTATCTTTAAGATCATTTCAATTTGCATTAATTGCAATTTGCATAATACAAATATTTTACAGACAATCGCTCACCTTGAACATCCTGACGTTAACTTACGGATCTTAATTGAATTGGAAAACGAATTCAATGGAATCTCTTTCGTTTTCCCCTTTTTTGAGGAAAACGATTTAGCCTTTTTATGAGTTTTTACTTTTCCAAGAATGTTTTAGCACGTCAATACTCTTAAGGCTCTCCTCGAGAGTCTCTATCAAGATGGGATAACGATGAGTGAATGACAAACTTTGGTCTCTAATCCGGTTTATATATACCGAGACCCATCCGCATTTGTGGATCATGGTTTGGTGCAAGCGGCAAGATTTACAAGGAGAATCAGTATAACTATGTCACGGTGGGGTGTATCGGTGCTCGGTGACGGTAAAGAGGAGTGGGACTAAAGATGCGAACTAGGCAAGCAACCTATGTCCTATATCTTATGGATTACGAATCCCGTATCGTATCGTTACCAATCGATCTTACATATTACGTCTACACCAAGATCGCTTCGTTTTATTCGGATAATCAAGCATTCTAATGCATCGAACGTTTCAAATAAAACCATCCATCTTCAAAATTTCGACTCGTAATAGAAATAAATGAAGGCACAAATTTTTTTCATATATTATACATTGCATATAAAAAATGCATATAACTATTTATAATGTTAAGATTATTATTTCATTAAATGGATATTAAGTTATGGAATATCTCTTGTGTAAAAAAAACGCTAAATTCGTAATCACATGAAATCGTGAAACTTTTTGAAAAGGAGAAATATGTATTTAATTTACGCGATGACAAACTCACGCGAGAGGAATCATAAAAGAAATTGAGGAGAGAAAGCGCGACATCATGTTTATGTACTCCGAAATATTGCACCACATTTAGATATCCCGATTACGGAAGTAATTATTAATACATCGATCGTATACTCTCATTTTACTTTGTACGATCCTGTTAAATTATCCTTCGGTCCTTTGTACAAGAGCTTTTATTCATTTCTTTTTTTGAAGTTATTTTTCTATGATTTATAAAAGAAAATTACAATAAATTGTGCGCGCGATATTTCATAATAACAACGTCCATTTAAAAACGCACATACATACATACACACACTTATGTATGTAAACGTTTCTTTTATAATGTCTTGATCTAAATATAAGACAAAGATTTATTTGCTTCATTAAAGCTTCATTAAATTCAAAATCCGGAATGATCTGCTAAGATCTTCGTCGTCGTACGCTTACGCAAAAAATCGTTTAAGGGCTAAATCATTTTTGCCAGCGAAGAAGGTCTTCCTTGTGTCGTAAAGGAATATTTCGAATAAAATGATGGCCTTTAACTTTATGATCCATACGCAAGGATTCACTTTCATAAAATAGATGTACGCACACAATTGAAATGGTTCGACTGTTAACTTTTAAGATCCAAGTCACCTACTTTCGTTTGAAGAGATCATTACAGAAGAAGAGGACGAGCTTGATGCGTGTCGAATGCGGGAACAGAAGCGAAACATCGATGCCCGCGATGTGCTAACAAGCAAGATTTCTTCTTCGTTTTCTTATTTTTCTTCCGTTTTCTTCGATTATTATAAATCAGATCGATTCGAGTGTTATCGTTGTCGAGACGTCGTTCTCAAGCTTGTATCTATGTCCGTCCTATCTTTATGTGCAATGTTTTTGTGCAATCAACTCTCATGGTTGGTGGCAACGTAGAGGATGCTGCACGAGATAGGGATACATTATGCAAACTTGCGTCATAGATTTATTGTAACAGTACTTTCATCGATTCGAGAAGCATAGAATAGTAGGATTCATTGGTTTTTGTATAATCGGTTTAAATTAATATTTTCTTATCTACAATATATCATTATTTTTATCTATAGAAATAATTTGTTATATTACCATTTTTCACTCTAATTACAATATAATACTCAATTAGAAAAAATTCAATCGAAAAATTCTCTTTGGAAGAAATCATTTATATCTTTCCAGAATATGTTGATCAATTATTTCCTTGCAATAATTATATGCATGCAAGAGTCATATTCAAGGACCGCGCTAATCGTTATTCAAAGATCCGTTTTCTACCAGTCAAAATGCGGAATTCATTGGTTAAATTTACCCGCATGTCCAAAGCGTTTCACCACTTCTACTTGATGTGTGAAAGTGTTGCGGGACTTGCGTCGAAAGATGTGCGCTCATAGTATACAGTTAGGCAATACTCTCTTCACCTGATCCAATTTACTGCCCCTACATCGATCTACAGCTGCCTCGAAGAATTGCAACATCTCGTGACGCTGACGATGCAATGCGCTTATACGATGTATATCTGTATTATGAGATGACGTATTGTTTGTTGGAATAATTTTTTAATATATATAGTGAATTACATCATTTAAACCATGATCGACCAGATTGTGTAAATACGAATTTATTTACAATAGAATTTACAAAAACTAATATATAATAATTCACTCAAGTATACACTATTATAATTACATTTATAATCACAAACGTAAAGAACATTTATTAAATTATGATCACAGACATTTGTATAAAAAAGAACTAACAGAAGATTCATTAATGAGACTTTGATTAACGTACTTTTTTATTATTATCAATATACGAAGATACCTATACAATACCTGAGTGCGTAGCGATATTAGATTATTGTTACATGTAATTTTCGATATTAATAGTATGAAAATATAATATGTAAATATGACATAGAGAAAGAGAGAGAGAGAGAGAGAGAGAGAGAGAGAGAGAGATTTGAAATATTTTTATGAACGAATAATTATTATCAGGCACACTAGCACTTGCTTCCTCGTCTGTTGACTAGTAAGGCTGTTTCCTATACAAATCGAAACGCGACATCGAAATAACTCGTTTAGCTCGCAATAAGATGCTTATTATCTTAGTAATATTTATATTATCATTATGAAATATAATCCGAGTTGTACATCTTCGTACTTAAAAATATACTAAATTTTATGATCGCTCCCATTAAAGGCTCTATAAATATTTCTTCTTCGCTCACCCATTCCTCGACCGTATCTAATTATAACAAAAATATAAGGTGTTAAAACCACAAAGAAAAGATTATTTCAATGATCAATTTTAATGGATGATAATACTTACTTGGTTTAACAGGTGCAGGCTTTGAAAACAAAGTCACATGTTGTTTAATCAATATCTTCTTCTCTAAACAGCCTAACTTAATCAGTATCTATAAAAATAAAATAAAATAATCATTTAATATAATGTTATAATATATTAATACAAATGAATTTACTAAATGAAAATTACTTGAATCACTTAAAATAAGTGATTCAAATAAATATTCAAACCTCGATCAATTCACGAGTGTGGAACGGTTGTAAAGCTGGACTAAATCTATTTTGTACTTTGACTAGTGTAACACCAGGATGTGTTAAACAATATGTTAAAACAGCTCCCAACATACGATCTAATACTCTACGATTCAAAACACCATCTATGCGAATCCATGGTTTCATGACTACCCTTATTTCCTCAGCAGTACTGAAATTATGAACGAATTTAACATCCAAATGAATATATTATATTTTGTGAATGTGCAATTAAATGTACAAATAATTCATAATATATTGTATGTTATACTTTCTTACGTTAAATCTAATCTTTTAGCAGATGTAAATATATCCTTTTGCGGAAGCAAAGATATTCTCTTCCTTTGTAATCTTTTTATAGAACATACATTTGCTTCCTTTTCATTTTCACCAGAGTTACTTATAATCGTAGCATTTTCTTGTTCTTCGGTAACATTATCAATTAAAGGCATCGTATCTTTATTTTTTATCTTTTCTTCATTATCAATCATCTTTGTGTCTTCGCATATTGATGATTCCAATGAATTTTTATTATGATCAATATCATTATCTTCTTTAATATCATCAATATTAATATCGGTATTAGTTTGATTTTCTGTCAAGTATATGCTATCTTTAGGTATTGGTAAAAGTGACTCTCTTTCTAAACGAAAGATCTTGTAAGAATGTATCAACCAAGGATTTACGTAAAGGTGATGTATATATCGGGGCGTAGTTACACCAGAACGTAAAAACAAATAATTTTCAATTAAAAGAGAAACTATATCGTAAAGCTCTCTTCCAAAGTCTTTTCGAAATTTTTGCTGAAATCATTAGAAATGATGAATTATTGGATTATCATATGTAATTATTATACCCCATAATCTTGTATTAATAAATATTCTTACCATCAGTTCCTCCGAACTAGCTCCTATTTCTTTCTTTTCTCTTACAAATCTGTATATAGCATCAATTTTCATCCAGTTATATAATACCTTTCCATTCATAGTTTTCTTAAAATTCGCATATGAGGTATTATTTTTTGGAAAAATTGCAAATTTATTTAATTCGTTTATAATTTCGGAAACAGTCTTTAATTTCAAAGGTAATATACCAGATGGTACCGCATAACTTTTAAACTCTTCATAATCCTCATCACAATGTTGTGATGAGGATGATTCTAAGTAATAAAAAATTTTAAACATATTAACAACAAAATATTCGTGAGCATGATGACTATCAGATATGGAAAATTCATTTAGCTCCTCCCTTATTTTCAAAAGAGCTAATCTTGTAAATCGTTTTTGAACGTCATTCGTGTCATCGACTTTGGCGTATGAATTTCCATAACTTGTATCTTTAGATTTACTACATATTATACTACTTATACGAGTAAATGCATTATCATTTGTCTTTTTATATTCATCATTACTTTGGCTTTCGATTTTTTCTATTATATTTTCATCATCTGCAAATTTCGAACTTTCAACTGAATTGTCATCCAAAAGCCTTGACTGTAATGAAATTTCAGCGTTATCCATTTTTTCATCAAAATCAATTAGGCACTTATTTAAATGTGTTGGAATATTACTTTGTGCAGTATCATTAGATGAATTTAATATGCTACATTTACTATCATCATCCATTTTAGCTTTCTTCGAGGTTGATTCCGTAGAATCTATTTCACAATTATCAATGCATTTTCTTTTTAAATGATTCCCTTGTAATTGTTCTTTATCCATAAGCACATCAGATGAAGAGTTTGTTAAATTATTAATATATGTATCAAAATTTGTATTTAACTTTTTATCATCGGTTTTGTTTAACACGGTTTTAGTTTCGTCTTGAACATTAATTGAATTATTTTCTTCGATAAGTTGTAATCTAAAGTTGTGATCAGGCTTATCAACTTTTCTTGCCTTTATAGAACCAGGCTCATCGCCAACGTCATTATCTCTCACTTCTTCAAAAATAGATGACCCATTATTAGTGCGATGATCACCAACAAATGTCTCTTTTTTAAATATTGAGATTTTATTGTTTTCTATAAAATTCATCTTCTTATCCGAATTGTCTTTAAAATAATCTAAACCATCTAAAATATCTTTGTATCTTTGTGCAATTCTGAAGTAAGTTTCATTTTTTTCTTTTAAACTTTGATCTAATGTAATTACTTGATCGGGTATCGCAATATCAAAATCTAGCTTATCCATTGGCATAAAATCATGTATCATGGCAACTATCCCACCAGTAACTGGAATAATTTCAATACCATCGGAAGAAACATTATTTGTCAACGGATTACTTTTTGTTGATGTAAAATACCATTGAATAAGTTTGAAAAAAGCATTGTATGATTCCATATATAAATCATATGGCCATCTATTTTGAAATTTGCAAATGTAATTGGTACTAAACTGATATTGCGCACTACTCATTGGCATATAATTGGCATACTTCTTTGTTACGTGCATATCATTTTTTTTTATTGTAACCAATTGATCGGACCTAATTTTGGCCATAGCGTTTTTCAAAAGAACCTCAGGATACTGTTGATATACTCTAAATAATTGATATGCCCAAGATTTTTTATCTTTCCCAGAACACATTGAACTATGAATAACAGAATTAATAGTAGCAGAATGTATATCGTTAATACAACGAATATCCTCGAAAAAACTTGGATTAAGTGATTTAGTAGGATATATCATTTCATAAAAAATATTAAACTCTTGTACTGTTTTGGGCACAATGATAGGTTCATTTGATCCCATTTCTGAAATACCGTAATACTTTTTAGCAACGCGATTAACAAGATCTTTAAATACTTCAGCTATGCGTATTTCACATGCGCTATTATTCGGACATTCTTGTTTAGTCTTTTCTATTATATCACCAAATCGTTTATTAAGAAAGAAATTTTGCTTTATTTCTTCTACTCCTAAATTTACGCTATTAAGTGTTTGTGGATGTCTAAGCATATATAAAAGTCTTCTTTGACAAGCTCGAGAAGTTTTATTCTTAGAAGTACCTGAATAAGAGTTTAAAACATCTCTGACCATATTAAATGATACTGCATGTTTGTGATGATTTGAACACAAATACTTCATGGCAACTTTACATATAAGTAATATATTATCTTCGTGTGGTTTCCAATCGACGCGCAATTTATCCATTTTTTGAAGCGCACAATAATCAATTTCATCATATTTTACACGTGATTTTTTCCCCCCCTTTTTAGGTAAAACTCGTCTAATAAATGATTTCTGTTTAGGCCGATGAAATTTCGTATATGTTTCATGTTTAATAGACTTATTAGTAACTTCACCAACTTTGTTCGATTGGTACTTTGTTTTCACATCTGTAGCATTTACAATAGTAGGTCCTGATACTTTTTTTAATCCAGAAAATTCAGTAAATTTGACAGGTGCCGCTTTTATTGTTGACAAATAAGCATCTCTCTTACATGCCGTAATTTTATTTCCTAGATCTTTTTTTAGTTGATTACGCATCGTAAAATTATTATTCCAATTCCAATTACGTTTCAAGTGTGCAAAAAATGCGGAATCGATACCAGCTGCACCTTTACGATCTCCAGGTACTTTGCCAGTATCTAATTTTATAGCTTCCTCTGCAGTACGAGCTTTTATTGTTTTTATCATGTCACTTTTTTTAGATAAATCCTCTAATAATATATCTTTACCCTGAACTGCAAGCCTACCCCCTAAAGGAGTATTAACACATATATTCCACATATCGTACCAATATTTTTCAACAATATACATCTCATTAAAATTATATTTCGTTATGGGGTATATTTTATCTTCAATTTTATGATATCCAGGTGCAGATGAAGTTGTATCCATTAATTCACTATGACGATTTACGTAAAGAAATACTTGATCTTTTTCTTTTAATTTCTGTGGTCCAAATTGGACCAGACCGATATAACATAATCTAGTAACAGTTTCATGAATATCAAATATATACTTTCTTCCATGTAGTAAAGTACTCTGAATATTCATTGGAAGATCTTTTACTAAATAATGTTTCCTAATAGGATGATTTGTATAATATTCCAAGCCTGATATAATAAATGGGACACTGTGGACTTTTAAAAATATTGATAGAGGAATGCGCAACAAAAGGTCACACATTAAAGTCCAACCCTTTGGCCAACCTAATACATAAAGAAGGAACAATAGTAGTATATACGTATATCTTGCTTAAGATCTCAAAGAAACATGTGTAAATACAATTGCACTTTTTTTTTACCATTATGTTGCGGTAAAGATGGCAAAAACATCTTCCATCCTACTTTCGTGGTATAAATTTTACTCATTTCTTGAGCTAAACTATCATTGATGCTAAAATCATTGGCACGTAACAATTGTATTTGTTCATTCTTGGAAAGCGTGTCTTCTCCGGGATGTTCATAAACTAAATAATATAAAAGAATATGAAGTGTTTGCATACGAACGAATTTGGGACTATATCCAAGTTTTCGAGCTGCTTTCTAAATGTACAAAATGAAACATAAATTATATATTTATAAAGTACATATCTATATTGCATTATGTTTTATTATTACATATATAAATGGGTTAACTTTGTCAAATTGTCTATACGTACTGGATCATATTTGGAAGTAGTTGGTATTGCCGATAGCCTTCCAGGCTTTTTATTTGTGTTATCTGCCGCATTAGTACGAGTCTTATCTGTATTATTTTTTGGATTCGTTTTAGATTTTGATGATCCCAATAAACAAAATTTAACTTTTGCTTGCTCTACAGCTGACTTTATTACCGTATGATCTGTATCAATATTGGGATCACATACGAAAGTCAAATGTTTTTCTTTGCCATTAGCGCTAAGAGTTAACTTGATATTTTTTACCAAACTATCTTTGGCTAATTTCTGTAATAATCTGAGCAAAGATTTTTTATCTATCTTCACATCGTAACCTTCCTTATCCTCTTCGTCATTTATCATCTGAAATGAAAATGAATTAGGCTTAACTTTTGATCTTAAAATGCATGCCATTGATATGAAATTACTTTAATTTAAATGTTCTTCAATTATAGTTTAATATAAAATGATTCACTGTTACGATTTACCTTCATTAACTTGGTTATATCATCGATAACTTGATGCTCCTTAACAGACTCGATGATCATATTTGCTCGCTTTAATAATCTATAAGTAATATTAGATACACTTTTTTTCTTACTATTTTCAACATCCTCCATGAAACCAAATATTTCATTAATCGGTTTTCCACCGCGTATCGGATTTTGGATAATCAAATTTGTTTCTATACTCTTATACATTGATACATTTTTAATATTATCTGAAATTGTAGATGTAACTGTGGAAACTTCGAAACTATCACTAGTCTTTCCTATGTTCCTTTCATTTTGTATTGATTTTTCTTTTTGTCTTTCGTTAGTTAACAATTTTAAGTTCACTATTTTTCTCGACACGTTCAAGAAGGTACATTTGTATCTAGTTCGTGACTTTGTTATACGATATTTCCAAAATATTTTACTGACAACGCGAAATACCGATCTTAATTCGTCGGTATTAATAAATGGTTCTTGCTCTCCAACGTCAGAATGTTTCTTTGTTTTATTATCAATAATTTCATGATAATTTAGTTGTTCTATAGTTTTAATTAAATGCGTATAAACATCGCTATCTCCGCTACTTTCTTTTTTCTGTAAATCCTCTTGTTTTGGTATAACTTCATTTTTCTTATTTGATATCTGCTTCGTAAGCTCTTTAATTCTATCCATTTCTTTTTGAAATTGCTTACTCATCGTGCTATATTCCTCAAACTTTTTAGATACATATTTTGTTACTCTTTGCCTACCTGCATCATTCATGTATGTCGCTACGATATTCATTTTCACTAGATTACGTAATATAGTTCTACATTGTAATTTCGTTAAACCCATATCTTTAGATAAGCTCCCTTGAGAAACACCATTAATACTGCTTCTTTCAATCATATTATTAGCTTCTTTGAGGTCAGAATAATCGAATTTATGATTGTAAATATCTAAATCTAATTGCTCTTCATCCTCGTGTATTTCATCTTTGTTCAATAGTTCAGCAATATCAACATCAGGAGTTATCAGTTGTATTACCCTTATTACTTTTTCCTTCGATGGATCATTCTTCCGTTGCCACTCTTTAGGTTCTGCATTTGGATATAAAGTTCTATACGGTACTTTCTATCAATTAAAAATAAAATTTTGTTAAACATTTGAATAAACCTTTACTTTGTAAACAATTTATTATATAAAAAGTCTACAAATATGTTACTGTGAAAGATCAAAATTGGATAATGTCAAGATTCCATACTAAATACGTCGATGAAAGATCAAATATTTTATTATACATTAATATTTCGGACATATATGAAGCGACCATATGAATCTTGACATTATTCAATTTCGGTCTTTCACGATAATATATACATAATATATTATATAGGTCTCACTTACCAGATCTGTTTTTACTGCCTTTTGAAAAAAGGATGTTTTAACTAATTTTTGAATAGAATTTTCAATTTGCAATTTCTTTTTTACTTCTTCATACTCAGCAATATAATCTTTTTTCGTTTTAAGTATCTCGATGACTTGTTCGGCCAAGAACATCATTTTTGGTTTCCTTTTTACAAAGAATCGTGGTAGATGTAATAAGCTACCGGTACAACTATGGCCTCCTGTTTTTTGATGATGCGTCTGCTTTGTGATCAATTTGTGACGAAGTAAAAACTTTCTATGATAAAACAATGTTCTAGGATCTTCTTTCAACAAACTAAGACTAATTTTTCCCTGCGTTACTTCACCATGATAACGCGATCTTCCAACTCTTTCAAGGAAACAATAATGCATAATACTTAATTTCAATATAAAAGATGTGTTATCGCCCAATAATGCGAACTCTCTTGCAGCTTGAGATGCAACAATGACTAATCTTTGACCATATTCTTTCGTTGCTTCCTCTAAAGTATAACTTCTGATATCAACATTAATAACTTTACGAGTCTTATAAGTCGAACAAGAACCCTTAACTCCTACAATTGGATCATTTATAGGAAAAAAAGGATAAATATCTTCTGGAATATTATCCTGAAAGAGAAATTAGATACAAGATTAAATATGATTTTATATATAATGGTTACATGTTTAGATTCACTTACTGGTTCAAGTATAATACCAAGATCTGGATCTACAAACTCATAACGATCATATATTACAAGTGGATTTCTTGGCACTTCTAATTTATAAAATGTAAGTTCCTTAAGATTTACACATATAGACCATACTTCGTTCATAAAATCTTGTGAACATTGTAAAGGATTATTAAATCTATGTGCCAAACGTAACCATAAAGCTGAAACAAAAAATATATAATGATATATCAACATGAAAAGTACGTAAGGATATGTGTAGAAGAAATATTAACTCACCTTGTAAAGTAATACCATCCAAACCTTCCAATGCTATTTCATCTAATACAGAAATTGCTAATTTATTAGATAACGTCATATCGATTATGGTAGAAATTTGTTTGAATTAATGAAAATTACGTAAATCTTTCAAAATTGCTATTTAACAATTAAAATCGCTACTGTCTTTGACATCAGTCTCTGAAATTATCATTCAAATATGTACTGCGATTTGAATGGTTCGATTAAAAGTAGAGACAAAAATTTGTCTTTAAAAGTAGAAAATAGGATGATGGTTACGTTTGTTAAAAGATGTCTCTTACGAATATAATTATTTATTTCCGTTAATTAATAATATGATACTTAAATAAAGGATTGACGAATATGCACGTGGCAAAGTTTTTTAGATACATAAAATATATTCACCCAGTAGCATATTTCCATTTAATTAAAATTTCATCAAATTTTTTCGAAAATCAGTATCTGTTTTACGTTCTATTGGCTATTTGTTTACATGTGTAGTAGGAGGCACGTGCATATTTAGATCATAACGTAATACTCATTAACGCGATATTATGGAGAGTTTCAACGACCAAATTGTAAATAACCTTAAATATCATAATTCGATCGTTAAGTCACAAGTTGCATAGTCTATGCTTTACAACTATGCTCACTTAAGTGGCGCCATGTTCTTTTTCATACGACTTTATAGTTGGTTACAATTTAAATCTAGATAATAAAACAAATGCGATGTATATTTTTATATTATATACATACATTATTATACTGATCTAATTGAGTATATTATTTTTTTTATGTTGAATCATAACATAAGAAGAAGTCCTATATTTTCTTTTCTGCTCTATCTAGTTCTGTTTTCTTTTTCTTTATTTAACGTTTTGAATAACGTTTACAATGTAATTGAAAATTATTACGCGTTATCAGTTTCCACAATCGATCCGTGTTAAATGAATAAAAATGAATAAAAAAGAAGAAATATTATCTGGAAATACTTTAACGTAAGTTTCTAGGATATAAGTGAAATTATATTTGATAAAACAAACACGTTCTCTTACGTTATCTTAACCTATGTATTTTTCTTCAGCCAATATTTGTAAGATCAAGTATTTCATTTTTTGAAAAATCTGTTATTTTAAAGGGCAGATCAACTTATTCAAAATAAAGGTATTAAGTACAAAACTTATGCAGAATGGGAGGAATCGAAAAAAGTATTACCCAAATTTGGACAAAAAGAATATGAACCAAATAACTCTTGGTTGGAAAATGTTCAAATAGAAAAGAATTTGAAAAATTGTAAAGACTTGTTGAATATCGAAAGGGTAGAACGTATTTCTCAATTAGCAGTTGCAGAATGGCTACCTCAGACAAGAAAGGCACGGGTTATTAAAAAATCTGGCCAGGATTGGGGCAATTTTGGTATTGAAGTTAATAAAACATTACTTTTGCTTCCAGAAGAATCGTTACTTCTTCTAGAGATGGTATATAATAGAGCTTTTTTTTTTTGTTTTTTAATCAATTAATTCATCATTTGTATGTGAAATATATGTGTGAAATATAATTATGAAACTGATTATATTTCAGAACTGTTTGGAACTTACATGGAATGGCGTAGCATTATCTATTCAACAAGCATATGAAATTTTAATAGATAATAAAGAATGTACTTTAGAAGAATACAGAGTTTATAGTCAATTAACTCGCTATGGTTACCACATACAACGATTTTATTACGAACATTCAGTCAAAAATGCGATTCCCGATGAATCTGTTTCTTTAAAAATAAAAGTTATCGGAGAACCTGAGAAAGGTTTGCGTATGAGAGACTCGGAACGAAAAGAGGCTCGTGATGCAAGCAATCAACTCAAAATATTTGATAATGCTAAAGAAGAATTAAATGTACTGGAAAGTACTAATCATTTACAAACTGACAAATCTGCCAAGTTTTCAAGTAATACGGTCGAAAAAGATGTACAAAGTATTATTGAAAACATGAAAAGTGCGATAGAATGTAAAAATGATGATTCCTCATCGCTTATATCCAAATATAATAATAACAAATTAGAAAATGATCAATCGAAATTAAATTCAATAAAAGAGGAAGAAACAATAAACAAAGGAGAAAAAGTTGACAATAGTGAAAACAATACGAATTCTCAAACAAGAATTATTAGCGAGGAGACCCTGTCTGATAAAAACAAAGTTATGACGAAGAATGGTAATTTTGTAACAAAATGGTCAGATTCCCGTATACAGCGTAATATCAAATTACTCCCAAAAAGGATAGAAACCAGTTACTCTAGAAACCAATTACCAGTTAATAATAAATCTGAATCGAAAAATTTAGAAGGAAATAGTTTTCTCAAGAGAAAAGAACCACCACTATCTTGTGGAAGTCAATCGGACAATAAGAAATCCAAATTAGAGGTAACGATGCACGGTATACTTAATTCAATAAATTATATTAAACTCCATTAAAGCGCGTTTTAATCATGTTCAAATCATACGATGAGTTTTTTCTTTAAATAGGTGATTGATCTTTCCGATGATGAAATTCAGATAGTTGTTCCTACTTTAACGAGAATGGAGATGCTCGAGTTACTACCAAATATTGCTTCTCGATCAGTCATTGTACTACAGATTTCACGTAATTATATACCTCATACAATAAAGCTTCGTAAAGATATATATCAATACGAAACAAAAAGATTAAGAAGTTTATCAGAAATCGACAGTAAAATGCGTTTGCAAAATTCTAAACAAAATATACAAGAAATACGACGTAGCTCCTCTAGTTCCAATTTGCAGGCTAATAACAGAATAGTCTATAATCAAAGCACACATCATACGAACGTCTACGATTTTGCTTGGCGTGCATTGTTTACCATGCAGTCAGTACAATATTCAAGATTTGGATTTTTCCAGTCACCCAATAATAGATTTCCATTTTACCATCAAACATACTGGCAGAATAGAGGTACATTTATTCAAGAAAACTTAAATCACAATAATTCCCATGCTTACATGTTTGGAAATTCAGGACACTTTAGATCTTTTAGAAATACTGTACAACAAACCAGGTACTTATTTTTTTTTTTTTTTTTTTCATTATTGTCGACATATTTTATAATGTAATTTTTAATGATTATATTGCTTGATTACATCGTTTCGATATAGATTACCCAATGTATCTACGGGAAATATCAAAAGTGACAAAAATGAGTATCAATCATCGTTCAAAGTTTTACCAAATGTAACTTCGTGGAAAGAGTTAAAAGATAAATGGCACGATGAGAAAACCATTATTATAGATGACGAAGACTGTACTAATAACTCTGAAATTACCGAAGTAGAGATAGTTAAGGAACATATTCCTCCTCTTGTTGGACCAAAAAGTGTGTCGAGTCTTGCTGAGATTTATAATAAGCTTAGGATAATCAAAAATGCACCAGACAAAATTGTTAGAAAGAAAAGAAACGAATTGAAAATTTCGTATAATGTTTATTCAAATACTCAGCATTACAGAAAAGGCAATCCAGGTGAACCACTTTATCGACTGGTTGTCATAAGGTATAAACATTTATTTTCAACATTCGCTAAACATATTATATATAAATGATAATAAATAGTCATTTGTTTTAGCAATAAGGATAGTCCGCTTTTACAACCAATCGAATTAAATCGTTTGCAACAAGATTCCAAGGGCACCGCGATAATGTTTGCCATCGTATCAATGTCGATATCATATATTCAACCAGGAATTGTTTCAATACCACTTTTATCGTAATTTTTAATATGCGCTGTACTTATATAATGTTAGATGAAGTTCATTATGTAGGAAATGTCAATAAATAATGAAGATCATCATTGTCGCGCAATTTGTTCTTCGTAATAACATATCTTTCTCGTAAGATGGCGTCGTGTGTAGAAGAAAACAAAATTGGTGGTTACCAATCATCTATCTTGTAGAAGTGAGGTTATTAAGTAGAATAGAGAAGAAATGAAGAAAGATCAAAATTAATTAATATAACAAATAAAATATAATTACGAAATTGATGACATAAGTATACACATGTAATATTTTTCTACAAAAAAATTGGTTTCCTCTCTCTCTCTCTCCCCCTCCCCCCTCCCTCCCTCTCTCTGATATGTAAATTTGGCTTAAGGCTGCTTTGAAGTTTCATGGAAATATTACTAAAGTGCAAATTGTCGACTTTAGATTTTAGGTTATGACGAGTTTGTGTTGCAATCATTATTCGTAAGAAATTTATTAAATTGGATAGAAATATATATTTTAATATGAAAAACGTTCAATGATAATAATAATAAAAATAAATGTTGGTTGTAAAAAATATAACGAGAAATATTGTGAGAAAATGCCGTTCGCGGTTTTTTACTACGGAAATAAGTAACACGCTGCAAGTTGATGCTAAACACGCCATGCCATTGAATGGTACTCCAGCAGAAGTGCGCCTGCAGGTCTATTGATAATTATTCTTTTTATTTACAACTGGAATTATTATTTGATTTGATTTGATTTGATTTGATTTGATTTGATTACATTTTAACGAAAATGATTCTACAACCTTTATAGGTTCTAGGCTGTGGATCTAGAGCAGGAAGCACTTCTTTAATCTTAATCACAGATCGTAAAAGGTACATGTTTAATTGTGGAGAAGGAACACAAAGATTAACCACTGAACACAAAACTAAATTGGCCAAAATAGAACGTATATTTATTACGTCTGGAATCTGGAAAAATTTAGGTGGGTTGCCAGGAGTAATATTTACAATACAAGGTTTTCCCGATGAAATGAAAGATGACTGCTATGTCAATGTTACAAATGTAACTGCACCTAGAAGAACCAAACAAATGTTACAAACATTGAAAGATTCTAACATTATGAAAAAATTGTACGTTAAGTTTGACGAACCCGAGACATTTAAACAGTATGATGATAATGTGATGACTGTTTCATGCATACCAATATATTCAAATGTGAACGATATATCTTCTAAATGTATCTCCGAGGCAATAATAAATAACAGCGCAGACAATGGTAACATATATACCAATACCGATGGGAAAAGAAAAACTAACGAAATTAGAACCGATAAAAGAATAAAGTTAAATACAAATGATCCACCTGTGTTGTGCTATATTTGCAAATTAAAGGACAAGCCAGGTACTTTATCTTTAGAAAAGTGTATTGCCAAAGGCATTAAACCTGGTCCTATCTTAGGACTTCTCAAAAATGGGGAAAATGTCACTTTAGATGATGGAACCATCGTAAGAAACGATGAAGTTTGTTCTCCAAAGAAAAAAGGCTCAACGTTTGTAGGTAATCATAAATTTTTATTTGTGTCTCTCAATATTATTTTATTTATATTTAATATCTTATTATTTAATACTCCTTTTTAATAATAATTAATATCGAGTATTTTGTTTATAGTTGTTGATTGTCCGAATGAGAAATACTTGGAATCATTTGTAAATGAAGCTGCTTTTGTAAAACACCAAAAAAATGCCTCTGATGAGAATGACAAACCATATTGTATAATACATTTTACACCACAGGAGATAATTGATAATCCCAAATATAAAGAATGGATGAATAATTTCGATTCAAATACTTATCATCTAATAATAAATGAAAGCAATACTTGCTTGGGTAGCGAAGCAGTATACAAGCAGCAACATATGTTAAATTTATTAAATCCTAAAATATTTCCTTTCTTGGAGTCAAAATGTTTTCAAAATGAATCAAATGTAAACGATGAGAATCTTAATAGAGTAAGTAACAATTTGAAATGATTTAATAAATAAGTGATCATTTTTCTATGAATAATAGTAATTAAATATTTATATGTGCATAGGATAATAATCAACGAATACATTATGCTAAAACACTACAAACTATTGAATTTAGACCTGAAAAAAAATTCGATACAGACACTAAGATCTCTATTGATCGAAAAATGTATACAAATGAATTATTGGAAATTGAATATTTTTCTACAATCCTGGAAGAACTTCGCTCTAATATCGATGAACAAACAAGTATGGTACTTGATACAGAAGAATATCCGAAATTTGTGATGTTGGGTACTGGTTCTAGTATACCTAGTAAAGTTAGAAATACAAGTGCTATTCTCGTGAGAATAAATGAAACTAGTAGTATATTATTAGATTGTAGTGAAGGAACATTGTCTCAAATAGCACGTGTTTATGGTCTGACTAAACTCAATCATATTCTATCTACAATCAAGGTACATTAAATATATCTATTTTTTACTTGGTTTTCTTTTTTAAATAATTTCTATTGATAATAAAAAAGAGTTGATTTTTGTTTTAGGCAATATATGTTTCTCATATGCATGCGGATCATCATTTGGGTTTAATAGGGATTATATTAGCTAGAGCAAAAGTCACAAAAGAACCCATTTTTTTACTAATGCCAGACACTCTTAAATCATGGATGAAGTATTGTTATGAACGCTTTGATCCCATTAACAAATATGTTAAATATATATCAAACGGAGATCTTTTGGCTCACAAAATGATGCGACAACATATTATATCGATGAAACAAGATCTGTGTGAGAAATTGAGCATTAAGAAACTTGAAACTACCTTAGTAAGGCATTGCAATTTGTCATATGGGATTGCTTTGACTTTTGAAAATGATAAAAAAGTTGTCTACAGGTAATAAGAATGCTTAAAATAAAAAAAATATACTTAGTTTTAATATTAATAACACAGATTAAGAATTATTCATTTGATGCTCTAGCGGTGATACCATGCCTTGTAATAGTATAATACAACTAGGTATGAATTGTGATTTATTGATTCATGAAGCAACTCTACAGGATGAATTAATAAAGGAAGCAGAAAAGAAAAAACATTCGACCGTATCAGCTGCCATTAGTGCTGGCGAGAAAATGCAATCAGGTTTTACTCTATTAACGCATTTTAGTCAAAGAAATGCGAAAATGCCCGTTATTCCCGAGAAGAGTAAACTTGACCTAAGCAAAGTTGGCATAGCATTTGACTATATGCACTTTACTCTATCACAAATGAAATATTTACCTATTTTATATCCATATCTAAAGACTATATATCAGGAAAAGTTGACATTAGCGGAAGAACGTTTATTAAAAAAATTACAGAATGAATTCAGTTAAAATAAATAAATTAAATGTGAATATCTCTTCCTTTTAAAGATCCCATATTGTCCTTATTATTACTAATAATCTCTTTGACGTACAGCTGCTCGAGTAATTTTAACTTCTCAGATGCAACATCAGTTTAATAACATACTAATTCAAGTTTGATATTATCGAAAACATTTTCTCTTATAACAAAGAACAATTTGAGGAAAACAATATGTAAAATAAAAAAATGAAATTAACAATTTCCACGACATAATTTTAAAGTAGATATCATTTTTTCGCCATATACTTAAAAACCTATTGTCCAGATTGTTGCCTAATGGAAGGCTCATAGTTTGGAAAGAATTAAAGCATATAATATATTCACATTTATTGTATATGTTACCGCGTGAAAGACAGAAATTGAATAATGTCAAGATTCACATGGTCAACAACAACAACAACACATACAAAATACGTAGGTGAAAGACTGAATATTTGGGTTTATTTTTATACATTAATATTTCTGACATACATCATGACCATGCGCACAATGAATCTTGACATTATCCAATTTCGATCCTTCACGGTATATATTAAAAAAATCAAAAGAAACATATTAAAACAACAGGGCTTTATATTATAAAAAACTATTTTCAGTCAATATAAAATTGTTTATTACATTCTTGTTAATAATCCTTAATAAAATTATTAATTGTATATAAGATTTTAGTTTGAAATATCGAGAGTTGCGTACGGTATTTAATAAAGAAAAAAAAAAAAAAAAGAAAAGAAAAAAAAACAAATCCACACAGTTTTGTAAAAATTGTACATAATTAATAGCAAAAATAGACAAAAACTTTTATATTGCGCAATGCATAGACGATTAAAAATACATGCCTATGCAATATATTGATTTGTAATAGATTTAAATTGATGACCAATGACGATAAGTAAGTTCTACATGTTACTACATTTTATACTCATTTTCCGCTCAAGCGTACTCATCGAATTTAATTTCAATGTATTGCTATATAATAATATATCGATATTATACTTGTTACCTTTAATAAAAAAATTCCAAATGTAATAGTATACTTTAATGAAAGCTACAGAAATTTGTGCACAAGTAAATAGTTGCAGAAAATCATGGATTGATTATTTTTAACACTTATTGTTAGAGAGGAATAATTCTCATGTTTCATATATAAAAAATGAGAAACATTATAAATTTATTTATAAAACATTAAATTACTTTTGGTCAATGTTGATATTAACTTTGAACTTACTTGATACTTAAATAGATCAGTCCTTAGTTTGAGTTTAAAAATATGTGAATAAAAACAAAAGAAATAATTCTTTCCAATATATTCGTTTTTGTTTAATAAGAACTGACAGTGTTTTAAAACAATAAGTATTATGAATGTAAAGTATTCGTGTATTATATAAAACACATCACATATTAGTGTTGCAAACAACTATAAAATATTTTCAATTTGAAATTTGCAATTTTTGAAAAAGCACTTATCAAGAAAGGGATATAATTTAGTACTCGTATATGCTTTTGGTAGAGAACAGTAGTAGAACAGTAGTAGAACAAAGATTAGTCTATGACCAATGTACGCGCGCGTCTATACTGCTGTTATATTCCCCTTAATTTAAATTATGAGTAGTAATCTATGCGTATATGTTATTAAAAATGGAAAGCTTTATTAAAGATATCTCATAAATGACCCACAAAGAACATCCTCACTTTTAATACACAATTTTATCAAATATCAAATACGTATTGTCAATGTGTCTTGACGTCATTGAAATGATTTACTTTATGAAGCTTATTGCGCTACAAATTGATTGTATAGTTTATATAAAATGAAGCATTGCGTATAAAAAAGCTCGTGATAATGATTGGCTCTTAATTCACAGTTAATATAGCTGTGTCAGTCTTTGATTTATGCAAATTTACGATATCTTTTTTTGTAGCCCCATAAAGATAATTCACCATCGATATGTCGTAAATTCGTTTGACGGTGAAGTTTATAAAACTGTTCTTGGTTAAGTACATCATAGTAGGAACAAAGTTTTTGTTCTTACGTTCCCATGTAAAAAATACGATGAGATATAATCACATCTGATGGATTATGTTTTTCCAAAAGCAGCCACCCACATTAGAATTCCCATTTTGTGGCAGAATCATAATCTGTTTCTCCTAAACGCAAAACACCATTTTTACCTGCAGTAAGATATCGACCATCAGTAGATTTAATGCATAGGCGAGATGGTTCACGCATTTCCAAGTAAAAGCCATCAGATGGTATATCAGAATCAACAGTTACTCCCTCGCTATCTGCATGCCAATATTTTCCATTTTGTCCTAGATACACAGAAACACACACACACAAAATAAGAAAAGAAGAAAATATTGGAATTCAAATAAGACAAAAAAATCAAAGTATTACCTTTAAATCTTACAATGTCGCGTTCACATCGTTCAACGCGAATTGTCTCATAACTAGCTTTATTGCACTCAAGCTTGGGGCTAGTTGTACTTTTAGGACCTACGAAGCCTTGCTCACATCGAAGTACTAAAACTGGTCTGTTTATCAAATAGAAATAATATTTACAAGCATCCGAATCACTTCCATTAGTAAGTTCAGCATTTGCATAAAGGTGGCCAGAACGTTTAGTTGCTATGAATTTGCCATTGTTAGCGCGCAATGCCACCGTACCATCCTCTTGCCAAACAAGATCAAATAGAGCATTCGAAGACTTTTTGTGATCAGCAGCTTGGATGCCGCCACCAGCTTCCAAACTCCAATAACGATCCTGCATTGTACGTACGTACCATCGTTTTGTGACACGATCGAATTCTAATTGAAATGTTTCATGACCGGAAATTTCATCTTGATTTGCAGTTACATCCACTCCTGAAATATTCGCAAATAAATAATATTCGATACATAGAAATTATGCATATGGTAGAGGGGGGGGAGGTATATTTAAAAACAACAAATTTAGAAAAATTCTCAGAGAGGTTTCCAATGGGGTAGAAAATGGTAAAAAAGTTTCAGCCAAAAGTGGAATGGCCCCCCTCTATAAATATGTTGTTGCTTTTAAACTATTCAAATATCTTCTAATTGTAATATACCTTGCTTTACAGAAACATATCGCTGATTAAGCGCAGCAACAAAGGAGGCCTGTGGAAGAGATTCTTCCAAAGAAAAGAGTTCGTCGCGCGTTACGGTTGTGGATCTAGATTTTAATACAGCCTTGCTTCCAATCGGTGCTAAATATGCGCCATTGATATCTCTATAATTAATTATTAATATTCCATTGAAATATTACCACATTATATTATAGATCATATTAGAGATATCTATAATAATATAAAATATATCTATATAATAATAAAAACCTCAGTGCAAGTAGTCCTGCATGAAATTCAGCCGCAAAAAGACAGTCTCTGGTGCAACTATCTAACAATTTACCATCGCGTGCAAGGTACTTATTATTACAAGTATGAAGAGCGTAATGTCCACCCTCTGATTTCACGTGATCCCCATGATCATCATCGTGATCTGCCATGGCTGCGGGACGAAATTCTAAAGTAAATAAAGTATCCTCGCCCCATGGTACTGGTGCATCAACATGAATTTCATCCTGTGCTGCACTTAAGTGAGCAAAACGTTTTCTTCCGGCAGATCTAAGATTTACCTAGAGTCAAATATTCAATGAATAGAAATATTTGTATTTTTGGAAAACTAACAAATAAATCAAAGATACAATTTATACCTGTGGCCTGGCAGCAAGATGTACAAGCCAATATTCTGCTTCGCCCGGAGCTTTAGCTATACATTTTAACTCATCTTGACTAGAGCCTAGAAAATAGCCTCTCTGCGTGTTCTTTAAAGCCCAACGACCGCTTCCTAAAATTAATAATAAACATTTCAGAAAATGTTCACGTGAGATATTCATTATAGACTATATTGAAAAAAAAAAAAAATGAATCTACCATCAGAGGCCAGCTGTATTTGAAAAGCACAGCCAGGATCATTAACATCTTCCGTTTCGCAAGTCACGTTTCCAAACTGATCTACAGCCAAGTACCGATCCAAATGAGAACGAAGAAATACTTGCTGATCGCTTCCTTCCAGAGTCCATAATTGTTTCTTTTTCAAGCTCGATCCATTAGCATTGATTTTGAAGCCAAAAGTTTCAGCCGTAAGATATTTGTATTTTCCATTAATCAATCCAACCTGATTGGAAAAAAAGACAAATATATTAATCGATCCTATAAAACGATTATTCTATTATTATTCAAGATAATAATAAGACAACAAATTATATCGGAGTAATAATGCCTACTGTCCATCCAGATTTTTCAACACCATTTTCGGGTCCCATATTCTCCGAACCGTTGCTCTGCATTGCTTTTAAAATCAGCCAAAGTTTTAATTACTCGCTTCTTCTCGTATGAAATTCTCCCTTTTACTAAAGCCGTAAAGCTTTCCAAGCAAAGGAGTAATCTTAAATCCGAGATTAATCCTAAAAACATCAAATTTTATTATTAATATTAAATGTAATATAAATATTGTAAATTTTATATATAAGACTTAAAGACTCTATAGAAGTTTTGCTTAATTTTCTATTCTTCGAGAAAAGCCATTTATTTCATTGATGCAAATTTCAATCTTTATCGAGAATATGAAAGATAATAAAAAAAGAATAAAAAAAGAATAAAAAAAGAATAAAAAAAGAATAAAAAGAGAATAAAAAGAGAATAAAAAGAGAATAAAAAAAGAATAAAGAATCTTGTAAACCGGTAGCGGAACGTTATCGACATATTATCTCACAATGAGATATGCTTCCTCTGCGAAGTAACTCGATGAAATCTCGCATTTGCACATCCCATTTAAAATTGCGTGTGACATTGAAAAGTCGAGAAATTCGATAAATGAATTATAAATTGTGCGTTTGTAGAAATTTTTCTTTTAATTATGTGTATTTGGTCAGTCTTCATATTTATATAATTAATCGAAGAATTCCATAATTATCCGAATTCTTAGACAGTAGGCGAGAATTAACAAGGCGTATAAAGTTTCTAAAAGAAGTTTTAGCGAAAACGGGACTTTGAAGCGAGGTGAGTGAACTGGACGCAGAACGAAGTATCCTGTGCGACCACCTGTGTACTCTGGTTTCTCGTCTATTATGACTACGTAGGTAAACCCTATACCAGAACCAGTCTTTGCCGGCAGTAAGTTGTCGAAAAATAAAATACACCGAGTATATACCGCAAAAGAGAAAATAACGTATTATCTAGGTAGGTATGCCAATTTGGTGTGTTTGGGTTATGGAAAAAACAAACAATGAAAATAATAATACGTCGAATCGGAATGTCCCTGACGAGTAAATTATACAGTTGTATGTTGCATTACTTGCTTCGTCGTATACAAATTTGCAATTGAAAATATAAAATAAAAGGATAAAAAGAAAGAAGAAAAGAAAGAAGGAAAGAAAGAAGCACGAAACTCGAATAATGCGCAAAAGGAAACAAGGAAGGATCCCCGCCCTGCCCTATCCCTTCCTTGTATATGGCAGGGCGTACATGGCAGGGCGTACAGCCAGCAGGTATTGATCCTACCCATTCGACAGGACTCTGCTATTCCAATTCGTTCATCAATAGTTTCTATACAAATATATATGTATATACAATGAAAATATACAAGTAAAATCGTTCATATTAAAACGTTAAATTAATCTATAGAGTAAAAACACGTAGTACCGTTTAGTTGATTCGAATGGTAATGTCATTATGATTATTGCGGTTCCCTGAGTTACAACATCTATTACGGTCATTAACCGATTTCAACGTGCCGTTGTTCTACGCGTTACCGTTGATCAAGAGTAGGTTAACGTACGCATTTTACATTATGACCGCGTTAAATAACATTTCCTCCTTCGACACTCGAGTTCATACATGAATACATATGCGCATATGCAGCATCTGCTTCGGAGCAATGATGCGCAAAGAGGAATCATCGAACGGTAGTTTCTCCGATTTACCATTTACTGTTAATCTTACAATATATACGATGTATTCGTAGCCATGTATAACAGCGTAAAGCCACGATGTTCTCTTAATTAAATTAACAGAATCGGATCGGAGAGATTCAACCGATCGAGACACTTTTTATATCGATTGTTCGCTGGCCGTTCATTCGATTAAATTCGATTCAATTTAAATCTTGATTATTATACAATCCTCAATGTTCTCTTCCAGCCACAACGATACTTTGACAATAGCATTTGTTTTTTTTTTTTTCTTTTGAGAATTTGATATATTATATATAAAGAACTGTCAAAATACAACGCGCGTCATTAGTTATAACTAATCAGAAGAAGTCAATTTCAGAAGTCAATTCTATCATCTATCTTATTTCAAGTAAAATATAATATTCCATTGCAAAGCGGAAAGAGAAAGAAGACCGCGCCGATAGGTACGCACAGAGTTTACCGGGACGTGAAAAAAAGACGCCAATCGCGTGTTCGCATTAATGTTGAATATTTAACAAATATACAAAAGGCTATAAATTCGAAAATCTAAGAAGGAAATAGTGCTAATATTTTATAAATATTATTCGCAATAGCGGTTACGTTCGCACGCAGCTTTGATTTTCCCATTATCACGACGATACGATCGAATTTATGAAGCACGAGACGCTATATCAGAAAAGACCATAACATGCTACGTCAACATAATTATTATGGTTAGTGCGAGGACTAATATATACACATCGCATTACGAGAGTTTCCTTGTATTTTTTCTTTTCTCCTCCTTTGAAATTTATCGAGCAACGATAAGTTGTGAACATTATTTATTGTTATTTATTATTTTTCTTCGCGATATTAAACCCTTTGCCCCGATCAAAATGACATATTATTAAATTTAGCTTACATTGTCGATAAACATTTGACAATGTGCGAGGAGAATAAGATATCGTACAAAAGCAAAGAGTTAGGAAGATAGGAAGGCAGGAAGGCAGGAAGGCAGGAAGGCAGGAAGGCAGGAAGGCAGGAAGGCAGGACTTCCGCCGGCCGGCCGGACGGCCGGACGGCCCCACCCAGGTCCCAAGATTCGAGGAAACGAGAAATGAGTCACTGAGAAGTCACTACCCCCGATTATCCTCGAAATATAAAACAGCCCTCCTCGTGTCATCCCTCCTGCAAAGCACCCAATGGCTATATCAGCTAAATATAGATTGCAATGGATGTCTTGGTTAAACGCCAAGTGCCGAGACCTTCGATTTTCGTGCGTGCATGACCGCGTGTCTCTGTGTCTCTTCTTCGAAAGACCGACGACCCTGACCTCGAAACGTTCGACGAACTCTCGATGCCGTCGTCGTACCTAACCGTTCGTCTATAATCGTTCTTCAAGTATAAAAAGAAAGAAGAAGAGAGGAAAGGAAAATCTTCCACCCTTCTCTACCTCCAGTATACTACCATATCCAGTACTACCCATAAGCAAGCAAAGATGGTCGTGTGGGGGGGGGGGCGTCCTTTAAACTCTCGTTCTTCGTAAAAGGACGACGACGACGTTTGTAACGTCAAAGAGTTCTTCACTTTGTACTTTTGATTACTCACCACTCTTCTCTCTTTCTCTTTCTCTCCCGTGAAATGTATGCTCTTTCGAGATGACGTATGTAGGTAGTATATACTCGAGCTTCGCGCGTGAAATAGCACGAGAAGAAGAGAGAATAGAATAGGAGAGAAAAAGAGACAGATTGAAAAAAGCCGACTTGGTAGATGTATTTCGTACTCGTGAAAAGTGGAAATAACAGAAGAAAAACAGCACACGCGACTCGACGCTCGTCGCGCTACTGAGGGCCGACGAGCGTCGGTTCCGTACGCCAGGATACTCGGCTATTGCCGTACGCTGCTAGAGTGGGGGAGACAACGAGGGGTTCGTCGTTCGTCGTTCGTTCCTTCCTTCCTTTTGCCTTGACGCCGGAGGGAGAGAGAAAGAGTGGCCGCGCGAACGCGCATCCGACTGTTTTCTTTCTTCCTCTTTTTTCTACCTCCCTCCTTACCTCTTACCCTCTTCCTCGCTGGAAACTGGTGAACTATGAAGCTGCGTTGGATCTACGATCACGCGCGATTTTCACGGAGCTCGCGCTCCTCTCGACGGTGTGCGCTCCCTCCACCGAAAGCTCCACCACAGTACGGATCGATACGGACGAGAGCTGTCTCGTTACACCTACTCGTTATTAGTAGTCGTCGTCGTCGTCGTCGTCGTCGTCGTCGTCGTCGTCGTCGTCGTCGTCGTCGTCCCTTCTTTTGTTTTCTTCTAGCAACATTTCAAATACGCTACAACGATATTTATTCTCCCGCGTGATCGATCGATGAACGATGAACCAGGAAACCTGATGATACAAGTCGACGACCGCCGCGCGATTACTTTCTTCGCTTTCTTTGCTTCGCTAAATCGTTATTAAGCGTTCTTCTATCATTTCCATGATTATTTGCGGTTCGTGTGAATAACGTCGATCTAAAATTAATATCATATTTTTCATTTTAAAAATATCCACTTTTCAATGATACAGGCTTACAAAATAATAATAGTATAATAAAATAGATTCGAACGTACATAAAGGATTTATTTATATGGTATGTCGTGTCCAATTAAGGAATGATCGCTAATTAGGCTAAATAACTTTGTAATTTAATTTGATTTAGCTCGCGGGAAGCGAATGAAACTTTTCGAGCGTGTCTAATGAGCGCCGCCGCCTTCTCTCGACTCAAGGAGGAAACAGTGCGTTTTCGAAATTTGCACGAATTTATTTTGTTCGTGATTTAGTTGAAACTATTTACAGTTACCTTTTTCTATCCGACCGCACAGCAGATCGTGCGATAATTCGACACGATTCCTGATTGTTTCCGTTTGCTTCCCTTACTTTGAACTCCTCTATCTTTATCAATCTTACACATCAATCACGAGCAACGCCGGTGGATTCTCCGTTGATATGCTATTATAAAACGAATCACGTTTATAAAAGAAAATTCCTAAAGCTAAACGGACGCAATGAATTTAGTCGTCTCTACATTGTCTCCTCTTTACTAGGAAGATGAAAGTTTACTCTTTGAGAACTTGGTGTCATTATACATTTGTATCCACAGGAAATGCTCGAGTTTCCATGAGCTCTGCAAATGCAACAACAACGCTCGTTGCTCGCGTATCGCGTGCTAATACTTTCCAGTATTCCTGAAAAATAAATACAATGTTTAACATACTGTTAACAAACTGTAATATACTTTTCCGAATATCCCACCGTCCGTAGAGTTTCTCGTATTCGGAGCAAGATAAATCATCGACCGTATTTTGATGCGAACCGCAACGATGACGGATGAATTGATAAAACGAATTAATTGTCTTTTATATTCTCGTTGATAGACGTTGCCAGATACTCGCATACTCGCATACTCGCGCATACTCGTCGTCGTGTTTAGCCAAGCATTTTCTGAGAAATAAGTACACGCTCAATTTTTAAACGAGATTAAATGAAATCAATGAAATTTCGTTCGAAGCTTTTTTGCTTCGATCTCTCGATGTAACATAACTCTTTGTTCTTCTCCCTATGTTCAATTTGAAAGATTAACCATTCCAATCACTTTTTCCAATCACCCGTGGACCCTTCGAAAGAGTTTTCTTCGCTTACGTAATAAACATTACATGATATGACGCATAACTCGAAAGATGCTTCAATTTTTCTCTTCAATTGGAACATAAGAATGCATGAAAAGAAAAAATACGATCATAAATTTCATTTATTTACAATTAGTAATGACCATAAAAGTGATAACGACGCATTGGTGTGATATCTCGTTATAACTTTATTGTATACCTCTTTTCAAATAATCGCGCAATCCGTCGATTGTTCCTCGGCGATAATCGGATTGTTTCTCCTTGACGTATCTTGCGATATTAATTTCGTCCTACCTCCGGTTTCTTCATTTTCCTTTTCCTGAATATCTTTACGAAAGATTTCAAATCTTCCATTCTCTTAATTCTAGGAAATGTAAGATCGATTATGAGCAAAATTACCTTCTCGATGATTACCGTCTATAGAAAAACTTTCCTCCTTCACTCCTCCTTCACTCCTCCTTCACTCGTTTTAGATATCTTCGTGACATCACTGTCACTGTCTTCCGAAGATTCGATTTTCAAAATTGGCAAGGAAAATCGACCGTTTCGAGATAGTATTCTCATATTCGTATCCATTCTAGTATCGTTCAGGTAATCCTTATCTTTTTGACCAACATATTTTGTAATTTTCGTTGTTCGAGGTTCTATACATCGACTTGGAATATTCATTTTGAAATCTTCAACTCTAAAATCCTGTAAAAGATCTACTCTTTCCTTACTCGCGCTAAACGATTTTGAATTTGAATTTTCTCGATTTGGCGCATCAATCGTTACATTTGAATTTATGCTATCGTTTTTTACACAAGTAGTACATCTTTTCAATTTGCGAAGCGCCAAATTTTCAAGGCACACTTGAATCTTTCTATAAACTTGTTCGCTCGATTTTACGTTTCTCTCCATTTCTTTTTCTCTTTTTTTTTTCAGAGAAAAAGAGAAAATCCAAAATTTTACAAATCTTCAATGTCACGTGTCGTCGTTACGTGCGATCGATTGGATCACAATGGAATGAAGTTATATTATTAGCAAAAAAACGCATGACTTTTATACGAGCATATTTTAAATTAAAATTATCAAGATATATGATTTTCAAACAGAGATCGAAAGACGTGGAGCTTCTTGTGACGATATCTTGACTTCCTCCATGATTGAAAAACATCGAACGATGATCGTTGTAATCGATAGTTCGATGACGAAACGATTATCGATAATACCGTATCGAAATCGATTACGAGTAGCGCGATATTTAAATGATCTTACGCCTGACATATGCATGCATGTCTATGGCATTCAATCAAATTTGGTTAATCAATTGTTACTTTTGTTTTGTTTTTTATGTGTTGTTTTACATGTGTTCGTCGTTATTATTTTTTGTAGATTTCTTTTAAAAATTGCGCACAATGGTTCGGTAAATTTCGTTGCATCGACGAGACGATTCTGTGAGAAACGGAACATTTGAAATTGTACACTATATTTGCAACGGACATACATTTTAACAGCTTACTGACTCGTCTAAGAATAGGCGACTATAGAATATTTGAGTGGAGGATATTCACGACCGTGACCGTGATCGTGACCGTGACCGTGACCGTGACCATGACCGTGACTAAGCCAAGTTATCCATGCGGTCAGTGTCATCCGTGATCTTTGTCAGATATTTCATCGAGTGGTATGATATTTTTATTATTAATTGCGATACTTTAACAAATAAATTGTATTCCCGCGGCGACAAATGTCAGCAGCTAGCGCGTTTTACAAAACAAATAATGATTAGCAAGAAAAGTAATAAAACCGTTATTTTGGTTTAATTCTAAGGATAATTGTTAGGTTAAGCTAGTTTGAAAAGATGTCTGGAAGAGAAAGGTATAAAATGTATATTTAATATACAGCAACTATATTAACGATTACAATATATAATGCACCGCGTAATACAAATAAATACACATAATACACATGAGAGACAACAAGCTACTAGACTCTGCAATCATAATTTGCAAATCTTGCGACGTACTGTAAGACAATACATTCAAAAATGATTATTAATATATAAAAGACTAAAGAAAGTAATAGTGTGCAAATAGATCATACGATAGCATTTTTACAATGAAAAATATATATTACGAAATAATAGTTAACAAGATATCAGATATAACAGAGGTTTCTTTCCGATCACATATTTCTGGGAACGCCTCTTAGATTTTGAACGTTCATAAATTTGTATCTATTGCAGCATTAGCAACTATGATTTTGTTGTGAGGTATAAAAGGTCTATTCTACATTGTTGATAATTATGTTACATTAGGTTACGAATAATCTTAGCATATACAAAGATATTATTTAAAATGCTGCACAGTCTGTACTGAATGATCCATTGGATATTATCATTTTTACAATTACTAATGTCTGTAATGTGCGCTATCCCCTTGCGATGTCAACATTCTAATATCCCTTTGTATTAATGAACCTATTAATGAACCTATTAATGAACCTATTAATGAATCGCCAAAGCTACTCCAATTTAATGGGGGCCTTATAATAATAAAGATTATCATTTTCTATGGAAGCTCACAAACAGAAAATTTTATAATATCAATGTATTTAATCGTATTTAGCTGTGATGCGTTTTGTTTAATTGTGACAAATATACACATACTTTAGTAAGGTACTTGTGTACTCTTACAAATGATCGCACTATAAAAGCAATATAAAGCAATATAATAAACTCTTTGATAAACACAATTAATATATTAATTTAGAGTTTATATACTTTTTATAATGCCACTCGATTTAATCTTTCATCTTAATGGAAGTAGAAATTTTATTTTTATGCTATATGATATCCAATTATTAAATTCAAATATTATGTATGTGTATATTTGAACGCCCTAAAGATCGTGCTGCTATCCAAAATCTTTATAATTTCTTGTTGTTTTTATTTCTCCTTTATTTTCAATAGATAAATATCACCGGATCATTATTGTATATCATTTAAATTATTCATTCACAAATTATATAATACTTTCCACTTTTAAATACTCCAACATTTGACACTTGTAGATTAATTCTAATCTACAATGCGGTACATTTTTCTACCGACCGTTCATTATAAACACAATGAATTCTACTTTGCGAGTCAAACATTTGTGAATAGTTGATTATAATGATAAGTGAATGCTAAATAAATACCAATATATGTCACTCTCTTCTCTTATTATTTAGTATGTATAATTAATTCTTATGGTATCACCAACCACAACTCAAAATCATTCGAAACTCATCAAAGTATATCTACGGTGGTATTTCTTATCCTTATATTTATAATTGCGAATGATTGTAAGGTTAAAAATCGTTCTCTCATATTTTCTTTTCGTTCTTTAATGGAATGACAGCATAGATTTATTCTTTCCAATCTTTTTTAATTTCAAAAGACCATTCCCATTTCAGATGTTCGTGTTTATCATCGTCAGTGAATAAAGAACTAACACTGTACGAACCTCGTGCCATAACTCCTGCGGGTGCATCTTCTGCAGGAGTGGTATACGATTGTACTTCAGTTTTTGGAGGATATGACCCAACCATATGTGCCATTTTGTCCACTATAATAAAAAAATATATGATATTGTCAAATATTATTAACTTTATATGCATAAACACACAGCTTTCCACCAATTAGTTTACCTGTGACTCCTATCAGAGAAAGCATATACAAATGAAAATAATACTATATATATAGAGCGTGACGATATGATGTATTTTTAATAAGTTAACAAAATAAGAGGAAACGCACCTGGTACACCTAGGCGATAAGTTTTCTGGACGTATTTTAATCCATGTACAATTTCACGCTGCACGATAAAATCAATTCTAATTCTGTAACTAACTCCTTCTTTGATAACAAAAGTTTGTTTCTTTAATTGCGATAAATCACCAGACAAATCCAATTCCATATCAGGACGGTCGGCTACGCATAGTGCTAATTTCTTAACTATTACTTTTCTAGGATCATTGGGATCTACGAAAATATATCATTAACATATTACGTACCTCTAAGATACCGTTCTTAAGCTACATATAGATAGAGATACGTACCAACAATCACACCACCAGCTTTTGCCTCTCCCAACAGCGTTTCTTTATATTTTCTTAAACTTTCATCTTCCTTATCCGCTTCTAAAATTTGTTCAATCGTCTTCTCTGGAGGAGGTTTATAATTTGATTCGACTTCCAATTCATCCTCCACGGCATCCACGTGATCAGTAGTAGCATCGGACATTTCTAAAATTACAATACGCACAATATATAATATATTAGAATAGAAGATTTTTCATTTTTGAAATCTTTGTACTAATAGTGCCCTCATTAAAAGGAACGATACTATTACTATAAAAAGATTCATGAATTTAAGTAATATATATTTGCATGTACATGCGTGTACGCATAGACGAAATATATATTATGGAATCATCGAATATTTTTAGAATGCTTAAATTCGATCTTAACGAACTAAGAAAGAAAGTATGTATATCGTTCAACTTATCATATGCTGACGACGATCGTACCAATATGTAATAATCATTGAAATGAGAAGAACCGGACAACTATATAATTAAATAACAATCGCTTTCAAATATCTACATTAATATTATACTGATAAAAAAGAAAAAAATAATGATGAAGAAAAAATGCAAATCAACTGTTTTGCTCGATTGATAAGCGTATACTCAATGGCTCAATATAGTTTTCCTGGAGAAAAGTATGTTCGACCTAATTCAATTATTCATACTTACCGAATAGTTTGATTGTTGAACAAATGAATAACACTATGATTGATTCGTTTCCAAAAAAAAAAACGCTATTTGGTATTAGCGACGAATATTAATCTTATTTGTTCTACCCCTCTTCTCGCTGCTTTGGTCTTTGGCAAGCGGAAGATACGAACAACATGGCGACAACTAACAGGGTGGGTACTTCCTGTTATCTCTTGGAAAGAGGTTATTTTTCTCTTCCAACAATATCAGATTCAATAAGATAATCACGTAAATTTACTTGCAAATAAAATCTTTTTTAAATAATAAGTGATATAATATATAAAAGCAACACTCTTTTAATATATGTGATAAATCAAAATGTATGTGTGTGTGTACGTAAATTTTGTCGGATTTTTTTTTTTATTTTATTGAATTTCTTTTTTCTTTCTATTTAAGTGACACAAATTTTGTTATTCCGAATAAATTACACGTACTTTTTAAACATTATTCCACGGTCCAAGTTTATAAAGTATTCAGTACATGTCTATTAATTGTTTTTTAACAATTCGTAACAATGACTTAAAAGTATTTCTATACCAGTTTGGTTTCTAAAGTTTGTTTGACAATTTTTTAACTTTTCAACCAATAATTTAGGATAAATCCTTGCCAAGTGTATCAATACATCTGAAAAAGATATAATATTAATTATTTTCTTTTTAAATAAAAATATATTAGAAGATTTTATAAAGCGGAATATTTACCTAATACAAAATCTTGAAACTTTGGTTCTGGGTCGTCTAGATGTATCAATACCGTTGTGTAAAGGGAATCTATATAACTTTTACAACAAATTATATTGTAATCTTTCGGAATAGTAAACCATATTTCTACAAGAGCTTCTAGAGCTGCCCATCGTATTTCATCGCAACCATCATCTAATCTTTTCAATACGCTCGCGCATACTCTATGAATATGATCTTCTTTTATGCAAGACAACTTGTGTCCAATTGACATCATATAATAAATAGCACGCAAAGAATAAAGCCTAGTTTTTTTCATATTATCATCGACAAGAGTAATCAAAATAGGAATAATTCTATCGAAGATGGATAAATAATTTTCTATGGTAGAAAATATTGTGATTTTACATTCACTCGTTTTTTTGTCTATTCCTTCATTAACAATAGCAATAGAATCTTTGACGCGATAGAATCTTTGCGTGGAATGAATATCATTTTGTAAAAGAGCGCACAAACATGAAATAGAAGCTGTACGTAATGCTTCGGATATTCTACCCGCTGACCAAATGAGATTAGGAATAATGCATATTTCTAAAATTTCATTTACAAATTTAGGAAAATCTATGATGCAACGGAGAGATTGCTTGTTGCATAACAAATATTCAGATAGTAATATTAAATATAACAATCGCAATTCCATGTCTGTATTTTTGCTCATAATATCCTGTAGTATCGGTAGCACAATATCTATATAATTAGCAGCAGCGATCGAAGTACGTATTAAACATGTTCGAAATATTTCATGTTCTGGACTATGCGTTGTCCATGAATCACAATTATTACAAATAGACATTAGCATTGCTCTCATATGACGAAGAAACAGATCATCTGTATTTTTCAACGATTCTATGCTTGCGAGCACATCAAATAATCGATCTGCTTCTTTGGAAATAAACTTCTCTGTACTCATAGCCAGACAAGTAAATGTGACGGTAAATAAATTCTGGGAAATAAGGACGCATTCCTGAAACATTGGTTTTCTATGATTTTTTTTTTATAGAATTTAATAGAAATAAATAAGTTTAACGATAAGAGAAAAGCCAAACCTTGTCGCATACTGTTAAAAGAGAATCGCAGCAAGATAAAAGTTGTTGCTGATAAATACTTTTTTTGCTACGGCTAATATGTGATTGTTGTAAAAAATTGCTAATTTTTTCTATATGAGGTAGAAGAATATTTTTTTCTGTACATCTTATAATAGCAGAAAATGCTCTTAGATGACCTGCTGTAGGTGAGTTTTCCAACATTGGCAATACTAAATGACAATAAATTTGTGGAGGTACAAAGTATCCTAAATATTCTGCTGCAATTTCTATATTATCCACAACTCTTTTATCTTCATCGTTGCAAGCTCTGTTAGAAAAAAAAAAAAAAATAGTAAAAAGTAAATAAACAATAATATATAAGAAAATGTTTTATATACCTATAAATTGCTGGTAATAATTTTTCTATATGTTGAGTTACGTATTCTTCTGCGTTTAGTATTAAAACGCTAAGTAATTGTGCTGAACGAAGTCTTATATCAGCCATCCAATCATCAAGTTCACGTGTTATTCCATTTACAAGTTTACATAGATTTTCTTGAACTATAGTACGACATCCTAAATTTGGTCTGGTAACTGAAAAAAACAATGTTTCAATGAATATTATGTTACATTATCGTATACCGCGTATGTGTAATTGAAAATGTACTATTAGGTGGATAATGTTTTGGTTTCTCTACGAGAAAGTCCATTTTATCTTTAAACTTTTCGTCACTTTGATTTTCTTTTATATACAATTGACCTGCTTCGTCCCACATTTTTACTGCCGAAATACGTATCATTTCTATTTCATCATGAAGACCCGTTAAAATAAGTGGAAGAATTTTATGCCACCAACTGTATCTATCTCTTAACTCCACAAGCCAATGTCCTGCTACTTCTACAACAGCTTTATACGATCATTAATTATGATGTATTATTGTCGAAAGAAATTGTTATTAATTGCGCGTATGTGCGTAATATATTAAGACGTTACCTGCTCTAACAACTCCGCTTTGATCGAAGAGTCTTTCGGCTAAAGGTGTTGCAATTTCTTCTATAGATTTGCTATTACCGTATTGAATAGCATCACCAATTGTTTTAACGGAAGCTACTCTGACTCTATAATGTTGATGACTAAAATTACTTAATATTGGTTTTATTAGAGTTTCAGAATAGGTATAAAAATGCCTAGGTACAGTTTTTCCTAATTCTGATATACATTCACAACTTTCCCTTTTAGCGTTGGGATATTTATCCCTAACAGTTCTTGCAAGAATTCCTGTTATCTCATCCATATATACAGAAATATGGTCTTTATATTTTAAAATAATAACTTTTAAGAGAGTAATACATTTTAGCCTTACTTCTTCGGATGGTTCTATATATTCTTCTGGACTCAAGCGTCTTGACAATACTGGAATCACATAAATAATATGTTTGTCATGAGGATGCAATGAATTCAAAAACTTCTTTAACAGTTCTACGGCACGATCTCGACAAACTTCTGCTTGGTCATTTAACAATCTAATCAATGGTCTATTTAATTTTTCCCATATTTTTAATAGATTATCAGTATCCAGGATTTCTTTTCTTTCAAATATTGCTTTTAGAATTTCGTTCAAAACATGCTTTCTTCTTTCCTTATTCTCAGCTTGTAATGACAAACAAATTCTATTTAAACCAGCTTCAGTTTCAGTTTCAATTTCCAATGACATTTCTCTTTCAGTAATATTCTTTTATTTCTAATATTTTCTTATTAGCTTTTAATATTAGACACTTTTGCTTATATCCAGCTTCAAACTATATTTAAAAAATAGTTATCAAATGAAGGAAGATATATACGATAAATATAATCTCGTAGGACATCAATTATTACCATGGTTACAGGCGTATGTATTGAACTAGTGATTTCTCTACCACCATCCATATACACACATCGCGACATGCATCAATTATTTACGTTGTTACACGGATAATATATGTTAAACCCAGAATCTTCATTCAATAATAGACATTTATTCATTTTGGATAATAAAATACATAATATATTATTTAAGAATGTAAAATGAATAACATTATTAACATAAGCGTGATATGGCAAACATAAAAATACTTTCATGTTTTACACAAGTCAATAATTATGTCATTTTTGTTAACACGATTTTTAAACAACATTTATACCAAATTAGTTTTTGAAAATTATATCTGATTAAATGAAATATATTCTGACTTTATGGGTAAAACTATATAATAATTCCGCGTTCATGGATGGTAAATAATAAATTAGAAATTCGCTCAGGTTGAGTGATTAAATTAAAAAATGTAAATTACATTATACAGAGCATACATTTTACCTCGTTTATCGAATTTATAATTCTTGAACTTTTACAATATTTTATCAAATTTTAGAAATGTCAAGTGTAAGAAATAAACTTACATCTGTTGGTAATTAAAATATTTCATCCTTTTTAAGAAATAATTTGTGAGTTATAAAAATAGTATGCACAATTAAGACGTAGATATGTTGTTTTACATTATCCCAATATTGAATAATATGAAGTATTCAGCCATTTAATTGAAATTGAATTTTATGTTTTTGCTAAATTTTAGATTTTTACTGTAAATTATACAAATATCTACACATTTTGTTGTTCAATCTTCTAATGTAACGTTTTTAAACAAATAAGACATTGATTCTTTGTTATGAATGCGCCGAATAGCTTCGGCTAGTAAAATGCTTATGTCAACAGTTTTGATTTTTGGACACTGCATTTTTTGTACGTCGTGAGGTACAGTATTGGTCACAACAACCTGAGAAAAATATTAAAATCCAACTAATTTGTCACAGTAAATGTTTCTTATACTATTAAAAAATTCGACTTTGCTAAAACGAAATTTAGAAGAATTCATTACCTCGTCAATTGGTGACTCTTCGATAAGTCTAGGTGCATCGGAACTGAGCAAACCGTGAGTGGCTAACACATAGATTTTATATGCACCTCTTTCTTTAAGTACTTCAGCCGCAGCCACATAAGATTGTACATCATCTATCATATCATCCTAAAATCAAATGAAAATAATTATAAATTATAAATAATTATAAGAAGAGTTAAGTATGCGTACGTATTAATTTTTGTAGAATATCTTCTTACCACCATAATGGCAATGCGTCCTCCCACATCTCCTACAACATTGATCGGAGGCTTTTCTTTAGCAGGATGCATAGGTACACCCACGCCTACCTCCATCGTTCTTGAAGCTAGCGCTGGTGGAGAATAACGTCCATCGTTCATATCTGATTCGGCTTCTCTTTGTTCTCCGTGTATAACTGCTATTCCTAGACGCAATCTTTCTGCATAGCTAGTTGCTTTTTTTGCGCTTCCTGGATTTCTTGCAACGATTACAGAATTGTGATAATCAGGTATCTAACAATGGCAGGAATATAGAATATGAAGTAATAGATATCCCATAATTATTGATCCAACGTAAAGTAGAAGAATATAGCTATGGAAGTAATATTTAAATTAACAGAAATCGTACTTACAGATTCTTGAATATATTGTAATAAAAATGGACTGGCTCTTAAATTATCTACAGGAACATCAAAAAAGCCTTGGATTTCTTTTTGATGCAAGTCCATAGTAATTATATGCGTTAATCCGCTTTTGCATAACATCTTTGCTAAGAGTTTGGAAACTATACAACCACGCTTACGCATTTTGCATTGTTTAGAATAAGGTAAATACGGAATCACTCCGACGATATTTTTTGCCGATGATGTTTTACAAGCGTATGCCATGATCAGGAGCTCCATTATATTATTATTAACATCTTTTGTACCAGTTTGAATTATATATAGATCTTTACCTCGCACAGAATCACTTATTTCAACCATAGTTTCACGATTCGATTTATGGTATACGGAACATCCACCATGCTTTACGCCAAGACGACTTAAAGATATAAAAAAAAAAAAAAGGAAAAACGAAAAATACTTTAATGTAAGAATTTTGTGTTTATCAAATTGTAAACATAAGTATTTTATATGATAAGTAATTTTTGGAATATATCCAACTATCGATAAATATTCATTAGGCAATATGATAAAGTAATGTAGTTAATCAAAAGAACATAATTATCTCTTACGTAAAAAGATGGAAATGTAAAAAAGATTAAAATATAACTTACTTGGCGATTAGATTAGCCAACTCTGGATGTGAATTACCCGCTATTAAAACGATATCCGACGAAACTGGTTTATCCATTTTAAAAGAAATAATTTCTTCTTCTTCTTCTTCTTCTTCTCTTTCTCAAAATTCAGGCAAAAGTATTAAATATCCTCTTATTAAGGTCCTTTAAGAGATGTTCTATCGTAGAAGATTGTAGTGCTACTTGCAAGAATTGAAAATTGATTAAACATCTATAATAATATTATCTTAAATCGTTTTATAGAACTACGCGTAAGTTTCCATTGAACGTAATCTCGCATGCTATTTGATATTTGCTATTGAGATCTGATTAATGTAATTATCGTGGGTCTATTATTATATTAAATAAGAATGAAAGCTTGTAAACACAGAGTTAATTGTTTTAATTAGCCTTTTTACCAATCGTCCGAAGAGCCGCTCACCCGTCGCTCACTGGCGCAAGTTACGTAGAACTATAGTTGGTAGATCGGTCTTTCATGTGACAGAAGGGTAAAGCTCTGTAAATAATATGCGATAGAACATCTAACTAATAGGAAGAACAGCGTATTTTCCATCGCTTCCATTCAAATACTAAATTATATTAATAAATATCTCTTAAAATATTTATTTTCTTTCGAGATTTAACGAACGTTTCCATGGGTAAAGAACGCCATTATTTTTCCCGCGTTTGTAACGCAACGAATTTTCAATTTCAAATTTCAAATTGGCGCCCTTTTTTAACACGTGAGCTTGTAATGGTTAGTTTACAACGGATCAAGCGTAGTACAATCTTCCTACCACTATAAATGGCGCTAATGTCGGTGGTCATCCTATGGCGTATAAAGTTGCTAATCTTTTTTCATTACATAGTTGGGTCAGGTCGTTCATTTTCGGTCCAAGGCGTAAAAGAGGAAAGTATACGGTAGGATTTAATAGAGGTTTGCAAAATGGCATGTTCTTATGGGCGTGCGATTTTACTTACATGTCGACGTTCGATATCTTACAGTGCACCAAGATATATAAAACGAGGTAATTCATTTAAGTCTACTTTCCAATATTAAACCGATTATATTTTCTCCACTTTAGATATTTCTTAATTACGTAATGTATTGATAGTTCTCAAAGTATAAGGCTTTACTGTCTTGTCTTGTCTTGTCTTGTCTTGTCTTGTCTTTATAGAGTGTGCTGATCCATTGGAACATGCAACGGGAATAGAAAAACGAGAAAAACTTGCTATAGCCGCCGGCGACGAAGTAAGTTTTTGTCATTTACGTCAATATATATGATTTCAAATATGATCTCTATTATTTCATTGATCTATTACATACTTGCATGAATATTATTTGACGTTGTTATCTATTAAAATTGTATTGATTATTTTTTGTATATTCTCCTGAAAATACACTTAGTAGGCCATTTGTCATATTCTCAGGATCCTTTTAACTTGAACGTTACAAAACGTGGACCTGGCACAAAAGAATGTCCAAATCTGGTACCGAGTGCATTTGACAGTCGTTTGGTTGGATGTATCTGCGAAGAAGATCATTCGCATATAAACTGGATGTGGTTACACGAAGGAACTCCACGACGTTGTGAATGTGGATATTGGTTTAAGCTCGTTGAAAAAGCTCCTGTTTAATAAAACATGAGAATAAACTAGTGAACTGTTTAAAATATATAGAATTAACATTATATTAGATAAGTAGAAAAATAACAATTATTTATTGCCTATCCATATTTAATTTTTCCTACTTTCGCCATGCAAACTTTTGTTAACAATGTTGTACGATATGAGTAGTAGATTGCATATTATTGTACTCATATATCATCTATGAATACGTGTATCAACTATGTGCGATCACTTTACCTAAAATTATAGTAAATATGAAATATATAATATACACATTCATAAGTGAAGATGTTAATATAAAAATTTAATAAAAATTATGGAAAGTACTCGGAGTACATTGAAATTTAAATATATTTGTAAGCAAAATACTTGGATAATTAACAAATCGTTATCACCATAATATACAAAGACATCTTAATTTATATTTATAACAAATTAATGTTTATGATTATTTGTTTAAAAATTTACATATAAACTACTTATTTTTACACACGATATGTACACGCACACATATATATATATATATGCTGCAAGTAGTATATATAAATGTACTTTTCTTCTTCTTCAAAAAAGTGCATCAATTACACATTTTTATATACAAAGATTCATTTGTCACACTATACGTTTTCCTCTCTGATTTCTTGGCCGACGAAAAAGCAAGACATGTGGTTCTGCAAACGCACAATAGTTCTTAAAATTCATGAAAATGATTTACAAATAATATAATATTTAAAATTAATATTTGTAACAAATACCCAAATAACATACCTGGACTGTGCATCATATAATGAACCCACCTAGGACTTTGTTGAACCCCTAAATTACGCCATTCGGTTTCCGACATTAAGTGTGTTTTAGGTACATGTATCGCTATATCCATAGGAAGAATGACGTGCCTACAAATCAGGTGGAATTTTAAATCTTTTAAACTAATAAAATTCTAATTATAATAAAATTCTCATTAAATCAACAAATTTAACCTATACTCGTAATTATCATCGGTGTATCTTTCGGAATACTGAATTTGATCGACAGGCATGTTGATCATATGAGTCGCTCAACTTTTGACTGCAAATATCAATTATTATAAAATTGTACTGATTTTCTATTACTTAATCAACATTAAAACAAAACAAAAATGCAGATAGGAATTTCATGCATATACTCTGCTTTGTTTACCATATGAGATTGACAATCGAATGAACTTGCCGATGATTCGAGCTTATGGCGCGTTTCTATGCAATCTTATATATGTGCATAATGCATATATATATATATATATATATATAATATGTGTGGCGTCTCAGCTAACTTCCGCTAGTAACGTCAGATGGCAGCTTGATCGACGTATTGCAGCGGAAGGAACCAGGAACTTGAATTCTATTGGTTCAAACACTGATCGCCACTACTATTTTTACGTAACATTTATTTATTCATAACTATTACAAAACAAAAACGGATAACAAAAATGCGTTGTTGATCGAGCACGTGTAACTTCTTAATTCATTTCTTTATTTATAAAAACAGAAGAAGAAAGTCTTTGTAACTATGGAAACATTAACGTTCCCATAGAAACGTTGTTAGCCGTGATAGAGTGCTAGCGCTAAAGTAGCTTGGCCAAAGAATCAGCGGTGAGGATGGCAGCGCCAATCGTCGCATAGGATAAGGTAGAAATCTGCTTATCGACAGCAGGCCGCTACAGTATATGTAGCGTTTTTTAACAATATTCAAAAATAATTAATTCACTAGGGAAATATATTATTAGAATATTTTATATTTTAAACGTATCAAAAAAGACTTACAAAAATATATATTACAAACTTAACAAATATAACAAAGAAAAACGGAAGTAGTGACTAGTGTTCAGTCTTTTGTCGCTGCTAGTAAAACGCGTGTGTCTTGCTCAGTGGTTGGAACGGAATAGAGCGAATAGCAGTGGTTATTCATATACGTGGGGTTTTTTAAGTTGTCAGTTTTCGCCACCAGAGGCGTGACGGTAAGAGTGCCGGTGGCGCCAAGCTTTGGCGTGACGGCCACATATAGGTGGTGGTACAACTACTAGAGGAAACGGGCGCTATTTTCGCTCGGCCAGTCTTCCTTCTTCCGCTCAGTTAGTTATTGGCCGTAACAGGAGAAATCCTAAATATGGAAATACAAATTTGTCTTCGTAATAGTTACTGATTTCTTATGTTTAATTTATTCTATCGCTCTTTATATACTCGAAACACGTTTACGAATCGGTATTAAACTTATGCTCGAATATAATTATGCGTTTTTATTGTGCAATAATTAACCCCAACGTTGGTCAACCTCGTGCATAATAATAAGGTTAACAAAAATCAAATATTCTTTGAAATAATAATTTTTATCAATATATAAAATATATTTATTTTCTTTAGAAAATTACTTAATTTTATTAAATATGTTCATATAATATGTTTATATATGAATTTTTTTATATCATTAATAATATTTTAATACTATAAATGTTTGTTACAAAAAATTGTTACTTATACACTTATTTATTTGTAAATAAGTAGTGTAGTTTGAAGAGTTACTTCATTATTAGTTCGCAAAGAATATATTCACATTCCATTCCAAGCAAAAATAACATGAGAGATCATCAAGTACATAGTTACTGTCATAGTGCTTGTGATCATCACGGGAAAGCCAACCCTGAAAGAAAAAAAAAAGAAAAGAAAAAGAAACATTAAAAAGTCTCAGAATAACATAATAAGGAAAAAACTAATAAAGAAAAAGATTACTTTAAAAATTGAATAAAAGTGAATTTATATCCGTGTTGCTCTGCTACTCCTGCACAAACAACATTTGCAGTAGCTCCAATTAAAGTTCCATTTCCTGTAAATACCAGAACCGTCCATTCAACCACATAAATACTGGTAATATAAAGATTAAGACAATCCGTAATTAAAAATCCACTTACCTCCCATGCAAGCGCCAAAAGCTAATGCCCAAATTAAAGGTTGCAAAGGTAATCTAAGTTCATGATTTTTAGCTAAATTTATTGCTATTCTTACCATCATTGTGCTCAAAGGTACATTATCAACGAATGCGCTTGCAAATGCAGATACCCACAAGATTAAAAGTATGGCTACAGCCAAACGGGATTCTTCATTAACGGATAAAATAATTCTTTCGGTTTGCTTTCCTATCCAAGCAATAAGACCCAAACGAGATAAGGCCTGTTATTATATCAACGTTAGTTACATGTCGAACAAAATAATGCTTAGTAGTATTATGTAATGTAATTTTTGTCTCTCCATTCTTACTTCCATAAGTATAAACAATGATGCAAAGAATAACAAAGTGCTCCATTCGACTCTAGCCATTAGTCCATCCAAATCTTCGCTATCTGCTAATATTAGTAATAAAAGTACACCTAGTAATGCGGTCCAGCCTAATGATAAATTCATCCCAGGTACGCTATGAAGAAAGAATAGTGTAATAACAAACACTAATGTAAATCCTGATTTCACTAGCAACCATTTGTCTCTTATGGGATACTGAAAATATACAAATGTTATTAATTCAAAAATGATCATTTAATATCTCTACTCGTCGTGTAAAACGATATACATTTAAATACCTTTTCTTCTAGTTCTTCGAGCGTAGTTTTATATTTTTCAAAAGCAACGCTACCGGTCACTAGTTTTTTTTTAAGTTGCGATAGTAAGCGTTGTACTTTCTTTAACAGAGTTTCTCTTACTAAATTTTCATCTTTACTATAACTCGACAGACTTGCCGCGGCTCTTTGCCAGATTGCTATCTCATGTCTCAGTTCCTAGAAAAATATACTCTGTGTATTGAAAGATCAAAGAATTTATATAAATTTCTTATAATATAAAAGATCACGCTTACTTGTACCTCTCGTGGTTCATCAAAACTTAAAACTGCCTTATCACGAAAAATGAAACGCATCTGAGCATATACGACAATCAATACTAGTATTACACCAATGCTCATATGCAATGTAAATGTACTAAAATCTACTCCCTAATAAAAAAATTCAATGATATATTACTATGCTTATATCGCAGTATAACATGTTATGGTAGTAATACTTACAGCGTCAATAACATCACGATTAGAGGCAATGATAACATTTGGTGGATCACCTACTGGTGTAATGGCACCACCTATATTGGAATAAACTACCATTGCTGTTAATATAGGTACAGGATTTAATTCCATTACTTCGCAGAGTCTAATGGTAACTGGAGTCATTAATAGTACCGTTGTAACATTATCCAAAAATGATGAGATAAATGTGGTAAAGAAACATAAAGTATTCACTAATGGCCATAATTTTCCTCCAGTTATCTAAAGATTATATTATTGATTATAGAAATATACAGAAAAAATATATTTTTTAATATAATTTATGTTATTATTATATATATATATATTGTACCCTGTAAGCGTAAACAGCTAACCAATCGAATATTCCTGTTTCTGCCACAATAGCGACAAGAACCATCATGGAAAATAATAACAGTAACGTATCTATGTCAATCCATGAAATTAATTCTGCCATATTTGGTCTCTAGCAATATTAGAAAAAAATCGAATAAACAATTGAATTAAAGAAAGTTGTTTAAATAGATAAGTATAAGGAATACCTCATTAAATGCAGCTAATATTGCCACAGACATAGTCGATGCTAGCATTGCAGCCAAAGCTCTGTGGACAATCTAAAAATATAAAATAGATGCAATTAGTCCTTTTAGATATTTGTAGTAATGTATTAATAATATTTCACGTGTGTAATATATATATATATATGTATATGTTTTTTTTTCACCTCAAATACAATTAATACATATAGACCAAATAAAACAACTGCAGCATATGGTATACCATCATCTGTATTTATCGAGGATAAATCGTAAGCAATTGAAAGTGGAAAACTATGTTCTAAGTCTGTGCATAAATTTATAGATATTGTATTTTCTGTCAATTTTTCATCGATGTTATCCAATTCAAAGATTTTTTGATGTTTTTGATCGGGAAATATATCCATTAAATTTTCTGGAAGTAGAGGTAAAATCCAATATTTGCTTATATTCTGAAAATTATTTTAATACGCTATACTTTTGCAAATACTTATATTTCATATCTCGTCTTTAATGACATACTCAGACATAAGAATTACCTTTGAATGCACATTATATTCATACGGACTAGTAGTTGAATCATTATATTCATTGATTAATAAACTTAACCATATTTTTAAATGATGACTTGATAAATTAAAATTAATATCTTGTTTAAGTGGAGGCAATAATGAACCTTCTACCGTAATGCTGAGCCTTTTACTTTCAATCGAACCTTGCAATATGTAATCTGATTGTAAATAAATTTAAAGAAAGTTATAGCATTATAAATGATCTATGAAAGAATTTTTATAAAGATGGAATGTAAGTTTATTGTGGCGAAAAAGGATACGTCGAATTTCATTGCTGGAAATAGAAATCTGATGCATTTTTTCCACTTTCTCGGTCTTCACCATTAATATCACCTATTATAACGTATATATATATATATATATGAATGTATATGTCATAAATATAATAATAAGTACACGCTTAAAATGCTTACGGTAAATATCAGCCAACAACAAGAGAGAGCTATTAACTTGCAGTAACGATAAAATGGTCTTTGTTTTTCATGAACTTGTTCTTGGTCATGTATATCTTGTATCGTATCTTCTTCGCCAATATTTTGGTGCGTTCTGATTGAAAGAAAATGTTGAAATTATCTCGATGTTTGTAATAAATTAAAATACAAATATAAAATAAATACAAATACCTTACGGGTGGTGCTGGTTGCGTGCCAAGAGACATATTTACTACTAAACAATCTCTCTTTGTATCGGAGTATCTAAAACCATGCGATAAATGAATAAAAATATGAAATAGAATTGCTTTAATATATTTAAATGCATCGAGTTAAATATATACCTTCTGTCGGTTTGATGAATCCTATCATATTCTTTTTGAAAAATTGCTAAACTAGGATCTAAACGAATTGCTTCAGGTAATTGGCTCCAAACACGAAGAACTTCATCCGGTATTGGACCAAATATAATGGAACTTGAAATAGAAGATGGTGTGCCTAAATGAAATAGTAAGAACAATTGTGCAAAGATCGTTTTACAATGATATTTTTGTATAATTATATACCTGGTGTACCACGACTACATTTGGATGCTTTCCTAAGGAACATCGGAGTTTGTAGATCTGTCTCATCTTCGCTCGTATCATTCTGCGACATTATTTTAGTTGAGAATTCTTAATATATTTCACTTAATAATTTTTATATGATCAATTATATGCTTTGGTTTTTGGCTATTCTAATGGAATAACTTTCTCCTTCTCGAAGAAGAAGAAGAAGAAGAAGCAGAAGATGATGATGATGATGATGATGATGATGATGATGATGATTAAGAATAAGAAGAAGAATGAGAATTTATTTCATATTCTTTAATGTTATTGTTAAAGGTCCTTCTTAGGTCATAATTACAAAATATGTTTGTACACTTACAAGAGAAAAATATGTTTACAGATGTTAATACATTATTACATAATGTACAATAGACAATAACATCATATTTACATTTGTTTAAGAGTATATCGAAAATATATAAATTAGTAGAAAGTATTGTATAAATTATGATAGCGGATTAAAAATCTGTAATTGTAAATATTCTATTTTATATTCACGCATCATATATACAGAATTTGTCATACATATCGTGTATACATAAATATGTATTTACGCATAGTTGCGCTAAGTAATTATGGATATATTAGCGCATAAATTGATTATATTTAACTAATATTTACAGAATTGGAGGAAAGTTCTAGACATCGACCAGTTCCTTATCTACAATAATTTGAGGACTGTCATCGGTACCTTCCATCGTAGCAGCCCTTTGAAATATTTCTTGCATTCTCGAAGCATTAAATTGATCCACAGCTCTATTGTAACGACAATAGAACCAATAAGCAATCGTTACATTGAAATATGTACCCATTGCGCAATGCATAGCAAATTTAGGTCGGCTAGTAAATAAAAAGCCTAATAATCCACCTCCTATACCACTAGAGATACCGTATAAAAAACTATTTCTAAAGCAAGGAATTTCTAGAATATTGCGCCCAAAAAGAATGATTTCTTTTCGGTCTTCTTCTCTTTGAACGATCGCAGAGGGAATTGTTGATTTTTCTTCCATATTCTGGTCCATAATCGATAAGTTACTCGCTAATTGTGTCAAAGTATTAAATTAATCTTATATTTATAAATATTATTCGCACCGATTAAATTGACCGATATTATTGAGATGCATGAGAAAAAGGCCGATGTTGGAATTTGATATAGTCTGAAAAAGATGTTCGATATAAAATAAAACAACACATATTAGTTGAAATATAATGTTAAAGATTTAAATATTTATAACCATAAAAAATGTATTGTTCCAACGTACACGCGGATCATATAATCGTAGTATTAATCAAGGTAAATAACCTTTCGAGTAATCGATTAGAAGTAATAGTTAAGAAATCGATCGCTAGGTGGTGTTACGATAGCAAAACGAGATCGTAGCTCTATCTAGCGTCGATAGGACGTATTACACTTTCGGAGAATTTCGGTGACGACGGCAAGTCTTGCCGAGCTTTATCGAATGAAGCCGAGCAGAGTCGAATCGGAACGAGCGCGAGTGACATCACGACGCATGTCCCATACTATCGAATATATCCAAATGACAGGTGGTGTTCGGTCGAGTCTCGAGGATACGCGGTACCTAACGCGATACCCAACGCGATACCTAACGCGATACCTAACGCGAAACGACCGAGTGCGATAAATCCTTTCGATTTGAACGGATCAAGGAGTCTGACATTACGTTCGACAGGATCGAAATTCAAGGATCCATGGTGTAGTGACATGTTGACGGGATCGGTGCGTCCTTTGTAGCTGTCCTCGCGTCAGAGTTTTATGATGCATACCACGAGTTCATACGGATCGCTACCCGGGAGATTCAATTGCGCGAGAAGAGGTAAGTTGACTTATTTATCGCTGATCTTTACGTTGATATTTTTACATTTCGATATTTTAACATTCGCGAGTGTTTTCGTCGATCGAAAATAATATGCTCGCTTGCACCTTGAGTACTCTGCCAAATTTTTGGAGCATTGTCGAAAGAAAGAAGTGGAAAAGGAGGAGAAGGACGAGCAAGAAAGCTTTATTTTCTCGAAAATGTAATGTAAGGAAGAGCACACCGATGGGGGACGATATTCGCGTACTCGAGGAATGCTCTTGAACGAAGAGGAAACGCGTGAAATCTTAAGCACTCCTTACGAACTAACGCAAACACGCAAATGTTTTTATTCTTTACAGCATTTTTCAAAGAATTCTTCATCAGCCGAGAGATCGAACAACAACACGGAGTTTCTTTTGCGTGAGTAAGGAAATACGAATTTGGTGTGTGACACCGTGTATAATAATGCAGAACATGATGTAGGTGTGATCGCAGAAATCTACATAATCTCTCTTTCCTTTTCTAATCGTACATGGTACATTTAAGGTGCATGTCTACAAGGATTTGGAAATTCATTTCTTCTCACTTTCCTCTTTATATCGCATAGTACACAGATGTACTTTTATTCTCTTCCTTCTTCTTCTTCTTCTTTCTATTATTCGTTACTTTCGCTTTTCGAATTGCAGGGAGTGAATTTTCCACACGAGTACGATATAGCACACACACACACACACACACACACACAGTTTTATTTGCTTGCACATATTATGTACGAAGGATGTATAAGCGGAACAGTCACGAATTCGAAATCGACTTTTAACTCACCATTAATTGTCATTTTCTCTCTTACATACCATATCTGATATATTATTTATAAATGTATATAAAAACGTAGCAGCAATAACAAATATCCAAATGATTCTTTCTTTTTTTTCTTTTTTTTTTTTTTTTTTGTGGAAATTCCTATTGCATTAGATTATTGATTACGTTGCACTATAGATACTTTTATACAAGCACGTATATACATACGTATATCGATTAAATGTTTCCGCTGATGCTAGTTAAACGAAAGTATACAATCGGATTGGCCAAAATTGAAGAAAGAAAGAAAGGTAGGCAGGCAGGCAGGCAAAGTTAAATTAAAATTTGATTTCCGGAATGATATCGAAACCGCAATCTGATTAATGATAAATTGCGATATTATCCCTTAATTATTGAACTTAATATTGTACTTGGCACGTTTTATTTTGGTCGTTTATAGACGAATGGTGATGGGTCCTAGTTTTGGTGGATTAATCGCGCTTTCGTCATTTTTAGCATAACATCTTTTTACAGCTTGGCATTCATCGATTATAACATCTCCAATATCGACGATTCAAAATGGTAGCATAGTTTTTTTTTTTAACTCGATACTCTTGGCTATAAATTAACATATAATATGTAATAATACTAAGGGACGACGATGCTTATATACGATAAGATTTATTTGTAATTTAGAATATTTATTGTACATTTAGAGTGTGCTGGCTCGAAGTTGGGGATCTTACATGGGGCAATGCGTGTCGCGTAAGGCGGGCGCCGTCATCGCAGCATCCGGCCATCATCACGATTCCCCCTCTTATAAAATTATGGACAAATCCGCCAAAATTCAGGTAAAAAGATCCAACGTAAATTAATTTTACCTTTATTTTATTTATCTTTAGCTATTTTGATAAACCTATTTCATGTGTTTCATTCAAATATTACATGCAATAGTAGGAATTTTCAATTGAAATTGCAAATTGCTAAATCTAGGATTAATAATTGTTCCCTATTTCCTAGTAGAGTCCTTTCTACGATCACACGATATCGCATACTTTTTCGTTCCCATTCACAATTTCTTTGCCTATTGTTTTTCTCTCTCTCTCTCTCTCTCTCTATCATTTCGTTGACCTCAAATTGCGTTCGTCGACTCCACGCGCGAGGATTTCTCATACATTGCTTTCGCACGTTCCGCTCGCGATCGGTAAAAGGATCTTTTTATTGAACGTATCGCTTCTTCGTACCGGTACTTTCACGTGTACCGAACTAAGCTTTGGCGTTGCCGCCGCCGCCGCCGCCGCTTAAATAACATCGATCGCGAGGTATTCTCGCTTTGAAAATCATCCAACGATTATTTTTCGCGAAAGTTATAGAAAAATAAGTCCTTATGCGAAGACTACGCGGCGGCGGGGTCTTTCATTTCTACAAATATTCTCCAAATATAAGATAGGAGTGAGACTATACGCGTGCTCCCACATACTTCCCAGTTATATTCCATTCAGTAATTCTAAACATTGGCGTAAACGCATCGGGCAGCTTACCTTACGAGCGCACAATCGAGCTCACTTTTTTACGACAATTAGAAAGCCATTTTGTACGAGTTTTAACGTCGAAAGACAAGTCCGACGTTTGATTTTATTATTCTCTCTTCGGTTGGTTTCGATTCTCAACCGTGAGAAACTTTCGTCATATTGGTATAATGATATTTGATGACGTTGAAAAAAAAATCAAAAAAGTCTCGCAAAAGTGGCGTTGTTTTTCTAAATTTAATACTACATCGGTTCGACGCACGTCCGTAGGAGGTCCATTTCGCTATTACGACGTACTACAATCGCAACGTAGGATATAACTAGGTATACCATAAATTCCAGTTATTACGAGTTACGTTAATGTTACGCCACTGGAATCCGGGAGTATGCGTGCTCGCTTAGAATCTTTAAGACCGTGCACGGTACGCGTGTCTTGATCTCTCTTGTAAATGATTGTCCAGAAAAAAAAAGCTATTTTCTTGTTTCGTTCTTGTTTCGCGTTAAATTCCTTATTTAAAAGTAGTCGAAAGAAAATTGACGCGACGCTTATAAACGGTCGAAATACCGATTCGCTTATTAAGAAGACGTAGTTGAACGAGACTCGAATTTATAAGGTATTATGCTATTCGCGCCTAGCCCCAACGCCATTTAACTTTGCAGCCCTTCTCGAGTTCCAAACGCGCAAAACCATCGCGTCTCGCGGTCTCGCGGTTTCGCGTCGTGCGTTGTGTCATGCGTGCCATCGAGCATATCTCTGGTTTTATACTTGTGTACCGTGAAAAACACTTATGCGATGATTAATCGCATTAGGTCATTTTATTCTTATCGCGTTGGATCCTTGTCGAGAAAAAGACGATTGCGCGTCTTCTTATCTCGCGAATTTTTGTCTTCTTCTTCTTATTATTATTATTATTATTATTATTATTAAAGATTAGTCTACACGCGTTTCTTACTTTATCGCAAAAGCAAATAACGAAAGTTTGATTAAAAGAGTTCCCGTAAATATTATAATTTGTCGAGCGCGTAGCAGGATGGCACTTCTTCGCCGTATACTTTCCATTATGTTCCCTGCCGGAAGCTGTAGAGAGAAAGGGAGAGAAACATAGTGGTGCTTGGGTTCGTCGCTCTCGAGCAAGGTGCGCGCAAAACGATCGGTATACCTACCTACGTCATTGATCGGGCTTTTTTCGATTGAAAAATCTCGACGAATACGCAATTATATCGATAAGAGAAGAGAATTTCAATAGGCAAGACAGCTTTTTGTTCGAAGATCATCGAAGAAGTTACCCTTGACCTCGTACTTTCATCTTAACAACCGTAAAACAAAGAACTCGAGCGTGAAAAGTGCAGCGAGGTCGACGATGTTCTATCGGAAAAGAAAGAAAGACAAAAAATATATTAGTAGCGCAAATTGCTTCGGAATGAAAAGACCATGTAAAAATGTAACTATTAAGGTAGGGTAGTAAGTTGATTTGGGCTGAAAATAAAGAAATAAAGAAAATAAACGGGGCTAAAATATGCTATTATATCTGGTATAAAAGAGCATTTAGGGGAAGAGGTACTAAAAAAACAAATTTGTAGGAAAAATTGTTTAGAATGCGGCGTTCCTCGTGAAAAAAAGGGTGGAGGGGTGGGCGCCGAGAATAGAAATAGGCTGCTAGAGATACTCTAAACGATCGTTACAGAGAGAAACAAGTGTCACTTCGGCGGCCACCGTAAGATTTGAGATTCGAGAAGTCGAGAAAATAAGAGGTACGCGTTCGCACGTGCGAGTCCTAAGTATAGCTACTCGAATCCTCGAGGGAGAGGGTAAAAGAAGAACCAGAGGGACAGGAGGAGGAAAAATAGATAGAGGAGAGACGACGAAGACGGGCACACCCGCAAAATCGAGCGTGCTCGACGCGTTCTCCACGCAGTGGGAAAGAAGACACCGCCGTGTGTGCAGTGGCGTCGCGACGCCGGCGCAGTTTACCGGATCGATCCGGCGCGGCGTCTCTCTCTCTTAAACTCGAGTGCGAGCTCGGCTACGTCGAACGGAACGAAAACGGAACGAAAACGGAACGACCAAGTGACAAAATGTACGACGACGGTAAGAATAATCATACCAATAACGACGATGACGAGGAAGAGAAACGTCTCCGGCGTGCGACGTGATGCGTTCGCGAAGATCTAACGAGAAAGAGAGAACATTCGATTAAGGGTAGTCAACGAGAAATAGAAATAGAAATACAAATAGAAAGAGAGAGAGAGAGGAAGGAAAGAATTAATCACCTCTCTTAGAAGCCAACTTTTCTTCTCGACTCTAACCGGTTAAAAATATTTTCGACTCCATTGGCGTGGAATTGCGCGATTGCTGTTCTAGGAAAAGACGAGTAAGAAATAGACAAAAAAAAAAACTAGAGAGAGACGTTATACGGTGCATCGATCGATCTTTGGAAAATTTGTCGGAAAGATGGATTATCGGTGCGCCACCGGCACGAGATACGACGATGACGTCCTGGAGAACGAGAAAGGGTTGTTCGGTGCCACTGCGGTAAGGAGAACCGCTCTTTCTATCGGCGTGCGTGTCTTGAACAAATTATTTCAAAAACAAAAATAAACTTAACACGTTTTACGAGTGACGTCGTCTACGTTGGTCGTTATTGTTATGGTTGTTGTTGTTGTTGTTGTTGTTGCGAATGCGATAACGACGAAAATAAGGGAAAATATCTTAATAAATATCTTATTTTATCTTTTGTCGTTCACCGAGAAATCGCTTAATCGCGCTTAGCACGCATGCGCGACACATCGCAATTTTTAATTGTTACGCGCACATCCTACACGAGCATCCAAGGTGACCGGTTCCTCCTAATATCAATTCTTTTTTAATTCGCAACCCTGACGCAACTCTAACGCAAAAACATATGTTTCGATGAGTTACCTAATTGTGGAAAGGATAAGAGCCGCTACGCAGTTCCCGTTTAAATCAATAGTTCGAATGCGACGACGTTTTTCGCGATGGAGGAGTCGTTTCGGATTTTCGATTACGATTACGCTACGCCGCGCAATTGCTAGGAGAACTCGACGAACATTTTCTCGTCTCTGGTTCGTCGAAACGGAGTCCCGAAGAATGGTTACATTCTATTTCTGGAGTTTCCACGAGGGCGAAATTCACTCGTTTATGCGTGACACGATTTTGTTTGTTTTAATTGCCTACTAAACATTTGGATAAAACGAACTAACGGTACCCCCCCGAAGCTTTATCGATTGGAATGTGCACGCATATTTAATGCGAAGCTCTAACGTTACGTTTGCATTTTGTTTTGTTTTTATTTTCCCATTAGATAAGTATGTATGAGAAATTTGAATAGGAAGGATGATCAAACGCTTCATTTTCAGAATGACAATAAGGGTGCATCGAAACGTGGCGCTCCGTGCACGCGAGGTACCGCAATGTCGTTCGGCTTTCGTAGAAGACCCGCCACGGGAATCCCGGTACCGATAACAAATTATGCAACGGATCTAACGTTCTTACACCCGAGATCAAAGTCAGCCGGTCCGGAGCAAACTCGTAGACGAGACGACGATGTTACTTACCAGGCCGTTCAAAATTCATCTTCCGGAAGATCAACGCCACGGCTGGCACCACCGAAAAAGGAAGCCACCGGGGTATCGACGAGAACCAATCGTTTTGGATACAGGCAAGCGCAGGGCAGATACACGAACAAAGTCGGCGACATTTGCAACTGTCACAGCGTTAGCCATTACAATCAAGAAAGGCTTCAACAGCATCAACAGCAACAGCATCAGCATCAGCATCAGCAGCACGAGAGTCACGTTCCTAAACAACAGAACAGAGTTGTACAGGTTCGAATCGTTTGATTTTTGTTCAGAGGAGAGAGATTGTTCGATTAGTTTAACCAAAGATATTATTTTTGTTGAAAGGTTTATAACGTAACTACGGGATCGAAGCTACGAGCATCCTCGGCAAACGCGCCGTCAGCGCACAACGGCAGCGGCAGCGGCAGCAACAATGGCGGTGGTGGCAACAATAACGTCGCCAACAACGATACCAATCGAAGAGTATCCGGCATTCCCGAATCGGTAACCAGATACACGTTACACGCAAGCCATCTACCGCTACCCCAATACGCCGTAAGAATGAACGATACCAATTCGAAAATCGCAAAGACGGTTGCGAATCAAAGTAGAAAGATTTCTACCGGTTCGAAGAGCAGCTCGGCTAGCTCGAAGGAAGGTTCGGGTACGGAGGATTCCGGGGTTAGCAGTCACCAGAGTTGTCCGGGCGAAAGCGAAAGGAACGAAGGTTACGATTATTTGGTGGACGGTTCTACGACGACGACGACGACGACGACGACGACGACGACGGGTTCTACGACGGGTAGAAGGGCATTCGGTCGCGGTAGAAATTTAAAAATGGTAGTCAGTGGAAAGAGTTTCGACGTTCGAGATGTCGGGGAGGACGACAGCACCGTCACCGAAATATCCGTAATACCGTTGCCAAAGTGCTTCGCGAGCCCTAATTTAAATACCGGGCTGGTGCGCGAGAGAGCGACACAGTATCAAAGAATCGTTAACAAGGACAACAGGTACACGAGTTCCATAACATCGATGTCGACTACTTCTTCGGAGGGATACGACGAGGGTTTGGGCGAAGAGAAAGTTTACAAAGACAGGTCTCGCACCGAGAAAATACCTTCGATCAAGTCCGACTTTAGTTTGCCCAGCTCGGACGATCCCGAGTACGGGCACGGGGAAGCGATGGCGGACGAGTACTCGCTTAGCTCGAGCGACGAGTGTCAACGTTCGCATTCTAACTCTGCGCAGCACGTAATTAAGGAGGACGCTGCCAAGAATGCCGCCAAAAATGGGAATCTACCGAAAAGTACTCTCCGTTCCGTCCTTCTGACCATCGAGGATCCCGCATTTGCAGCGGCTGCTGCTACCTCTACCGCCTTGATAGACGACGAGACCTCGCCGGTCGACAGTCTCTTCGACAGTCCTACGGCCAGTATCACGCAATCCGACGACAAAGCGTCCAAGAAGGAATGCGTCATGGAACGATCTGGGAATACTATAGACGATGACAGTCCTGGCACGCCTACCAACGCCTCTAATTCGCTCAGTTTGTCGGAGGGAAAAGAATTTTTTGACGACGAAATCGCCGATCAGCCTGGATTAATATTCGACGATAATTCGGTAGTCGCGGTTGAAACTCAATCCGTGCCGATTAATAATCAGGTGGTCACGGAAAACAGTCATACGTTGGTCGAATCTATCGCTAAATCAAGTAAGATTCTCCAATTATCGCGATCTAGGTCACGAGAGTCGTCCTTAACGAACAATCTTATTTTTATTTTTAACAGATATGCAACAACCTGGCAAAAATTCAGGCATCAGTCCCTTTCATGGAAAACGAATGAGTCGAGCGGGAAGCGTCGATACCTTATCGCCTTGCGAATCGATCGCTTCGGACGATTTGATGTTAGATTACGAACGCAGCGATGCGAGTTCCACAGAGGATACGCATAATCGGTTAGCGATAACAGTCGGCGTTGTTATATATCAATCAAATTCGAATATTTGTTTATATCATTTCTATCGATCTAAATCTATCTTGCAATGGTTTTCCTTAGATTGGATTCTAATCCCGCGTTGCACGAACTGGACGATGCGACCATACTTTCCGAACTGGAGGCGCAAGGCGAAGAAGTGATGAGACAATGGACCTCGTTATTGGGCACGACTCAACCTACGCAACAGCAAACTTCTAATTCTAATACTGTAAACAATAATATCAACAACAGCATCTCTAACAACAACAATCACTCCTCTACGGAATCTGGGTGTGTATTTGCACCATTTTCGTTGGCTTCTTAGTTGGACATTTTTAAGTGTTTAAACTTTCTTTGGCCTACTTTTCCTTTCTTTTCGATAGTGTCCCGTTTATCGATGTATGAATTGTTATTGTTGTTGGAGATGGGGCAGAGTAATTGCATCTGTAAGTAACACACGTTACGTTGATCCTGGGCTCGTATCTTTTCCGATAATGATTCGCGATTCGCTAAAAACAAATGATCGAATTTCTTTCCTTATTTATTTATTTATTGTTTTTTTTTCTTTTTTCTTTTTTCTTTTTTCTTTTTTCAAACGCCAAATACATAATATAACACGTGATTCACCGTTTCAATTAATAAGTGCACAGCACTTTGTATAGAATCGATTGCTTTGCTTAACGCGATCGATCGTCATCCTATGTGCGTGTGTTTTTCCGCTTTCGTCCTTTCGCAAAGCGTTAGGTTGATTATACGCGATGGGCTTTTAAAACGTAGCCTTCTCATCAAAGTCTTGTAACTATCGTCGAGATTCATGGTACCTTATTGCAGGGGAATCTTATAGCTTCGCAAAAAGAAACATTTATCAAAGTGCAAAATTACTTTGTTCTTCCACGAGAAAATAGAAGAAATATTTTCTGACTTTTAACGAGCATTCTTTTCGTATTTCAATCGATTAAGATTTTCTACGTGCATCCACATTCTTCCATGTACAGACTATTTAAATGCGCAAAACATTTTTTCCCCGGCTAATTTTATTCGTGTCGCTAGAAAGAAGAAGCACTCGAAGGGAAATTGAAGCTTTTCGTTACAGTAGTCATTATGTATCGTTATTCATAGATGGTAGAAATCTTGAAACATATATTGTCTATACACCCACACACACACACACACACACACACAAATATCTATATATTTATATATAGCGTTGATCGAAAATGTTTGCTATTCGTAATGAAATTGTGTATCGTTAATTTGTAGTCCACCTAGTCACGTCTCTGCGAAAATCGACGTGACGTTGTACGCAGTAATAAACGAGCAACCCAAGAACGCTAAAAAGAAATAATAAAAGACAAATAAAGAGCGGCATGAATGCGATAGAATTGGAAAGACGAGCCAAAGGGGGTGAATTTCAGCGATAGTATTTTGTGTTCTAGCGCACTAGTAAAACGAGCGAAGCAATTACAAATCCCCGATGAGGACTCCGCTGGTGGGGACTACTACCAGCTGACGTATCCCAACTAGCAACCGGAGTTCGCCGGGCCTCCTCTCTCGACACCTAACACGATTGATCTAAACCGGAAAGATACGGCCTGAGAACGCGCGGAGGCTGGAATGCATATTGCGTCGATGAATGTTTGGAATAAAAAGAGAGAAAGAGAGAGAGAGAGAGAGAAAAGTCGGGAGAGGAACAAAAATTAGAACGAAACAGAGGTGTCGAGTAAAACGAGAAAGGAGACAAGGAAAAAATAGATAGGGATGAACGGAAGGAAAAAGATTAAGTGTCCTAAGCAAATTCGTACAAAGATACTAACAGTATACTAATTCTTACACTATCGCTGATCAACTAACTGCACGAGATACGATGATTATAATAGTTTACGAGCGCATTGCCACGAATACGCGAAGAACGCTGAGAAGAAATTTCATAAATTTTGTAGAAATATTTTCGTAACAAACGAAATGATCTCTCTCTATTTGCCCCCAACGGCCTCGTAAATTGTCCCTTTTCGATATCGCGTAATTACATACCGTAATTGTGTAGAAAACATTTTGCAGATATTAATGACATTTGCGATTAATCGAGCACGTCAAACTCTCGTTCGAATTCATTTCTCATCTCTGTCTTTAACGAATCTTTCTTGCTTACTTACCTTTTTTATTGGATTAGTTACCTAAAAAATTGAACGTAAACAAAATTGTATAGATCTTATTTGAACCGTTTCGAATTGGTTTGGTTTGACAATTCGTTTAATCGTTTCATGCGTTTGCGACGTGCCTGAAACGAATAAAATACGTACGCGATATATTGCCTTCCCTCGAGCGTTCTCATTACGTGGCAATTGGCTTAACACAGGTTACGGATAAAATTAAAAGGAGAATAAGGTAGAGATTATTTTTCCAATTTCATACGTCCTATTTGCCACGTCCGATAATTACTCGTCTTTTTTCGAGATCTCGAATGATTGGGCTAATCGTAAGATATATACACACACTCACACGATACAATACACATATATGTAGTGTTTTCTTTCTAATCGATCGATGAAAAATAATGTACGTAGCGTGTAGTTCCTACTTACAATTAGTCGTCATCGTATCGTTATAATTGCTCTTGCTCGTGTATTAATCCTAGCGCCTATAATTGTATGCATACATATATATGAAGTACTTATGTACCAAGTGTGATCGTTGGATCTTTATATTATCGTCAAACTATATCGATATAAATTAGGAAACGATCGTCGATTGGAAAATCTTTAAGAAAATCTTGATTTATATCACGGTGCCTCTTTTTCGTTTCGCGAATCAAAATCTAATTCAATGAAGGACAAAAAATCACGATTAACTTGAAATTCTCGTTATTGTCAATTATATATTCGCAAAGATATTCATTATTTTGATTTTTCGAAAGAAAAGTAAAAGTTATTTCTTTATTTTTTTTCTTTTTTTTTTTTCTCTTTCCTCGAACCAATCGGATTCGCAAAGATCGAATTTAATCGAATAATAATTACATATATACGACGTAATAAATATATAAATATTATTTATTAATATATTGCTGCTATAAAACCGCTGATGCAACGCCAAAGGACCTCGCAATGATCGTGATTCGAAGAAAATAATAAACGGTCTTCTAAAAATTGTTCGTCCTAAACATTGCGAAATCTAGTCTTCGTATTAGAATTTAGAAAGCAAGTGCCATAATAGGAAGCGTTAAAAAGCGTAACCTCTGAAAAAAATCAGAGTTTGAGAGAGAGAGAGAGAGAGAGAGAGAGATAAATATACATACGTTTCCTTCGTGTTCCTAAACGATATTAAAGGAAACGTTTAAACTATATCTCCTCGCAATCGATGTCCATGCTACTGAAATCTCTCTATTATCTCTACAAAAATGATCTCTATGTAATACAGCTTTTATTGTCCCGCTATAATAAAATATCGTGTCGTTCGCTCGAAAGAAATTTCGTTTTACGTGGGAATCGTTGGGGGAGAAGGAAATCGAAGAGCCCGAAGAAACAAAAAAAAATCAAAAAAAGAAGAAGAGAAAATAGTTGGAAGAAATGAAATCCCAAATGGAAAGGGGCGAAGAAAACGATGGGAGGGAGTTGCGATTAGTCGCTACGAACAATCAACGAATAATAAATAATTGGAAAAACTTGGGAGAAGGGAAAGAAGAAAAATAGAAGGATGGAAAGAATGGAAGAAAAGAAAGTTGCGAATTTACGTTGCGAAACGACGCTGCGAAACGACGCTGCGAAACGACGTTGCGAAATGACGGAAGGAGAAGAAAGAAACCCGAGAAGAATTACTGTATGAAATCTATTGGACAAAAGTTCGAGAAGAATTTGAAGACGAGCGGAAGGGACTGACCTTTCCTCCCTCCTGCTTTTCCTCTCGTTGAAGGAAGGAAACTCGATCATCTGCGAAGAACACGGGTAAATAATTTCTCATCAGCTACATATCTCTCTTCTGCATTCGCCTCCTTCGTAAAGAGTAATGACTATATATATATATATATATGTATATATATATATATGAATGTGATTTGTGCATTGTCCGGAAAGTCTTCTATTCTTCCTCGTCTGTTAAACGAAATAGAAAAAACAAAAAAAAGATTTCTCGTTCGTTGCACCAATCGTGTGGATTTTGCCCGCAAAATGAATATATTAAATATACCTATACATATTTGTATATGTATATTTCGAATTCGTATATTTCCAGGATAATTGACGGAGAGTAAAGGGACGATTCCAAAGAAAAAAAAAAAAAGAAAATGATTGAATTTTGGAGCGATCGTCTACGACGACAATCGATTAATCGTTGTCTTAATAATTCGTTACGTACGCGCGCGCAAAGTTTTTCATTTTTCGTCGTTTAACGAAGTTAATACGATAAAGAATACTCCGAAAAAGTTAGGTAAAGATTATTCGTCGAGAAATACGAGAAAGATGAGATCAAAGTATGCACGTTGCTCTGCGATTCTTCCTTTTTCTCGAGCACGGAACTTCCTTTTTCTCTCCGCTTTTATCTGGTTTTTGACACGACGCTTATAGCATGTAGTAATAATAGTAATAATTTAGTTCGAGTTTTACCTTACTATCGTAAAAAAAGAAAAAAAACATCGTTGCGGTAACTCGCTTCCCATAGTTGATTTTGGTGTGCTCATTTTTGTATATTCCGTAAAGATAAACGTCGAAATTGATATAAAATAAAAGTAGAGGTAAAGTGAACTAGATCCTTTGGTATTTTTTGTTTTTTTTTTATTTGTCGTTGTTCGAGCAGCGATTATAACACTTTAAAAGCATGAGATCTTCCTATAATTATTCTTTTCCTTGAATGTTGCCCTTAATATATAATATATATTGCATTTGTTAATCCCATTGACACGATTTAACAAATTTTTAGTTTTCAATTGTAATTTTGTATGCAACCAGAATGCTAGTATTACTTATATTCACCTGCAACTGCGATGACTTAAAAAACAAAACAAAAAACCGCATCGCGTCAATTTTCTCGTCGATGTTTTCTATAATTACAATTTCTGTTTGTTATTCCGACAAATTGTACGCATCTACATTCGCCCTAACGAAGAAAACGTTCGTTACGAACCGGTTTCTTCTTACGTTCGCGGACTTGTTATTTTTATTCTTCTTTTCAAGAGTATAATAATCTACTATGAAAACAAAAATTAAGGACGCATATATGATTATAATAATACTTTGCGAGCATTTAGTTTACGGTATCACTTTGAACCTTCGTCAGTTCGCGGTCGACGATTTTTCTTATCAATTATATACCCGCTGATCTGTTATTAATTAAACCGCGCAACGATAGCGAATATATATCTTTAATAAACCCGATTAAATTAGTTTGAAAAAGAGCGTTCGTTCGACGAATTTTGACATTTTTTTCCCCTCATTTTGATTACGTTCGAAACGTTATTCATCGTTATGAAAAAGGCTGCGTACTTTCATTTAGCAAAGAAATGATTATAATATTACTTTATATAATATATTGCTATTGGTTACCCTGCAATAAGTGTACAACGTATAACTCGTATCGTTTAAAAGTACGAAACGATTCGTTTAAGTGACTTTGCTTGCTGCGAGAAAGGATAAGATAAATGAAACTTTCCCCTTCGTCGTTTCGTTTCGTCGTTTCCATTTTGAAATATATATTCGAGCTCGTTCCTTTTTTCAATTTGCGAAACTCTATATCATCGACGAAGGAAAATCGAAATAACGGAAGTTACCGAAATGGGTAAGCATCGTAAAGACGGTTGCTTACCTCCTATCTAGTTCTTTCATTACCAATCAGAGCGTTACCAGTTAGCGAACTCCGATCTCTTTCTATCTTCTTCGGAAATAATTGACCCGTTTCCGTATGGTCTTTCCATGATATCACGGAAAATCAAATTTTTGTCGAATGTTTTCGATCGAATTAAGTTTCGATTAATCGTTGGCCTACAAAATTGATTACTACATTTTCTTTGACGATAAAAATACTACAGGGGCACGCTTTCTTAGGTATAGAAAGAATAAAATATATAAAAATGTAATCGATGGTTCTCGGTCTAGCTCCAGCTTGGTTAACCCTTTGCACGCGACTAGCTTGCCCTTCGGTTTGCCCTCTCTCCTCGACGAAAAAAGAGAGGGGGCGATCGTTCCCTTTCTCTCGCGTTGACTAGCACCAAGCACGCACAAACTCCCTGGATATCGAGCGAAACGGTGTATTTTGTCGGAACGCATGCGCCATTTTACGACGCGCAATCCTCTTCCTCTTGGTCTCTCGTTCCTCCTGGCGTGTTCGAACTTAAATCGCGCGTCGTCGGTGTTCTAACGGTCGACTTTTGTTTTGCCGATCGTTCGGGAACGTCTTCTTCTCGATCGCGTTTGCCTACTTTTTTCTCCACGTTATTTCGCGACATTTGTTGCACGCGTTTTCGCGCCTCTCGCGCGTGCATGTGTCCATTTTTTTCCCCGTACACGCGTGCCCCTTCCCCACCCCCCACCTCATATTATCTCGCAAATTTATCGCGCTTGCGAATGCCAAACTGTGATTCATTTTTCTCTTAGAAACTCTAACGAAAGAAAATGATCGCGAGCAAGTACGTTTCGTCATCGGAAGATTGTTACGGAGTTACGCATCATCGTCGTTCGCTGCTATACAATGTCTACAACGAGAACAACATTTCTAAATGTATAATATCGATTTGTTAGACGTTCGATGTATTTCTCTCTCTCTCTCTCTCTCTCTTTCTCTCTCTCGCTCTTATTCTCAAAATAACTTGTCAGGGGGTAGAATAATTTTCGTTCTTTTCTAAATGATTGCTTTCATTCTAATAACAAAAAATTCCACGATGTTTTCAATTTAGTATCAAAGTAACGGCTATATGTTTTAATTGAAAAGTTACACCGGTGGTGATCCAACCAGTTTTTGTAGATCGTTTGATAGAACGGACGCAAACGCGATACCCTATGCCGCGCGTAAACCGCAAAAAAAGAAAAAGAGGATATCTTTTTTTCTGGATCTTGTTTTACGCGTTTCTCACGCTCGCGAGAGCCAATTTAAAGAAATAATCGCGTCGAGGAAGAGATTCGTACGCGATAAAATATAAAGTTATTATAAAGTTTGACTGGGAGAAGTTGGAGGAACGACGAGATGGCCTCTTCTCGGGTCTCGTCGGGTGCCAAGAAACGAACGGTACCGTCTACGAGAATACGCGATAACGATATCGGTGGTGGAGAAATCCCAAATGGAAATAATACCGAGGATGCTCGTGATTCCGGCTTGTCTTCGGAGTGTTCGACGCCAACGGGAGGTTCTCCGCCTCCTAGGCAACCAAAATCGAGTGATAACGTTATCGGCATTACTAATACCACCACCACCACCACCACCACCACGACCACCACCATCGCAACTACCCCCTCCGTACTTGCCCCGGTATCACGTGCTAAGTCAGAGTACGGCAGGTAGCTTTTTCTCCTACCAACAAAACGCATATTCGATTCAACGCAACGGATATTCGATTCTCCTTAATTCATATCTCTTAATTTATCTCCGATCCGACTTTTGTTTTAGCATGTAACGGCATGTAATAAAACGTCCACGCGGATCTATTATTATTATTCGTATTTTCAAGGCTGCTTTTGCGAATTTTTGAGCACTCTTATTTCTTTATTTTTAATTTCAATTTTGTTTAACGGGTATTATCTTTTTTTTATCATGCTAATTATCGAAGTTTAAAATGCGAAGTAGCGAAGGGAGATAAAAATATCGTTCCAACGTATTATCCAACGTATTATCCAACGTATTATCCAACGTCTGCATGTTGCAAAGGCATATCAATTGCACGGACATCGATATGAAAATAAATGAAATTGGTCGGAAAAATGAACTCTCGCGAGATCTTTTACTTACGTTAGAAGACTTGGTTCTTCTAAGCTTTTCATAGAGGATCTTTCTCTCCCAATTTGAATTTTATGAAATATAATAATTTCACGTTTCAACGTTAAATAATGCAACGTACAAAATATAATATCTCCGATGGGAGTATTATAAAATGATCGTTTATTTTATCATTGATTTCAGAATCATAAATGGCAGAAATTCGAGATTATTGCGAAGCAGGTCCGGTGCAGAATCACCGCGTTCGTTAGACAGCGTTCGTAGTCGTCAAATACCGAGTCCTCTAAGAACACCGAGAAGTGTGAGTGTTTTCGAACGAAAGAAATAATAAGTCAAAACTTACGTTATTTGGTTACATTTATTTACATATTAATACTACATATTACATATTTCCTCGTAGATTCCATCTCCCAGTTTCGATTCGAGCGACGACACGACCATCAGGATCGATCGTGCAACCTTCCAGTACATGTTTCAAGACATTGTCTCCCTTAAGACTATGCTCTTAAAACTAAAACGAGTACTTCAGGAGGTACGCTAATTAATATTGCTTTATAATTTGTTCATATTTTTCTAGGATATTTTCTAGGATATGTAAGATTATGCATGATTTTGTATTTCTTTGTGTTTCTCAATGTCTTTTTATTTGTATACTTATGTTTTTCTTTTCTTTGTTTTTTCGATTAACATTCCTTTTTTATTTTTCATTATTGTACGGTCATCCTTCATTTTACGTTTCAAGTCAGGAGAGAACAGTTTGACGAGGGTACGTTGCATTCGTTGCTTTTGTTTTCCTTTTTTTTCTTTTTTCAAATCGATTTCCTATTTTTTTATCACGTATATTTATTTTAAATGCGATATTACAGTTGGCCTCGAGCAATACATAACGTCACGCAATTTATTTTTCAGCCAGAAGCTCTCAACCCATTCGATAATACTGTGAAGGTCTGTAAAATATACACATATATACACATATATACATATATATATATATGTATGTATGTATGTATGTATGTATGTATGTATATTAATATTGTCGATTATCCAATAATATTGTAGTTCATTGTAAAATTTACCGTAAATATCTTTACATATTCTTTTTTATCTGCTACTTTTATTATTTGTATTTTTGTTTGTACTAAAGGGTTTATCCCATATAAACAAACAAATATACAATTAATAACGATTGGAAAGAAGAGCATGCGCTATTGATAAGTGATTTCCATTTCGTTATATTATTTAGAATGGTCTCTTCTACGCCCTGAGCGAAGGTGGTACAGCGGATGTCAGCACGTCTCCGGGAAGCGGAGGAAGTAGTATAGCCGACGAGCTGACGGATTTACGTAGGCAAGTGGTCTTTTTACAAGGCCAAGTAGAAGATAAAGATCGAACTATACAAATACTTCAGGTATATTTAATATTACCCGATCAAAAGTATATAAATATAATCGAAAATATGTTCTACCGATTGTGGATTTATAATACGTTTCAGTTTCAAATGACAAAATTAAAAGCTTCTAATGGCACAGACGTGGAAAATAATACGCCGTCGGCAAATTGTAGTAAATCTTTGCTCGTGGACATGTGCAATGCTGCCACGCAGACCGAAAAGGTATTATTTATTCCTATTCGGCTATTCCAAATAAAATAATATCACGAATAAAATTCATTGCTTTGACATAGATACGACCAGTGTCGGCAGGACCTTCGCTTCTGCAATCACTTCCCCAAGATAGCACAATAGGGCCTCTCGTCAGGTAAGATGGTATTTTTATTTTCTTCCTGTGCGGGTGTCATTCATTATTTATATATTACCAATATATGTATTTATAGCAACCAACAAGATTTTGTTCTTAACTTCGATATGTTGTAAAAGAGATCAAAATAATATTTAATATCGCAGCATTTCCCTAATGAATTAGTTCATCGACTAATTATTTCTGTATTACGTACCATTTACATTCGGCATATCGTAATTCGAATTTTCGTAATTCGAAACCTACTTATCTTCGGATCGATGCGCAAAAACGTAAGCATTCGCGTGTGCTATATCGTATCTCTTTTACTTGATATATCTTGATTAAAAAACAAATCAAGTTGGTTACGCGCTGTAGAATCAAACGTATTTTAAGAAATGTTGTAACTAATAATCAACAATAATGAAACAGCAATTTCTTATCAATTTTATAAAATTCAATCATTGGAGAGATTAAACTTATTACGTTATTCTTGTCTAACATTATTATGCAAAATCTATTAGACCACAAATTAATAGAGCTTTGGTATTAGAGACAATGTTAAATAGAGATTGACAATATTAATAGAAATATAATATTAAGAGCATATAGAATAATGGCAACCTACAAAGGATGTTCAAAGTAACGCGCATACCTTTCATGTGTCCCTGCATTAAATGCATCATAAATAACATGTTATTATTGCTGCTCTGGTCACAACCTCATGCGGATGATTTCATACGAACAGCTTCAGGATTGGGAAGGTAGAGTGCACCAGTCTATGTGATTTATTATTGGGATATTTACTTCTTTCTGCACTTAATGCCTTTATATTTGTGCATCTTTTCTATCGAAAAGATATTTATTTGATCACATAGCAATAATATTTCAGTTCATGCTGCATGAAGATCCAATCTTACTTGCGATCTACATATATGTATATGTACATTTTTCTTTACGCGTAATCGATCATTTTTTAATATTTCAAAATCAATAATATATATATATACAGGGTCTATTTTTATATACAGGGTCTATTTTTTTTCCTTATCATTTCTATCGTCAAATGCGCGATTACGGATGTTACAAAATTGATAGATAAATTCTTATTTTTCTATAAATACAATTTTATTTGATGTGAAAATAATAAGTGCAACTCTCTTAATTGTTAAATTAATGGTATAATAACTACAGCATGTATTATAAATGACACATACATTAAATATATGTATTAGATAATTGTTCTTCTATTTATATATATTTCGATTGTAATGGATTTACAATTAATGATCTTTCATGCTGCAACGAATAGCCTTGCGCGGTAAGTGCGAGAAGGATATTATTCCTTTTCTAATTTCGCATATCTTTTATTCTGAAATTTTAATTTTCTTTTTTCTTCGATCCAAATGTAGAATTAAAAAGATTGTATTCTGTGCAGTTGGAGTGATTCGAGGAATTGCCAACGTCCCTCATCGCTAGGAGAGCTTAACCATTTTAGGAACCTACATAGATCGACCGACAATTCGCAACACATATTGAGACAGCGGCAGTCACAAAGTCAAATTGTTAAAACAAATATGCGGAGAAATATCATAAGGAAATCCCTTGAACAAGAAAATAGTTAAGAATCCAACGTCTAATCATTTTTTCGAGCCGAATGACACAACATACACGTGCGGTAAAAGCAAAACGATGATGCGACATCCACTTTATTTACCATAAGTAGCATGCTTATCAATTATATACGAAACTCTTTCAATGAATAGAAATAATATCAAAAGAGATAGGATTTATAATTATTTGATCGTTCCTATATTAATTCTTTCTGCTTTTACCTCACGCTCATACGTACTAATTTAAGTTTGATAATGCGAATCAATGCAAATGGTCCCATCTATTATCCCATCTATATTATCAGGTAAATAGATGCATAAATACGTACAATAAATTGGCGTCCATTTCATGAATCATTGTTCTATTCGCGCTAAACTCTCATCATATTTATATTATATTTCAAATCTTCGATTAGAAAGTACGTAGCGGAAAGAACTGTTTTACTACTTCTACAAAAATCTTGCCTAATTTCGCTTCATCCGATTTGTTAAAGTTCGAGTACCACATACAGAGCGATCAATGTAATGCGATCTCAAACAGTATGCGTAACGTAATTAATACAAAGATTGTATCCATTCAAAAATATATTATTTGAAAATTCTCATTACATTATCGCAATACTTTTCTCTCTTACCGATTGAACTAAACTATACGTTATGCAACTGTTCTTTATAATGTACAATTTCTGGCAAGAAATATTCATTTTATACGATTATACAGTCAGGGTATTACGTAAGTTTAAAAAATCTATTGTTTTAATTTATTTCGTCCGATTAAAACAATTCTTGGTGCTATTTAACTGTATCAAATTATCAAGACGTTTCTTTAGGTTTTATAAAAGTCTCAAGTTGTAGAGTAAAGTATAATAATTAACGTAAGATTCTTTTGTCGTGAAAAAGATATAAATTGATATTCATTTCTAACATCTCAAACATCGTCATAATGCTACTTTGATCTATAAAGTTATGACTTGATTTTTATGACTTTAAATAAGTCAACCAGTTTGCCCGTTATACATTCGAAATAATTTATATAATATATAGTAGAGCAATTTTTACAGATTTCATGCTAAGTACAGTGAAAATAGAAAAAAAAGAAAAGCAAACGAGCTATTGGTAATCGAGGGAAATTTATTAATAACGTATTCGTAAATATCTGTATGCATAAACCTATATCTCTTAAAATATGTGTGTACAAGAGAAACAAATTCAACCTAATCATTGCAGAAAATTATTTTCATGTAAATGTATTACATTTAGATTTATTATTAGATAAATTGCAAAATTTGCTTACCGAAATAAAAGTATATATACATATATACTGAGTATTATCAAAACCGTCTTATTATATTGGATGAATTTTAATTAAGGTGAATCATTCCTACTCTAACAACTTTAACTTCAAAGAAATATTTTATGCGTGTTCTAATAATAATTTTGCGACGATAATAAAATCAGAATAACTTCGATATCTGGAAGTTCAAAGCGTTCTTAAATCTTAATTGTTCTTAAAGTCTTGAATATACAATACAACCATAACGTTCCATTGGTTTTACGTCAAAATCTATAATAGTTACACGCATATGACAATTCTAAGTTTTCTGCGATCTAATTTTGCCACATAAATATTTTAATTTATACCCATAATCTTTATTTGAAACTATTTTATATCTATTTCTTTTTTTTTTTGTAAATTCTATTTTCAAAAAATGTATAACATCTTCAAGAGAAACCCCAATAATTTGTAAAAATAAAATATATTGTATACGCGCTCTATATGTTTAGAATGATGATCTTTTCTTAAATTTTCATGATTCAATTTCATACAAAGTGGATATAAGCTAATAATAATAAAGAATCCTACTACTCCTCTGTAGATGAACGCATCAATGTAATCATTTAACGCGTGAAAAATTACTTTCACTTTGAAATCTCTGAGAGTATCTTCCGCATCTTTTGCATCTGCTACATCTAGATGCATGTATTTTAACTGTGCAATTAAATTTTCCCTAAAGTAACCAAAACATAATCTAACCAATTCTTTTTCGGTAATATTTATACAATTGCAAATCATATAAATCATATTCTGTAGAATTTGCAATTATATTTGTGATACCAGCAGTCATCCTTTTAAAGATGATATATAAAATAATTTATTACCTTTAAAATCTCGTATATTGTGCGCGTGCTGTCTGCAACGGAATTTTTTCGTTTTATATATAGAATACATCGAAGTTGCATATTATGCACACTAGACTATATTTTACGCGCGCTCTAGTGATATTTTTAGGAAGCTCCTTCGACCAGTGCCGTATCAAAGAATTCTCCCTTATGGTTACCGTGTCCATGAGCAAACGATTTCGATTAAAGTTGTTAAATTTAGAAAAAACATCGCCAAAATTGTAATAATGCTATTCAAATTGTTCGTAACTTAAGTAAATGTAATAAAAAGAATATAAAAAAATTAAACACTTAACGTACACGCGTATAGAATTGATTGTGTGTGACATTGCATTTCAGGGGATGTGCACTGTAATTTAACTAATAAAATAGTATAAATATTCCCCTCTTATAACCTAGAGTTTGTTGTCATTTTTAAATTTAAAATGGAATTGTCGGAAAAAGTAATGACTATTAGAAATATTACAAATTTAAATACATTACCCGAAGATATTTTCGTGCAAATGTTAGAAGCTGTAATTTTGTATTTATGTAAAACCCCCGTAGACCCGAAAGGTAAAAAATATAGAAAAATAATATTGACTTAACAATAAACTTCCATTACACTGTGTAAATTTATGTTAACACGATAGATCAGCACAACGTCAAAAGCAACGGTACCAAATGTGACATTGCCAAGAATGCATTTGTCGACTTGAGTTGTCTTTTAGTAGAAGCTGCTAGACATGATTTTGACAAAGAAACTTTAAAAAAGCTTTTAAATACCTCATTAATCGTTGATCACAGAGTAGACAAATTATGCCATAGCTATGCTAACAATAAACAAGAGATTCAAATGCAGTTGCAATTGATTGGAAATAATTTAGGCCATATAGTAGACACCGACTGGCGTTTAAGTCACTGTATCAAGGTATATTATCGTTTCAAATTTTATTTATTCAACGTTTATGAGTTAATATTTTGTTCATTTACAGTATGGATTTCAAAGTTCTATCGAGTCCTTTCAGTATCATGTACGTTTCACCACTAAGGAATATGCAGAAATAAAATATGTCACATTTACATGTACATTGCAACAATTGCAGGAATTACTTGGTAAAATTAAAGATGCTATAAGGCATTTAGAAAAAATTCCTACCAATTAGTTGCAATTATTGTAATAAACATTGTTTTCTTTTGAATTAATCTATTTTGTATTATATAATTTATATATCTGTTGTTAAGAAAAAAATTATATTAAAGTCAATGATTTGTATTAAATTTACTACGCTAAATTTTTTGTTTGTATAAATATGTAACCAAAATTTGTGTACACAGAGATTCAATTGACGTTGGAAAAAGAAAATGAATTTTCGAAATAGATCTTTCTTTTATCGAGCTATACGTTTCTTATACTCTGCTTTATACCCTGTATAATGAAATCAAAAAATGCTATACTAATGTTTTTTTTTATGAATGAGATATATAGAATATATTCTAAACTATTTAGAGTAGAGGTTCAAGGATGTGTTATACAAATTACTGAAAAGAGATATATATATATATTATATATATATAGAGGTGCGTTTAATTATATTTTCATATGAATAAGAAGAAAGTCTCCTAATCCATAAAGTTTAACTAATTAAAAATACATTATTCTCCGTTCTGTAGCCAAATATTTGTCTAAAAATTGATATTTTTTTTTGGACAAAAAAAATACTATCATTACATTCTTACTTGTTAAATATATAATTATATTAATAATTAATATATTTTTCCACTATCATATAATATATAACTTTTTAATCATAATACAATATGTACAAATAAAACAGGGTATAACCCTGATCTAAAAAAAAGTGATCTTTCATTATTAAATTTCATTTGTAAACTTTGTCACCGTGCACTTTCATCTCTTTTTGACATTCCTCCAATTTAATTTAATATTATATTATAAATGTGATCTTTTTTTTCAACTATTTTTGCAAAAAGGAGGAGGGTAGTAAGAGAGTACGATTTATATGTAATAAATTTTCTGAAAGCATGGAAAAGCTTCCTTTTATAACGATATGGAGTTCCCTTTGTGTTAAAATGTTATAAAGATCACAGTATATCATTGCAATCTAGTTTTTTTTTTCTTTTTCTTTTTCTTTTTCTTTTCTTTTTACAACTGTCACATTTCTCTCTAATCATTTTTATTGTTCCATATCCGTTACTCAATATGAGATATGATAAGGCCTCAGACATTTCACTACATCTGCCAGTCTTCGAATATTTTTAAAACCTTCCTCACACACACACACACCATACGAATATTTATAAATATAATTCTTTGAAAGATAGAATTAGGAAAACAAAACAATCATTGCATCGTGTTGTGTAATTAATCTCATTAGACTCCAGATATTATTAATTACTATTGATATCAATTTGTACTTTCATGAAGTACGTCAATTCTTAATAAAGTTATTTTCTTTGGTCAATTATGTGTTCATTAATGTTTTCATTCTTATGAGAATAGCATGTTTAGAAGAATCGATTTAAAAATATTCGATGCTGTCAATTACATAAATTTGTCAACCTATGATATAAAAATGCATTCTTTAGATAACATTATATTAGTTTAATCAAGTATATCTAACATTTCTATATTAATTATTTAATAGTCGCGTATATGTGAGCTCGTCGCATCTAATTATCTGTGCGCATACCATTATCATCTATTTTTCACAATTATTCATTATCTTTGACTCTTCCCATATTTTACTGGTAGTCATAATCATCATTTGCATTTTTAATTAAGTCACTAATATCTACAATGTGTCAAATAATGCACAAATGTATGGTATATAATAATGTAGATCCACCACCAAATCAACATGAACAATGTGTACTGAAATATAAACAAAATACATTATAACATAGATCTTTAATAAAATATCTCTTCAACTACATTATTTATGATTTTTGCATACTACATGAATATTATGTAAATTGCTCCCCTTAGCAAGTGAAAAATTATACAAAATATTATGAATAAATGTGTGAAACAAATCAAAAAAATTCATTAATTTTGACTTCAACTTTTGCTGTATATCTGCCATAAGATAAAATTGTGTGTACAGCAATAGGCGAGGCTAAAGAACGGTAACGTGTGTTGAACAATATATTCGAGTTTAGCTGTTCTTATATGTCTACTTCGCTATGCACAACTGCTATGCGTGCATGGCTCCTGCATAACTGCTTTACAACCGATGACGACAATGATGATAATGATGATGATGACAATAATAATAATAATAATAATAATAATAATAATAATAATAATAATAAAAATAATAATCAAAATGAAAATGATTGTGATGCTAATGATAATTATTGTATACTAACGCTCTGTTACATACGAGCAGGTAAATGGTCAATAATTTGCGAACAGAAAGAAAAATAATAATAATAATAATAATAATAATAGTAATAATAATAATAATAATAGTTATAATAATAATAATAATAACAACAATAATAATACATACTATTCTCATCATTATTATTATTATTTATTTATCTATAATATTATTTTTATTATTAACACATCCCCCTTCCGTCTCTATATACAAATATATACAAATGCCACATAGGCCTTAACGTTTTACAAAGATTATGTTACTGTGCAAATGGCGATAGCAGGTGCTTACTGTTTATATATATATATATAAATTGAAAAATGATAATCATTCAAGCAATTAAAAAGAAAGAAAAAAAAGTCTTACCTGTACAGCACAGAATTTGTAATTAACAACGTGTTATATAATAAGTGATATTTAATTATTAATTGATAAATAGAACTTTATTTCTACAGAAAATAAAAATAATAATTTTGTTTATATATTTCCATATGACTAAATATAGAGATATATGGACAAGTATAAGAATTATATCTACAATTCTATCTATATTTTCAAATATATATGTATATATATATTTGCTTTAATATCCTTAAAATATAGATTTTTGTACATATACAAATTAAAATAGTTCAAGTATTAGTAATATTGTTAGAAAATTACAAAATAAAACAATATACTTTTTACGTCGTAATCTTATGTGCTGTGCAGATAATATACTCAAGTATTCTTAATATACGCGTTTATAGCTACGAATAAAATAATAATAAAAATAAAAGCATTAAAGCGCGTGTACATAAAAACTTACAATTTACATTACTTTAATACAATCTATTAAATACGAAACATTAGCAAATTTTAAAAATTCACCAACATTAAAAAGTGCATCTGCTTTCGCGCAATTCTATTAGCCAGTATAGATATACTTATTCACTTCTTCTCGTTTATCCAATAATGTCAACTTGTGTAAAATAATTTAATTTTGTATATGAATCTTTATACATTATCTTTTCTGAAGCAATATAATTACATGCTAATAATCAAAACAAAATATAAGCCATACACATTGTTACATATTTATCAAAATTCTTTTACAAGCTTTAACTTTTATTTTAAGAATGCATTGGAACAGCAAATTTAACACTCCATGATTAAACAACCCTTCAAATTTTTACTATGAATGAATATTTGTTTCAATTTGAATAGCAACTATAAAAATCTGAATTGCAAAAATTTAAAATATAATCTACATTTTACATCTTGTAAATATATATATATATATAAGTCTCATAATCATAATGAAACGATTATGTACACATTGTGATAATATAATTATTATCTTGCAAAATCACTCATAACAATTAATGACAAATATTAAAATTAATCAAATTATACTGAAACAATATTTTGATCATATTTAGTATAAAGCTAACAATATAGCAAGAACGAAATATATCTTGTCAAGTAATATAGATTTTCAATAATATAAACAAGTGTATGCTATTGTACTGCACCATTGACAATAACGTGAAGTATGGCTTACGAGTGATGATATTAAATTGAGAATTATTTCTATGAACAACTGGCTAGATTATTTATAACAAATAATATTTCTTATTAATACAAGTAGAGAAAAACTGCAACAAATGATTACCTCTTTTCAACAGGCCTTGCAAATCCATGCAGTACCATCATTGAGTACTTGTCGAATATATTACGCTTCCACACAAATGGTTATAAAATAAAGAATAAGAATATAATCAAATAAGTTTACCGTCTAATTAAATAAAGTTGTATCTATGCTTAGAGCATTATTAAAATTTCTAATGAAACTTGCCAAAAAATAATCTTTCCAACTATTATATTCTATCCAACTGTTCATAGACATTAATTAATAAATTTCATTTGATAATATCAGAATCCCTGTGTCACCCTTATGACTCAATTTTATTTTTTTGCACATCCAAATTATTTTTTTGCACTTGTTCGTTTACTTTTTCAAGATCATCTGTCTTTGATTCATTGTTTTCTGCTTTTTTAGTTTTCTCAGTAGATACATTACCTTGCAAAACACACTTGGACGTATCATTTTCTTCTTTAGATACATTTGCATCAGTCTGATTAGTAGATTCCTTAATTTTCTTACCATCTACCACGTGTTCATTAACTTTGTTTGCATTCTCAAAATGATCAACCATAATATCACCATTGAGTTTAATGTTTGTTTCTTGTTTTTCCATCTGTTTGCATATATCGGTTTGTTCTGTAGTACTTCTACAGTCCACGTTCGGATAGTGAATACTTTCTTTTTGATTTAGAGGCGCATCCATCTGATTATTTCCATCTTGATTCTTTTGCTCGACAGTATCATCGATGTTTCTCGTTTCTAATATTTGCTGCGATTTTCCTTTTGTAACGCTATTCATAATATTCTGTTTACTTGGAGTTGTCGATGTGGTACAACTAGACGTCACCATAGAATTTTGTTTACAATTTTGCGAATCTATTCCGTCCACTCCACACGTTTTCGTAGAATTAGAAGAATTGCTTCTCAAAGTACCACTTTTAGATAAATTAAAGGCATTGTGATCTTGTTGCGTTACGTTTTTAGGAAAAAGCGATGCTACATTATCAACCGATGCAGTTACAGAGGTTTGGGTATTTTCAGTTTTGCTCGGATTAAAGGAACTCGATATGATACTGGGGGAGGAAGTTTTTGGTGATTTTGGTGACGACGAGTGAGTACTCGGAGGAATTCTTTGCACCGTTGGAGGTTGCGACACAGACGAATAGCCAGTCGTTTGCGGTATATAACTTGTACGCTGGTAAAGTTTATTTATAGTAGGCGGTAAACTACTGTGAAAAGCACTAGGAGGAGGAATGCCAATAGGTGATCTTATCAATGGATTTGGAAAGCCGCTTGCATCTGGAAAAGGTGGAGGGAAATGCGAATATATTAGCCTTGGATTAGTATTTGGAGTGGGAGATGGTATAAATGGATTAGTCGAGAGCATATTAACAGGCGAATTTCTTGGAGATATAGGTGAATTTGTATTTCTACACATCTCTCTCGAAAATGGAGTATTCTGATAACTACGTGCATTAGGCGAATAAGGTGGCGGAGACACGATGGGAGAATTGGACGTCGAAACAATCGGCGATAACGTTTTAGGATCAATTTTCATCATGTTCAAGCTAGTGCCTTTCGAGCTTGTCTGTTCTTTCTCTTTAGTTTCATTTGTAATACCATACATTGGTTTTACGCCTGACGCTGGATTACCTAAATACCGTGGCATATTTTTCATTTTAAAAATTTTAGCAGGCTTGGATGGAATGTGTTTACTTGTTCCTTCTGAGGCAGTACTTTGAGTACTTTGCATTTCTTTAGTCTGATTTTTAACCGCAACATAATTATTTTTTGATAATGTAGGATTCCAAGATTTTGGCGGATCTCGTAACGTCTTGTATCCAGTCGATTGATTGTGTTTTTTAAGAGAAGAAATCTTTTGCGATCCGTGAGACGTTGGCACTGACGTGGATGTCGATGTTATTGGAGCAGCGTTAGTATTGTCCTTAACGGCGACGTGAGTATTCTTATTTTCTGCGGGTATATTGGTATTAGGACTAAATATTGGTACATTAGGAATATTTGGTATGTGTTTTACTGTTGATTCGGAAACAGTTGCTGTTCCTTTCTTTGCTATTTTAAGTAAATCTGGAATATCTGATTTATTGCGCCCTTCAGCCTTATTCTTTTCTTTGGAATTCTCTCCAATTTTTGCACAAATATCATTTATTTTAGAACCCGATGTACCAATCTTAGCGCAAATTTCATTCAAGTTTGTGCCCTTTGCTATAACTTCATGCTTGCGTACAAATGGTTTCATTAGCGATATTGGTATAGCATCCGGGCAAGGTGGTACCGAATAAACCCCGCTTATTTCAAAATTAGGTTTCGATAATTCTTGCCTAGCCATTGTCGTAGTTGTTGTACTTTGAGTAACATTAGAATAGCTATTCTTTAATGTACTGGGTATGGAATAAATACTCATAGATGGAGCTTGCATACTTATGTGTGGTATAGAACATAGTGAATTATCCGACGCCGATGTGCAAGATATATTCATACTTTCGCTACTTACAGGTAAAGACGTTACTTTTTGAGCGGAACAAACATTAGAGTTCTTTTGTGGACTTTTTAACATCGTAGTATTCACTATATCCTGGACTGTGTATGGAAACGTTAAAGTTGTTTGACTCGTTGCGGGTGTTGTTATGTTATGATTAAGACATGCAGGGATTTCATTTAATAATGTGTTGTTGTTGTTACGTACTTGTTGTTGTACTTTCGCGTTCGCGCTTACGCTCGCGCTTGCGCTCACGTTCGCGCTCGCGTTCGCGCTGCTGGCATTCGAATTTGTTAGTTGACTTACTTCTACAGTAGACTCTATGGAAGACCGTTCCGAAGTATTTATCCTTTGGTCGAGTAAATTTAAAGCTTGTTGTACAGTGACGGCTACATTTTGACTACTCTGCGTCGAAGTATCCTTCTCAGATGTTTCTTGCACATTAGAAACTGCACAAGAGGAAATCAATGAATTTGTATGTTGCGTCGTTGACAATCCAGTTTGATTTTGTTGCACTACAGTATTCGACGAAGTTGTCACTTTCGCTACGGATGCTGTAGTATTTGTTGGTGTTTTTGTACTGTGGTTATCTAGCAAATTCTTCATATCTATAGACTGTACTCGTTCCGATTGTTTAATATCTAATTTTTTGTCATTATGCAAATGTACCTTCTTCTCTTTCTTCTCTTTTTTTGAATACGTATTATTAATATGACTTATTTTTGGTTGATATTGTAGTTTAGCGCTTAATGCATCGATCTTTGATCCTGTATTTATTACCGTTTTGATATCACTTTTTACATGATATTTATCACTTTCAGGCTTTGTTCCTGTACTAATATTATTATTAATATTAGTTACTGGCAATTCTTTGTCTTCCGCATTAACGGTATTAACACGATCCGTTTCATTGTTTGGACTTTCCTCTACCGAGTTAGATATTTTCTGAACGTGCGCCGGACTTTTTTGTCCTTGCGAAGGCGACGTATGTACGTTATTATTAAATGCAGCATCATCTATTTCTTGTGCACTTTTGGCGTTTGTATTAATATCTTGTGCATTTTTAAGAGATTTCATTTCTGTGTTAACCCTTTGCGAATTATTTATGGGAGCACAAGCAGCATTTAAAGAACTCGTCGAATCCGTTTCTAAAATAAGGTCACTTGCTGCGGTAGATGGAGAGTTTTTCAAATTCAAAAAAATATTGGAACTCTTTATAACACGCATGTCGTTTCCTAGCATAGCTTGCGTTGTATCTTCGATAGCCTTATTACAATTTAGATTTGTCATTAAAGTATCTGATTTCTGTGCAGTTTCAACAGTCGATATAATTCCTTCCAGACCTACTTGATCTCTCACTTCTTCTATTCTTGTACTTCTCTTTAACCCTGAATTAGATATATCGGTAATACTCATCACACCTGTTTCAGATATTTTTAATTGGACTTCTTTCCATTCACGATTTAATTGTTGATTCTCTGCTTCTACGCATTCTATTCCAGAGTTAACTAATGACTTTTTAAAATTAATATTATCCTCTGATAATTTTATTCGTTTCGGAGAAGACTCAAATATCCTGTAACTTAGATGTAACGGCACTTTCTGAAATAAATACATATATGCAATATCTTTATTTTATTTATCATCATATTGCATCCTACAGATCGTTTAAATCCAAATCATCGGAATGATTAAACGATAACTTACCCGCCTCCAATGAAAAATGTACATGATATCCATCAACGTGTAACTTTCATTTAACGCTTCCTCTTTAAACATAACGTCAACTCTATGCACATCGCGGAGTCCATATTTAGCTCTTATTAATTTCTGCAAATGAAATACTGTTACTGCCGCTGGACAACGAAAATATCTTCGTTGTAAAAATTTGGCTTCCTTTGTTAGATTCGCATCAGTGTTATCTTTTGACTGTGGATCAAAATATTGCAACGAAAGATTGATAGATTCGTCTTGCGTATATATGTGCGAATCTATAGGTTCTCCTCGCGCTTCGGGAGAAACTTTGCTTTGTTCCTCTGGATGATTTAAATAAAAATCTCTTCTAACACGCATTTCGTCTAAAATAAATAATATAATATTTACAAATGTATCTAATTAATTGACTATACAAACTTTGTTTATATTTTCATGCAAGTAATTAATAATCTTACTTTGATAGCAACCAGGTACAACCTTATAAACAATATTCTGCAATGTGTAATCTGGTCTAATATTCAACAAAGGTTTACTTTTATGGACCTGAACTTCACAAATTGGACAATATTTGCTTTTTTCCAAATATTTAACTATGCAACTCCTACAAACTAAAACAAATACATGATGCACAAATATGTCATTCTAATTGCATAATTGAGAAATAAATCTATATGTTTATAAACAAAATTACTTACACGAATGCAAACATTCAATGATGGTGGTAGCATCTATGAAGTAACCACTGCATAATTTACATGTCAATTGTTCGTTTAGTTTAAACAAACATATTTTCTTTCCACCGCTCTGCCCTGACATTCTAAAACATACAAGCGTATTTTAGAGTTAATCATTATTAACAGGTTATTAACAATTATTTTTTAACACATCTGCAAGAATAGTAGATATATAGTAATATTTTATATTTTCTTGCAAGTTATATGCATGTATGTATGTATATATACACATATATATATATATAGATATACGATAACCTAAATATAATTTTGTCGTACAACAAATTGTAAAAAGTATAAAGAATCAACGCGAATATATGTAGGAAATAGATTTCATATATATATATGACACAAATAAAGACAAAATACCTACACAAAGGTTAACTTTAGAAATTTTGTATATCCCTGAAGAACATTCAGTGTTATGATCTACATCATGATATGATAGAAAAGCGTTAGCAATGTTAAGATAGCCTATATCGTATTTTCTTAAAGATAATCAATATACAATTATACCTTTAATTATGGTCGTAAATTAAGATAATATCGAAAAAGATCTAAGAACATTTAATAAAAATCAAGTCTAACATAGACTACGTTTTAATTTAAACCAATAGCTGTGTCGATATTAAGTATCACGATTCAAATGATCTTTGAGGTCGCTAATGTAGAGAAACATTAATACGGATTCAATAGATATAATTTGTTCTATTTTGACATTAACAAGTGGTATTTGTTGTAAACTTACTTGACAAATGGGGCGAAAATCATCCGTTTTATTTGGTAATCGCCATTTGGCCTCAAAAGTCAGGAAAGCTGGGTCAAAAGACGGGGCACCTTCTCACGGATTGTCATTATGGTATCGCCCCAATAATATTATTTTCACATTATACAAATAACACGTTTTTTTTTTGTAAGATCAGAAAATACAAGGGTACCAAACCCAATTCGATCAAGTTTAATGACATAAATTCATATTAAAGCAAGCCACAATGCCACTAAAAACTGCGCGTACGGCAGTAAAACAAAATGGCGGATAAACAATCATGTAAATGACATTTCTAAAAACATCGCAGTTATTGTCCAATTTAGTCGAAACTTTAAAATGGCTGTCGACATTTCGTTATTACAATAAATGCCTTTTCTTTTCTTTAAACTTAAAATATAATCGTGCATCTTGTAATCGATTTTAACCAAGGGATTTGATTGACGATCAATTCGAGCCTCGATAAACGCGTAAAAAATTTCTATTTCCGATTGGCGACCATTTTATGGCGACTTTTCATAGACCAATTAAAATCCGGGCAATTCTTGCGTTTTTATTGGTAGTTTTACAAAACAGCGTCAATTAAATTGACGATAACAATTGATATAAGTGCTCGTTAATTGGTTTTTGCTTGCGACCACCTAGAGATTCTTATTTTATCATTGGTCGATCTCAAGATCATTTTCGTCTTAAGAAATTTTCCGATTTTCACAGCAAAGAATTTAATTACATTAATACTAATATGCAATATCCGAGCGCGTACGTGTGTTCTACTTATCTGCTACTTTGAGATATGCGTCATTCGTTGTGGTATGTTTCTTCTCTACAAGAGAACCCGGCTATTCCTTTTAATAACTTGAATATCAAGTTATTGTCTTTTTTAGGGTGTTTTTTAATGACAATTCAATTGTTATTTACAAAAACGTTGTGCTATAGTAAGTGTAACATATGTTAATATCAAATAAATCTGATCATCCAAATAGATTGAAAAACGTAAGGGAAAAGATATTACAGGGAATTTCACAGGTTTACCTCCCTGACGGGTATGGTTGTCAAATCGTTATTATCGTATATTCAATTTTTCCCTTTTTTTTTGTCTTTTTTCGTGTCAACATGGATAGTATTTTATCATCATGAAAAGCAGTGAAAACTTTGATTGTTGTTCCTTGATTTTCATTCAATGAAAAAGATCGAAAATCATTTTGCAATTTCAATTTATTACACCAATTAATTGATAGTCATCTTCGTAATCTTATTTTCATCCATTCATTCATTCAATATGTCAAAGCTAATTATCTATTTGGATATTTTTATTCTATTTTATGGTAATTAACTATATAAGTATACACCACCTGTGCTACTTTTCCATTTGCATTTAAAAATCATCTTGAGACAATGATCCATAACGCGTGATACAATTTGTAAGTAAACAAATTCATATAAAAAGAACATACAATTTCTAAGAAGAAAATTGTCATTTTAAGTTAAATTTAGTATAGAACGCGAATAAATTCATTTATTATATATTATATGTTTGCAGAAAAGTTCCAAGAGCGAATAACGCTTATTTTCTCTTCCATAACTTGACAATCTTGCTAGTCGATTAATCAAATAAAATAATAAAAATATTGACAAGTACGTATATAAGATACAACCTATTACAACGTTACATATTAACATATTTATCGACAAAGATTTTACTTATGAAATATTTCTTTAGATATGGAGTGGTTATTTGGAAAGCGTATAACTCCTGAAGAAATGCTCAGGAAAAATCAACGAGCATTAAATAAAGCGATGCGTGATCTTGACAGAGAAAGAATGAGGATGGAACAACAAGAAAAAAAGATTATAGCAGATATAAAAAAACTTGCAAAGGATGGACAAATGGTTAGAATACGATGAAAACTTTTAAAATAAATAAATAAATAAATTCATTAGCGCTATATAATTATTAAACTTAATGCTCATAGGATGCTGTTAAAATTATGGCCAAGGATCTTGTTAGAACTAGGCGATATGTCAAGAAATTCATGTTAATGAAAGCGAATATACAGGCAGTTTCTTTGAAAATTCAAACGTTACGTTCTCAAAATACTATGGCTCAAGCGATGAAAGGTGTTACAAAAGCGATGCAAAATATGAATAAGTAATGATATATCTCCATTTTGGCTAATGTGCTGGTTTTATTATTTAAAAGAGACTCTAGAAAAAAAAATGATTATCGTTTATTTTCAGACAATTAAATTTACCTCAAATACAAAAAATTTTGCAAGAATTTGAGAAACAATCTGAAATAATGGATATGAAGGAAGAAATTATGAATGATGCGATAGACGATGCTATGGAAGATGAAGGAGATGAGGAAGAAAGGTAATATCAAATAGAATTATTTTTCGTTAGAATTAAACATGAAAATAAATTGAACGTTAGACGTTAATAATATTGTTTGCGATTATAAATATAAACTTTATACATATAAACTTCGATTTATTAACATCGTATTACAGTGATGCTGTCGTATCTCAAGTACTAGATGAGTTGGGCTTACAATTAACAGATCAATTATCCGGACTTCCTCAAGCTTCCGGTTCTTTAAGTATAGCAGGATCAAAACAACCGGTCGCAGCTGCCGCAGGAAACGACGACGGAAGTCTCGCAGATGCCGATGCAGATCTTCAAGCAAGACTTGAAAATCTTCGTCGCGAATAAAAAAGGAAAGACAAATAATATTTATATGTATAGGATTATTTTTAATTAGATATCAAAATCGGATATATTTGATTGATGCTTCTTCGAGTTGTGCTTGAAATAAATGTCAAATTTGTATTCGTTTGAAAAAATGACATATTTTGTAAAGCTCCTCAGTAATTAGTTATACTTTGCATAAAAACAATTTTATTTTTACGCGATTGTTTGTATAAACGTTGTGACCTCAACACCAACTAAAGTAGTGATATAATAAAAGATACGTTATTTTAAAGATAGAGATTGTTAATTACTGTTAATGTAATCGGATGGTTGAATTTCTATTTACAATCGATAATAAATAATATCTACTAAATGAAACATTATTCGGGGAAATGAGATTTGATAATAGAAATAATGATGAAAATCAACATTTGTATTATATACTCTTGCACAAATGATTATATTTAATAGGAATAGTATTAAAAAAGTATTTTTTGAGGAAAATATTATATTATTTACTACCTCTTACTTACCATTATAAACCACATACCCATTTTATAAGAAAGATTTTTATTGATTATTCTCAAAACAGACATATTCGCATAAATATTGCAAATTTGTACAAATGTGTAATGTCCAGGGGAGAAATATTTTTCTGATAATTGTTCGTTATATTTTTGTTATTGTTTTGTTTACATTTTCTCCTTAAACGTATCGTGAAATAAATATAAAACATTAAATGAATTGACTAAAAAATGTTATCGACGTCATAACGTTTATTATAGAGAAAATGCTACACTGCGTTTCTTTGGAATAATGTAAGAAAGTGCATAATATTGAACAGCGTAAAAGTGATGATATCCGTTACTAGATTACAATTGTACAGTTCGTATGTAAAAAAAATTATACATAGTTTTTACATTTTTCGTATATTTTACCTCGGAGGTATGAAGAAAGCAAGTTGTGGGCAACAATATACGAACAACGAACTACAACATCGCATTCTTTAAACGAGTGCAAATTCGCATTTTGTCCAATTACTTATTTAAGACAGAATTTTATATTGACATAATGCAAAGTATTATTATATATATAATCGTAATCGTAAACATAAATTATATGAAAAAAATCTAAGTAATAATTCTAAAATACAATGAAATAGTATTATAAATATCAAATGGTAGGACTTATATTGTCCAAACATAAATATATGTTAAGGTGATTACCCTAAAATTTAAAATAACATTATGTATTTATATATATTTCATATGCCTGCTCTGCCAAGTTAACCTGGAAGCAATACTATACAATATTTAGCATTTTTATTATTTAATGTAATATAATATATATATATAAGAGAGATAGTGTGTGTGAGACGGAAGAACAAAAAATCACTTATAATTGAGAATATACAAATAATTATTAAATAATTATAAAAAATTGATAGCGAAACGAAACTCGTATTATTTATTGCTAATATAATTTCTACCTCGGATGGTATTGTGTTTCTATTTATTATAGACATTATATTTTCTAAGCGTAATAATATTGAACAATCAAATTAAATGATACACCACAGATAGAAAGAACAATTCGTATTTCCTAATACATTACGTCAGTTCATTATACTAGAATCTTTTCTATAGATTTCAATAGTATTATTCATCGGACCTTGTATCTATTATAAACAGAGATTACACAATACCGACCAAGGATTATTGTTTTGTTGTTAGAGAAAAGTGTTATTATGCGTGCATTTGTAAGAGAGAAATTGTTTTTTCATATATTTGTATTTAAAGTAACGGTTTGCCTATGTACTATTATAATCATCATTAATAATATTAATAATGACTCAAGCCATTATACTATAGTACTAATTTTCTGATAGTATCAAACAAGGTACATTGAAAATATCAACTCAATGTCTTCCAGGTTAACCAAGGACTATTAACTACATTTGAAACTTCCAAAGTGTCATCATTTGTAACTAAATCTTTCACACTTTAAGAACATGCTCATATTAATCATTCAGCCTGTCTATATAGACAAGACTCAATCAGCACTTCATTCATATTTTATACTACTTATTCTAATACTTCATATTTGTCTTTGAAACAATGTGACAGTAAGCAGTATTTACAAAGTAACATCACACGACTCTTCTTGATATAAGTTATTTTCACGGCAGTTGACAAAATTCTGCCTTCTTCAGAGTTGCCGTCGTGATATTGTCTTGAAGTCTTAAATAATTTCTTTAAAAATATTGTGCTAAACTAGAATTACTAGTATAATTCTTTATATTATTGACACACGTTGTTCTTAATTCGATAATGTCATTTTCAATTTTAAAGGAGTTAGTAAATCTCATTGACAATAAAATATTTTACATTATTATAATTGTACATTCTCATGATATTTCGCTAAACCACAAAACTACTGTATTTTCATAAATTATTACATACATCTAATGCACTAGTGGCAAAAGAAGATTCTTGTACCATACATATGCCGTATGTGGACCGCAATAGTTCCAGAAAACTTTTCTTGGAACTTAGTATAGTTGTTACCGTTGAGGTGTATAATTCAGGCTATCCTTTAAGTGTAACTAGGTAATATATGTGAATTCACACTAAAGATGAGTAATTAAAATATCAAATTAAAATTTGATCACGACATGATCGAACTATCATCATGATATTTCATGATATTTCATGATTTTAATGACTCTCCTTTCGTGAATTCTTATATATTACCTAGTTTTAACTGTACATATTTTAGTATATATTTAGTATGTATATTGTTGATTATTTCATGAAATAACGAGTTTCATGTTTTAACGGTAACGGTTGTGTTTAAAAATGATAATACATTTAATTTGCAGTCTCCGCATTCAATACATCACTGTGTAAACACTGTGCAAAAGAAGATCGATCGGACTATTATTTAAATAGGTACATCATTCTGTTCTTCCTCTTATTACGAAATATTTTGTAAAATGTTTATATTACTACTTCCTTCTTCTTCCTCTTCTTCTTCCTAAAATAGCACAAAGATCGATATAACTTTATTGTATTAATGATAGTAATATTACTATGTTATAGATATCTGAAGCGATATAAAAGATCGATTAGATATTTAATAAAATAACTTACTTCATCGAAACCAAAACACGTCTCCATCTCTTTTTGCAATTTTGGATCGCTTTGCGTACTTTGAGATGTAGATTTGTTTGCGTTACAAGACGTTACAGATTCAATTTTTAAATCCTGCATATCGCTGTCATCCTCTTCGACTTCGCAACCATCTTCTCCCGTTCCATCTACCATACTATTTTCTTGACTCAAGGGATCTTGCATCACCAAATCTCCATCTTCGCTAGCTACCACAGCCATCTGCTACATATGTAAATGTATTAATAATAATACAGATCATAGCATTTTCTTAAATTTTAAGCTATTCACCTGATCGGTGCTTTGATTGTCAGCTAATTGAATTACTTCTAATACAACATATTGTTGTCCATCGCTTCCTTCTACCGCCATCATATCATCTTCATCTTCTTCCTCTTCTTCTTCATAACCTTTAAGTTTAGAAGCTAAATCACCTGTTATCACAACATATATCCATGGATATTAGTCAATGATGTGTGTCTACATCATATCGTAAGTTTCCTTGCAAAATAATGAACATATACATATAATATATTCGTAATAACCTTTCGCGCTCGCACACAAATTTATTATGAAATTTTCTATAATTTCTAGAAAATGAATATCATTACGTGTTATTTTATCCATCAATCGCGTGTTATTCTATGATCATGAAATTACATATGCATATGCTCGTAAACTATTAAATATGAAATAAATGTAAAGATCAAACAATAAATATGAACACCAGAATATCATACCAGTCAAAACCTCGACTCTTTGCCCATCGATTATTTGAATTTTCTTTTGTCTACCCATCTTCAGGGCTTGCTGTTTTTCTTGCAAAGATGATTCTGGATCATGAACAGCCATGTGTCGAATAAGGTTTCCTTTGTGTCTGATAAAACAAATAATTGTTTCACTCTCTTTCTTTTGATTGTATTATAATGTTAATTATAAATGCAAAAAATAATATATCTTAGAAAAAAAACATACCTGAAAGGTCTTTCGCACTCGGGACACTGATGAGTTTTTTCTTGCGGCGGTGGAGGAACATAAGATGGATTATGATAAAGATTACAATGACGTTTAAGCAATTGCTTTTGTCTGAAAGACTGAAAACAATGATCGCATTGATATGGCTTTTGATCTGTGTGGATCAGCATATGACTTTCCAAGTGACGTGCAGAAATTGATGCATACGGACATAGGTCACATTTGTAACATTTTTCTCCTTCGTGTGTTTTACTATGTAACTTATAGCTATACCTAAAATATAAAAACAAAATGTCTAAGCGCGATTGCTGATATAATAAATATTAAATATATTTATTATTTTATTTATTACCTGTCAGGGAATGTTTTTCCACATCTTTTACATTTTAATGGTTTGTCCGAGGTATGCAATTTCTGCACGTGAATTCTAAGATCGGTTTTTCTTCCGCACGTCGCGGGGCATAACTCACATTGAAAAACAGGTTTGTCACCTACTACGAAATGTATGATGTTACTTCTGTACACGAATAGTATGTTCAAATATAATAGAGAAGTAATATGAAATGAAAACGATTAAAGAACGAACAGTCAGATTATTATTATTAAGAAAACATTAATTAACGTATTTACCATTATGTATTAATTTGTGTGCTTTTAAACTATTTGATTGTGTAAACCTCGCTTGGCAAAAATCACATTCATATGGCTTTTCGCCTGTATGTATACGAAGATGACGTTTTAATTTAAAGGTATCTGGACTTGCGTATGTACAATGTGGACACTAAAAATAATAAAAGATAATCATTATAAAAAGAGATTTTTGTAAAAGGATCCAATTTAAGAAAGTAACAAAAAGGAGACTGCATAGAAAGTACCTGATAAGGACGTTCTCCCGTATGACATCTTATATGTCGTTTTAATTTAGACAATTCAACCGAAGCATAATCACATTCTTGACATTTATGTGGTTTTTCGTGAGTATGCCTGTATCTTACATGTCTCACAAGTTCACCTTAAAAAAGACCAGTCATTCAATTGATATTCAATATTGGATATTCAATATAGAAATTGAAGAAAAATCATTTAAAAAATGCTACATACCGGATGTAGTAAACGCGCTATCACAAAATTTGCAATGGTGAGGTTTGGTCCCGGTATGCGTATTGACATGATTTTGAAGGGAAGCCAAAGTTTTAAATCCCCTCTCGCAGACGCTGCACTTATGTGGTCTTTCTTCCGAATGAGATTTCATATGTCGCGAAAGCAAGTACCTGAATATATTAAATCGCTTTTCAGTTTACATATATATACATATATAAATATATATATATATATATATATAGAATGAAACAAATGATTTTAATTCAACATACCGTTTGGGACTGGTGTAGTTACAGTAATTACACATATGCGCTTGAGTTACAGTTTGTGATTTCTTTGGAAGAAACTTAATTATTTTAGTTTTGTCATCTTCAGCTTCTGATTCTACCGGAGCTTCGTTATCCTCGTTATCTTCAAAATCATAAACAGTTAAATCTTGTTCGCCTTCTGCTTCTTCTACCTCTCCGCTTTCACCTTCGGTAGGTCTACTATCTTTGTCCTCGGATTCTGGTTGTTGTACTATCAAAACGTAACTCACTTCGCCAGGATTAGTGTCAGATGGTACTATAGTAACTGTCTGATACGCGTCCCCAGAGTTAATTACAACTTGATTGTTTCCGTTGTTTGAAACTTGACCCTAAAGATACGTCAACAAATAACTCGTAATAACAACATTTAGCCATAAAATGTAAAAGTAAAATCAAGTAAAGATCATATCTCTTACGTCTTCATCCCCATCGACATTTTCCAATTCTTCTATCTCATGATATTGCTCTTCTTGAGTTACTTCGCCTTCTTGATGAACGTCGCCTTCTTCGACTTCTTGAATTTGTACTTGCGTCATTACAGGGGTTTCATCGCTATTAGCCTGATAATAATATTGACCAGTTTGATCGATAAAGTAGGTACCACCTTCTTCTCCTCCCGATAATCCTTCCACTTGATGCACTATAATTACAAATGCATACGTATATCTATATAGTTCCTTTGACATATTTATGATTGTCGAATGGTAATATAATTGAACTATATTAACTAACATTCGACATGTTGCGGTTGCTCTACTTGTCCGACTTCTATTTCCTTGTTAAATGTTTCAAGATAGGTTTGAATCTCTCTTACAGATTCCTGTCCCTCTTCCAATTTTATTGTTGCGACGTTGCTCGTCATGATCATTCCATTAATTCATGCGATAGTTTGTTTTCTTACAAGTCTGCAACATTAATATAGAGATATCTATTATGCTGTCGCTTGTAAATTACAAACCATTAAAAAGTAGATGGAGTTGCTATAAGAATGGTTCAAATTAAAAAAATTATTACAATATCATCTTTGTATACGAGTATAATGATGACTTTAATCGGTATTAATTTTCTATAGGATTTGGGGCCTCACCAAACTTAATGTATATAATGCGGCGATCGGAAAACAGGCGAAAGGCAATAGGCAATTTTTCCCAGGTGCATCGGACCCCAATTTTCTATAGTAAATATATATATATATATAATAGGAAATAAAATAAAAGATTAATTGCATATTCGATAAGAAAAAAATCAATAAAGAAACATATATTGTATAATTGGAAGTGATGTTTATCTTAGACGTATCGTTTATCGTAAACGGTTTATCTTAAGAATAATGCTTTTCAATCATACGAATCTACAAGTGGATCGCGCGAAATGCGAGAGAAAACATATTTTGTTGCTTTACATCCCGCGATTCTCATCCCCATGTGATCTTAAGGGATGCATACACGAGGGAAGCACATGCATCTACGAATGCATCTACGAATGCATCTACAAATCAAGGAAGATAATAATCGATCACAAGACAAAAATAATGTAAGAACGTAAAACATAACAAGGGCAAATACCGCGATTACATATGTGTGAATGAAGCGAATGGAATTATGTCCTAAGGAAAAAGCAAACGGGGAAAAATATACCGGAAATAATAAGAATGACGCCGATAAGACGATGCGATAAAACGCGAAAATCGTAACGGTATTTTAAAATTAAAGGAAAATCAATAATCATGATAAGAAAAGAAGAAGGCGATTCGCGTAGAAGTGAGGACGGGGGGAAAGGGGAGGGGCCGATTGAATACTACATAATTTCGAAAGGTTCGCTCATTTGCAAGGACAAAAAATAGGTGCATCGAGGAAACGTACATAAAGGAAAATCGAAGAGCGGGAGGAGGAAAAGAAGGACGCCATGGAGCAGCCATGAAGGAACCATGGAGGAGCCATGGAGGAGCTCCAGAGGTAGAGCCGACCAGGAGTCGACCAAGCCCCCCCCGGAAGAGGGAAAAGTTGCGCTCGATAGAGGAAAGAAATGCGGTCGAGGATGGACCTGGGGGGAGTCCGTGATCGCGTCTTTTCGACGTCGAGGATTCCGATGTCGCGCATTCTGTCGGGGAGCTTTTAAGACAACGCGGTTGCTTTCGATTTCAGGACACAGGGGGCATTAACGACAAAAATTTCACAAAATTATCACCGTCGGCGCTGTCATCAATATGGAGGACGCGACCGAGAGGAATACCTTCCGTACTGCTACGCGCTTACAACACTTATTTCCCGCGTTTCTTTCAGTATCGGTGAACGTCGTTGCTCACGACCGTAATCTTGAATGTTCGAATAAAGGAATAAATGATCTCGTCGAACGCACGAAGCGTGCTCATCCACGATAGCTTAAATATCGAAATATTCCCTTACCTCGTAAACTCGCGATCGTTCGTGTGAGGGCGTTGTGTAAGATCCAGAAGGCAATATGGCTGATCGAACTACAAAGTGGTAAGGAAGGTTCAAATGCTGCGTGTTGGCAGCTGCGCGGTAGAACGCGTCATTCGTCGTGTTTACACCGGACGACTGCTGCCACCATTGCCACTAGTAATGTCACCATCCTCCCTGTTTCCGCTATTTCCGGCCATCGAAGCATTTTCAAATCACCTTTAGTTTTACGGAACCTAATCGCCTAAATTATACCTTCTTATCCAACGAATTCTTTCGATTGCAAATATTCGTTGGATGTGCGCCTTGAATAATCGATTTAAATAAGATCGAGCCTTCGATATCGACGCACGGAAGAAAAAGCGGGAAGTGCACTTATTAGATTCTTCTATATCCAATCGCAAACCTTCTTTTTACGATACATTTATAAACGTTATTCTTCCAAGCGGGAACTTACAAAATTCGATTTTATTTGTAGATATTCTTTTGAAATATTTTTTATCCATCAAATTATATTGCATTACAAGTATATAAATATAAAACATTCGCCACATGATAAAGAATTCCAAGATCTTTAAATAGGGGTTAAACAAAATAATAAAATTAATTACTATAAATCCACAATAAATAAATACAAAATTATATATCTATACATTGCCATTTCCAAATGGATAATACTACCATTATACAATTTACATATTATATATATATATGTATGTATATATATAAATTTTATCTTTACTCTCTGTTTTCTCTAAATTTGTTGTCTGTATTTTATAACAAAGCTCATAATACTTATTATTTAACGTGAAAATTAATAAATAGGAAAAGAAAACATATTAGACATAGTAGAAATTTGAAATAAATATAATTCTATAATAGTAAAATCTTTTTTCTTTTTCTTTTTTTGTCCCATAATAATCTAAAAAGAATAAGAACTTAGCAAAACCTATCCATGCCTAAATGCTTGAATCCTATAAAGAAATCATATCGAGAAATTGTCTCATATATTTTAAGCTAAATTTCATAAATTAGCATATTTTATATACCACGATGAATATGGCAGTTTTCAAGATCAGTATTTTGTATAGCACTTCTTAAGATATATATAATTGCAACTGCCATAACGATTGTTAATATTATAGAGAATATTTGCAAATATTTTAATTCCTTGTATAACTTGTTGCAATTTTCTTCCAAATGAATTACCTAAAATACAACATTTGATATATGATTTAATGGAAATATGTATCCAGGATGTAATATGTTTATTTTGATTTCATATACCTTAGAACAAAGTGCGTCCATCGTACGATTTTCTTCCGTAGAACCGGATGATAATATAGAATACGTTTTCTGTATTTCATTATTTTCGTTTGCTCCATCATAACATCTTAATCTGTGTTGCTCGGCAGGTTTACCAGACTATACGTTGAATGAATAATTATTACAACAAATTATACGACGTTATATTTTATGCCATATAATAATTTTCCAATATATTTAAACAATACCTTCCATATCGCCATTAATTCTTGCGCAGTTGCAGTAGAATTTTTAACAGGAAGACACATTACCAAAAATCTATCATTGTTCGAGAGACCGCGTAGACTGTATCCTGGTTGAAAAACAACTGTAACGCTGCACCGTTCGGAAGGAGATATAATACCTGAACTAGGTCTTACCCTGAATTTCTGCGGCGATGTAGTTTTAATCTAAAATACATATTTTTTAAATTAATAATTATTAATATACACGAGACAAACAATTGCATTAAATTGCACCTTGTAAGACAAATGCTTGTCTGTAGTGACATTTTTTAATATAATCCTAGCAATGATTTCATTCCCTTCCTTGTTAAACGTAACTGCTTCTGGTTCGATCGAGAGAACTGGAAAAAGGAGTCAGAAGAAAAAAAAACTCGTCGATTCCTTTATCTATATCTATAAATCTCATGCGTACTTACATTGTTCTTCGCTTACTTGATCTCCAAATCCACTCGGAGGTTGTTCCGTCAAGGGAGAATTTTCTACAAAATGTACCTGCGTAATTTAATCATTATAAATAAATGATACAACAAAATTGACTTAAAATTATACCGTTCACGACATTCGAATAAAAGATAGATACCTTCTTGTTATCGAGTTTGTCATTTATCGCATTTTCCGTGCTTGTTTGTTCTTCTGGGACAAAAACGAAGGTATAATCGTTTGTACCACCCCAACATCTAAGTATATCATTTGGATCAACGAAATCCTTTAAATTAGATTTGTTAACAAACTTTATCTTTGGTATTGCCTTGGCAGGTAACCATGATTTTATTATCTTAAAAGCTGCATTTAATACCCATGGCATTTCAAATATTATAATATAATTTAAAAAATTTGGATAATAACATTTGAATAAACCAATCAGGTACTTAGTGAATTCCATATCTAAATTAGAAAGTCCAGTCTCTGCCATATCAAAAAATATTGATATTTGATTTCCATTTCCTTCTCTGCAAACATAGACAATATAGATTAATTAATAAATGCATTTGTTAGAGATAAGAAAAACTTTACCTTTCTAATCTTTCAAACCAATAAACGATGCATTTCTGAATTTCACTAAAATCCCTTGCTCCCTTTACATGTTGCTTGGATTTAATGATAAGGAGACTTTTGCCATCTTTATCTTTACCATAATTAAAAATCACTCCGTCTTCTAAATAGTCTCTTTTCACATTATCCTCTGAAATATCTAAATATACAGATCGAAAGATAATATTGATAAGTTATTATGTTTCATTCATTTAAGTTAATATGCGTGATACACTTGCCATTTACACCATTTTTTCTTCTCCAAGCACAAGTTTCCCAAAGCATAGACAGAGATTCTTCTAAATCATTTTCATTATGTTCTAAAAATCTTTTTAACCAATCATCACTATGTTTTATTCTAACGATATCAGCTGGATGGAAACCTCCTATAATATATTCAAAATGAACAAATATATTCAATATATTATTATATAATTAATATTTCAACGTAAACTCTAAAGTCACGAAGACTATTTCAACGTTTCATAAATATATTAAATACGTATATACACTTATCAACTTGTCCACGCATAATCAATTATTATGAATTATTTCCAATTAGAAGAATAATAGAAGCACTTCTATATGTATGACAGAAATAATACAAAGTTTAGAAATAATTAGTTTGTAAAGAAGAAGAATGTCGATAAACATACTAGGATCAGATGGTGTTTCTTCCTCCAATTTTTTAAAGAATTTTTCCCGAAGTTCAGCAATAAGTTCGACACGCGTTTCCATCTTTGATTAAACTTTGACCGGTTCCAAGTTATGATGAGATTGGCAAATTAGTTTATTATTTATTCATACGTTCGATATTCCCGTTTAAAAATCTACTAGAATCCCTTTTCGTAATACTACTTTTATTTAAACTCTTTTAAAATACATATATAGATTATTTATATTAAATGCCACTCGTATCAAATGATAAGATTGCAAAATTACTAAAAAAAATGAAGCAAACGATATACAATATTCAACGTTAATCCATTGAATGGGACGTTAAATAGACATATCTCGCAAACCGGTTTTAAATAAGACATCATATCGAATTAATAACTATCGTTTCTTTTCACCAAAAATGTTGATTCTTTAATTATCATTAAAGATCGCACGTGTAATTTCTACTGTAAACAAATATTCTGATTAGTTACAATAATCTGTCCATCCAATCGGAAACTCGTATCGTATAGTAACATTTAATGAAATATTCATTTTACTTTCTTATGGCGTTCATATTCTGATTGGTCAATGAAAAGTTTTCTTTAGGTATCTTAGAGCGCGCCACATTAACTATCTTTACGGTTACATTGAGGAATTCATTTGAAAAGTAGATAAAAGTAACCGATATAATAATTCAGATTTATTTTCGTCCTAGACTAGCAGATTTTTAATAAATAGAAGAATAGGAAAAATTAGTATCGTTCGTATTCACCAATTGCTATTTTCATTGGTTATGCAAATGAAATTATTAGCATAAGGAAAATTAGTAACCATCGAATTACTTAGGCTTGGAAAAAGTACAAAGAAAGCCATTGGCTTTCAACATTTTTTAAATGACAAAATATTTGAAAATTTGGACAATGTCCGCAATGCCATTTCCAGATACTTCGCTGAAAATCAATTGTGATTTTTATTGATCCGGCATTGAAAATTTGCATACTAGATGGCAAAAGGTTATTGATAATGAAGATAAAGATTAAAGATAAAGATTTATCTGTTTTCGAATGTAGTATAATAAAACGACATTATTTTCCGTTCCACCTCGATAGTTACTCGAATAGAATGGTCATTAAAAGTATAAACAATAAATATATTTGTAGCAAAGACGTTGTCGAAGATACTCTTCTTCTTATGTAGATAATCGACACAAGTAAAAAACGATGAAAATCTGTGCATTATAACCCATATAAAATAAACAATTTTAACTCAGTAATAAAGAATTTGGCAACTTAGTAGTTTATAAATTACAACGACTCGCGTACTATCTTATCTCGTTGACTTAAGAATCATTTATATAAAGAATGATCTTTAAGAAAAGTCTCACAAGTATAATTTAGTATTTTTCGATAGCATTTTTATAAAATGTTTACATGAAGAAGTATTTACAAAAATATGAGAGCGGGAGATGGTGAAATGTAGAAGATAGGAAATAGGGACGAACAATGTAGCTCGATGAACTTTTTAATTGAGAGTACCCCGACACTGCGGAGCTCCACAAAGGCAGGGTATTTTGTCATCCTCCAATGGAAATTTGTAATCGTAAGTTATTTCTTCGTTGACTCCTATCGGTTGTTTACTGTAGATTACAATTTTCTTTTGGCTTTCTATAGTAATTACTTTTGCATAACAGTTTGGCTAAAAAAATGTTGAAAAATGCGTTAGCGATATAAAAAGAATTAAAAGTCAAAAGTCAAAGTTCATTGGAATGAAAGAAGCCTGGGGAAATACTCACGTTGCAACTGTGATTAATGAATCTTGCTAGATTGCCGCATTTAGTTGCATCAATGATCGTATCCAAATCAATACGGAATAGGTAAGAACTACCGATGCCTGTAGCTTCGTATTGAGACTCCCTTAAATCTGCAACAACTGGCCTAACCATTTGCCCTACATATTCTATAACCATTTCGTCTGCTGCAATTGGTTCCATAGCGAATAAACCCCAATCGTGAATGCCAGACTTGGCAAATTTCAATTGTTTTTTTCTGAACTGCAATGTAATAATATAACACGATGATAACATAAACATTTATTTGCATAAAAAATAATAATAGGATAATGTTACCATATACCTTTAATTGATTAAACTTAAGGAGATCGCTGTCCGTGTCTATTCCAAATGCGGTTAAAAGGCGACGTTGATTACTTCGCGCTTCTCGCGACAAAGCTTGCATCTTACCAGTCAATGCTTTCGTATTACCCTTTGGACCGTTTATTATGCCATCGCCTCCTGTATAAGTACCATTACTCTCTTCTACGTCGTTGGAACGTTGTATACTTTGCGCATAATGATGCTGTCGAGAATGAAAACATTGTGAATTTAATTATAATTTCAATTATTTAGAGAGATCGATATGAAAACGTAGTAAGAAAAAAAAAGTAAGAAAAATGAACTACTTACTTTATGCTTTGCTTTCTCCCTTAGATCTACTTTGTAATATCCCTCGGTTCTAGCGCTTCCAGTTGCATGTAATCTTAATTCGTCTCGTTTTCTTCTCTTAGCTGGACTTGGTATGTCTGTCGCAGGATGATCAACCCAATGAGTATCGTTTAACCAATATCCTTGAGCGTCATCCGCTAGCAAAGCTTCGTAACTTTTTCTTAAATATTCAACATCTTCCGCATCTATACCCCTGGTCAAGAATTCGTACAAAATACCCATTTCTGACATTAAATCCCTTTCCTTATATACTACTGGCGGTTCTTGAATATTCCTAACATATCTTTCATAAACATAGTCATTTTGAATATTTTCCTTCTCTCCTTCGTGTTTCTGAAGATCATGTATTTTCGGATATTTATTTAACTTTCGTTTTTCGACCTTATGCACTTTATCTTTTCCTTTAGTTAATTTGACAACCTTCGAACCTTTTATCTTTATCGGTGGTGCATTCATACGAACAACGGGTTGTTCCACGGGTTCCGGAGGCGCTGGTGGTAAGGAATACGAATGTTCCATAAAAACCTGAGATGCCTGTGAACCAGGCGAGCTTGGGCTTTGTTGACCATTTAATCGTAGATCGACTTCTGCTTGGAATTTTAATCTTCTAATTTCGAGGTTTTCCTCTTCCGAATCTGTAGTAGGAATTTCACTAAACATATCAATTTTCTCTGATTCCTTAAGAATAGGTTCGTCGTTAATGTATTTGGCAGACAATGTTTGAAGAGTTCTAATGATATTAGGTTCGATAGGCCCTGGGCTTCTGTGCCGTATAATATTATCCTGGCCAGCTAATGTAATCAATGCTTCCGCAGCTGAGCTTTCCATTTTCTTCATATCTTGTTGAATCTCTTCTTTCTGCGGTAACTTGGCAATATACGTATTAAGTTTTTGCTGTACATCATTTTCTAATCTCGGTTTGTTCGCATTAACATCTATAGGCTTTAACGTTTCCAATTGTTGTTCCTCTATTTTATTTTGATAATTTTCATTTAATCTGTCATTCGTTTCCTTATCATTTTCATATTTTCCTGGAGAAAGTGGTAATGGACTCTCGCTGTTATCCATTTCAGGGAACTCATCTGAATTTAGATCTATTATTTTTATATCTGGCAGCGGAGTCTCTCTACCGGTTGGAGTAAGACAATCCAAAGATCTTTGAATAGCCAGTTCCATTAATATATCTGGATCTTCGCTGTTACAAGCCAAGGGACGATGATCGGACATGCGACTATCCGTGTCTTGCTATAAATAAGATAAAGAAACAAATGAATCAAGATTTTATGGATATTGGTTTAATAATACTCGAGACATTTCACACGTACCTCATCTTCAGAATTCTCTTCGTCCGAACTCTCGCTCGAACTACTAGAAGATTCGCTGGAACTAGCTTCGTCGCTAGAACTTTCGGTGGATGAAGATGAAGACGAGGATGAAGAGCCGCTCGGAAGAGAAGAAACTGGTCTTTTAACTTTCTGTACCGGTGGTAGATCCAAATCGCTATCGCTTTCTATGATTTCCGTATCAATGCGATCGGATTGATGACTATCTTCGTCTTGAGGTAAAGGACTCGGAGCTTTAATTTTACGCTGTTCAACAAAATATAAATATTATATATTGTATTTGATGTGATAGACTTTTGGGAAAATATTTTTATCTCGTTGCTTACCCTAAATGAAGGCATCTTTGGCATACTAGCTCTGATACCCAAACCAAATCCATCGTAATTGAGACCCAATGGCGTTCCTTGTTCCAAAAGTAATGAAAGTCCTTGTGGTTTTGAATTTTCTTCTTTATTAGTACTATTAATAACAGCGATGTCTCCCCCTTGAGTTTGATGATTCTTTTCGGATTTTTTCTCATCCCACCAAACTTCAAATAATTTGTATGCAGTATTTTCTACCATTTTCTTATTAAAATCTTTTTTTAAAATTTGTTTCAGTTCATTTACAACTCTGTTTAATACACCATTGATGGTAGGACCCTAAATATAATACAATTTGATATAAAATTATCAATAAAGAGAAGAACTAAATAATAACACTTACCTGCGGATTATCTTTAGTAATATTATGATTTGCCATCGCCTGCAAGCGAGATTGGAAAGACGAATAATAACTTGTCCCTTGATGACTCCCAACTGTTCCCGATAAAGACGCTGTGGTAGGTTGGTAATGGCTTTGCAAATAGGTCGTTCCATAAGGATAAGGATATTGGGTTGGTCTAGGCCAACTATAAACGTCTCCGGATGGATAATGACTTATATGGCCAGGATAACCAGGTCCTGGATATAAGTGACTCGAGGGCTCGGGTTGGGCGATAACCTGTTGTCAAATTGTTGTTGTTTTTTTGTCAACTTCATAATTATCGTTACCTTATTTTACAAAAATATTTTTACCTCTTCTATTTTTTCATCTCCCGAACTCAATGGACTCAAAGACATTCTGTCATCGTCGGGTGGCGGAGGAGGTGGTGGCTCTTTAGGTGGTTCTGGTTCAATTTCATCCGGCGCTGGGCTGTAACTTCCCAACAAGGCTTCATCTTCGCTAGAACTGATAACGCTGCCTAATTCTTCATCGACGGAAAACTGATTTAGATTGTTCTCACGAATTTTCCATCTTTCCTTATTTTTTTCCCTCATTTTTTCGAAACAAGATTTGTATGCTTCCTGAGATATAAACGGACTCGGAGGATCCGAAAGCATTTCGTTATCGCCGTGTTGTGATTTTTTATCATCTTCGGAATCACTACCAAATTGTAAAAAAGGAGGGGCCATTCCACCTGCCTTATCTTTCAATAACATTGCTATTCTCGTATCTAAATCTAAAGTCTTACGAGTTTCAACGGGAGAATCTCTAGATGTTGAATTTTTGATAGCGCTTTGATTATCCTTTTCCTTTTTGGTAGCGTGATGTTGTTGACTCTTACTCGCCGAGTCGACGACTCTTTTATTAGTAGACGCCGTATTAGAACTTGGATTTTCCAGATTAGTTCCATGTTGAGCGGGCCAAACGGACGCAGACGGATACCCAGCAGTTCCAGAGTTATTACTCCACCACACGTTTGAATTTGGTTGCATAGAAAGATTTTGGGATACATTTTGTGGTATATTAGTTAAATAGCTGTTAGGTGGTTGATGGTGATAACCGCTATAGTAAAAATCATAATTGGTAGCCGGAGTAGAATTTTGAGAATAGTTGCTAGAATAATTTAATTCGCTAGGTGCTGTGCCATAGCCTAAATCACTGCCAGTACTTCCACTAGGCGTAGGATAATCCCTATACTTATTGTATCTCGAATTTTCAACATACGGATCTCTAACTTTGTCTACACTAGCAATTGTCTTCTTAGTACTTCTATAATCGTCCCTTTCTTCAGGCACAACTTTATCGATCGGTGTTTGCTTTTCCGGTTCAACGTCGCACTTTATTTCCTTTTCGATTTTTCTCTCTGGTTTCTTTTCTATGGTTAACTCTTCGTAAATCTTTTTACATTCCTCTCCGAAAGCATCGAGAAACACTCTTAAAACCCTACCCATCACAGATGTATTGTTCAATTTTTCTACACAAGCTTTGGATGCTTTAGTAGTTTCAAAAACTACTCTGGCTATTCCAAGATGTTTATTAGTTATTGGATGGTAATATATAGTAAGTTCTTCTACGGCACCAAACTTCTGAACCATGTCTGTTAAAAATGTTTTATCGATATTGTCATTAAGGTGACAAAATGTTACCTCCAGCGGAGGAGGTTCCCCGCAATAATTAGAATCTATTTTAAATCTAGGTACAGGTAAGTCAAGTTGTTCTAATCGAGTCCATATTCTTGTTAACTGAGATCTAGGATCTCGTGGCTGGACCACAGGATACGTCGGATCTCCTGGAACAATTCCATCGTATCTATACAATTTGGTAGCTCCTTTTACCAAGAACGGATCCACCAATAATTTATAGTTCCTTGGCTTCTGTGCCACTTGTGGCGTAGATGGTTCTTTCTGAGAATGAGTTACGTGACTATGGCTATGTTTGGACGATGGATTTGAATTCTGCGACGCGCTCTGCGAATTGCCATGAGAATGGCGATGACGATGTGAGTGTGCATGCGAGTGTCCATGTCCATGTCCATGTCTCTCCATTCCGTTCATTGCCTCCAAGCATCATCCATTCGTGTGAACCACTATCGCAAACGTTTAAGCAAATTTTCGTGATAGAGAGTATTTCATATATTTCAAAAAATTTCATAGATTAAAGGGAGAAACAGTGTCCATTAGTATTATTTGTCAAACTATTTGAGAAACTTATATATACAATTTCCACTACAAATTTTTTTAACCACAATAAATATATCATGCACCCTTGCTGGAAGAGAACATAACGTCGTTCCAATTGTTACATTTAAAGGTTTACTCCAAATTTAACATTAACTGGTATCACTTGAAAGTATTCAAATTGATCGTAAATAACGATCAGTGACACAATCACAAAATGCATCCACTTATCAACAATATAAAACTTGACTTTTATATTTATTTCATTCAAAAACTCTTGGAGCTCCCCGTGTATCTAACACAATTGCAATGCTTGCAAGATCTGCACTAATTTTAAAAGATACGACAACGTCTTTTTATTTAAAAAATAAAAAAAAAATAGGAAAACAAAGACAATGATCGGTGCTCGGTTAACATTTAATATGTATCTTGCAGAAAAGTATAGCGATGATATCAGCGAAGTTCGAACGATTTTTCTTATTTTTTCCAAGGGGAGAACGTACAGGTTACTAACATTCACGATGACACAAGACTTATTTATCTCTTGCAAATATGCATCCACTTTTTTTACGTTTTTTTTCATCAAACGTAGAGTCTTAAAATCCAAGTTGGTTATTCTTGTACGTATCTCGGAAACACATAACCTCCAAAATTGTCCAAGTATTTACTCGGGCGATCGTTCTGTTGACGAGCAGAGTGTCAAATGATTGCGAATCTTCCTAGGACACGTTAACTTTCCGATACGATTATTTCCATCGTTATTTACTCCAATATTATAAGATTGCACGAGTGAAGGAAAAAAAAAAAGAAAATAAAAAATTAGTCGACTTGAGAAGAAACAAGAAAATCCTTCGAGGCTTATCGCGATCTACTATCGTTCACTTATTTTCTTGGATCGCAAGAAATAATAATTCGCAAGCTCCGTGATGTTTCTTTCCTCGGATTATTATAGAGCAAAATATATTTTGAACGTGTATGATTGCGTTAGATCACGATATCGATATCCTCTACCTCTTTCTTTCTTCCTCTCTTTCTTTTTCTCTCTCTCTCTCTTTCTCTCTGTCTCTTTCTCTCTCTCTCTCTCTCTTCCTTATTTAACTTACCCGTCAACTTTCTTCTCGAAAAAACATACAAGTTTATTGATACCTGCCCGACGAGCACGCACGCACGCACGCACGCAGACGCACGCACGCACGCACCAACGCGAAAATACCGAACAAGAACGTCCGTGTCAAGACTATTCACCGATGTAAAGCACCATCAAGTATCCCACTAAACTAGTCTCTTCGACCGACCTTTCGTTGATCCTTCGATAAATTAATACTTTTTTTCCTCGGTCGTTGAATTTCTATATTTCATCCCTGAGACTCGAAAATGGATGACTCTTGAAAAAGAAAAATAATCTCCTCGGGCGCTAAAGAAACAAGCCTATAACGTCCGATAAAGCCGATCGCGATGCACTTTTCAGTGACGCCATCCTTGTCACTTAAGAATCATTACATTAGTAACTACGAGTACATTATATTTCGATAATCCCGATCAAAGTTATTTCACGAAGAACTTATCGATAATGACATTATTTCTCCCTTGATATCGTCCGTCTTAATAAAATCTTAAACGCCCATCGACCCACGGTATACACTACGTGAACCGAGAACGAGCACCCAAAGCTTTTTTTCCCCAATTTTTCCAAAATTCCATTATCATGAAATTTTTAATCGTGGAGAATAATACCTGAGAATTCCGTGTATGGCTGGCATTTTGTTAATTTGCCAGGAGTCTGCATAGGTAATTAAAATCTGGCGCTGAATAATTGCTGAAAAACTTGTTGCCCGATGATGTGTGGCATTTAATCCACGCATTGGTCAATTTCCAAACCGAGAAAGATATTGCGGAAGTATTAACTATCCTATTGGCAAATCAGCTAACGCGCTTAAAAAGAAAATAGCGCGTTTTCATGCGCATTTTCATGCGCGTTCGTCCCATCCCACCCATTTTATCTACTACATGCAAAAGTCCACGTGGATCTTTTGTCAAATGCACTTAAGCCTCTATACTTTTATCTAATAGAGAGGGAGATTAAAAACCAGTTACAATATTTGTTTCTTTTTTAAACCCAACACACGACCGGCCAAATTGTACTTCTTTTTCAATGAAATATTTAAATACTAACTATACGCGTGTGTGTTTGCCTTGTATAACTATACCATCGAATAAAGAATTATTCGATTACATATATGACAGTTGCTCGTGTATTTAAGCCAATATTCATTATTTTATAAATATATTACTCGCGTATTTTATTCGTTATTAATCATTAAATGTCAACCAATAGCAATGAGAATCCTTCCATAGGGATGTTTCTTGAAACTTTGGCTTGAAACTTGAAACTTTTCTTTAGAATAAACCCTAACGAATACGAGTCAATTTCATAGCATACAGATAAAAAAAAAAACCGATAGGTTTGAACATAGTCACTGGATCATCCTATGATAGTCTAGTACGGTCTCTGTTTCCTTTAAAGTTTGATAAATATATCTCTTCTTAAAATGTCTTTCATTCAGAATTTAATTAAAAATTTTGTACCAAAAGTTAAGGCAAATGACGAAGAGGAAGAGCTAGTTGATCCTCAAACAGTTCTTCGTGTAAGTTTTTTATTATGTAATACTATCAACTTTAACATGTCAACTAATTTAAAGAACTGATTTAAAAGTTTAAAAACCTTTTAGCGTATAATCCTATATTCTTGTTTTATTTTAAATAACTTTTTAACAAGAGTTTATTTCATCAAATTATTCTTAATTATATCTTCATTAATGTTCAATGCTCTTTACCTTGAAGTAATATAATTATCTCAAATATATCAAATTAATTCTTATAAGGCGTAAGAGTAAATCTATTTGATCTGTATATTTATAAATATTATTGTTTCATTATTGTACTCTAATAAAATTATATATTTTATAGGAAAAATGCTCAGCGAAACACTGTGAAAAATTCAAAGAAATATTGAGCACGTGTAATGATCGTGTTAATTCAAAAAAACAAACGGAAGAAACGTGCCTCGAAGAATTGATAGACTATGTGGAATGTGTAGATCATTGCGTAGCTGAAACTCTTTTCAGCAAATTGAAATGAACGAAGTTAGATCCTTATAAGAACTTTACATGGTTGTCGTTGCAAATGTCATAGACTAATTCATGTATGCATTGTATATATATGATCCAGTAATAGAAATAAAATGTAACTTATAGGGAGTGTGCGTGACATTACCATTGCCTAGCATTCACCACTTATCAGGGCCTGTCAAATATTTGCGGTATAAGAATAATGACATAAGAAATAAAAAATATTGATAGCAATAAGTTTTATTAAGAATCCGATAGAATTTTAATCTTTGCATAATTTTAACTACGTTGCTTTACTAAGAAATAAAAAAGAAAATTTCACATTTTCAATTATCAATAACTAATTAAATAATTAATTGAAAGAGTTAGCAATTAAATGCATATATTCATTCTTTTCAGTTCTTGAGGTTCTATGCCAACTTTTTTGCGCTTGTACTTTGCACGAACCCTATATAGGACGATGTATGCATAATGAAATCATTATTTTTCTTTTTTGTATTTATAATTTGGAAATTGTTTTTAACAAATTTTTTCTATTAATAAAGTAGTACAGTAAAAAGTATATATTATTAATGACATAGAATTACACAGACTTTTAGTTTTAATAACATCTGTACTTTAAAAGGCAGATGGAATGACACTTGGTTCGTTTGCATGATAATTTTGATTTATTATGATCCTTACTCATTCTGCACCTATTTGCAATACATCAAAGCATACAGCGCATACGCGTACCGGCCTGTTATATCCAAATTTTAAAATGGGAACATCCTGACCTGAACATTTACTGCATAAGATTCTTCCGCAGTGCCGACTTTAATAAAGAAAGCAATAATAAGGTAAAGATAAGAATACTTTAATGTAAATTTTGTCTAAAGTAAGACAGTTCTTACCAATGATGTTTACGCATGGTTATAGAAAACTTTGTGCCGCATTCCAAACATAGGTCTTTGTCCGCCCAAGGTGCTTCTTGCGTTAAAGAATCTAATAATCTGTATAACAATTGCTTAGTCGCAACTTGATAATTAAAAATTGTTATACCATCCTTATTCATTGAACCGAGACAAGCCCCAGAGCGTACTAGTGTTCGACACAAGTTACCATTACCTTTCATGTAGGCTATTAACAATGGGGTATTACCATCTAAGTCTGAAATAGAAATAATAATGCTATGCGGGTGAAGCTTCAAATATTCATCGATATCAAATTAATTATTTTTACCAGCATTGTTCACCGGATATTGCGACATGCATTCTAAAAAGAGTTCGCATATAGTTGCAGCATTATCTCTTCCGCATCTGGCTAATTCGTGTAGAGGATTTCTGCCTTTAAGATTTACTGCTTCCGCATCTAAAGTACATTCTGTTAATAACGTTCTTACAACAGATACGTGACCTTCTCTAACTGCTACGTGTAATGCGTTATCGCCATCCGCATTTACTGCATCAAAATTAATATTGTTCTACGAGAAAAATTAATATATATATGTCTATGTGTATATATCAATAATATTCCAATAACATCATGAAATATTAATGATATTATTTACATGCAATAACGCGGACACGACTGTAGCGTGGCCAGCTTTCGCTGCTGCGTGTAGCGCAGTATTTCTATTCGCATCTGTATCATTGACGCGTGCTTCGGCTAAAATCAAACTTCGTACCAACATTTCATTTCCAGATATGGCAGCGAGATGTAAGGGGGGCGTCTGCGTAACGTCGTGTACTCTAGAATTTACGTCTACCTATAAAAATGATTTTTATCAATTAATCGTAGATATAATGGCTTTGTCCATAAATAAAATCTTATATACCTGTATAGAAAGTAGAAACAAAATGCTCTCCATGTCTCCTTTTTGTATAGCAGTGTGTAAAAAGTTTCTTCCCTTATTGTCGTATTGCTCTGCAGCTTTGGGTAATCTTTCCAGTATCGCCTGCGCTGCTTTATTGTTACGAACAGTTAAAGCTGCCGCGAATGGCGTTAACCCTTTTTTGTCTCTCTTATTTAAATCTATATTAGGATGACATAATAACAATGATATTATTTGCGAATGTTGATTTTGTATTGCTACATGAACAGGAGTTTTTCCTTCCGCGTCACGAGCATTCACATCTGCTCCATGCTCGATAAGAGTTTGAACAACTTGTTCGAGACCCCATTGACAACACAAATGTAGCGGAGTACATTCATCCTTCGACTCGTCGCCTCCTGTGCCATTTGGTCCTGGACGTCTAGGAGCGTTTAAATCGCATCCGCTGTAAGAATGAATATTTAAAACTAACAAGTAAGAGGAACTATGTCTCTTAATGTTCTCATTTGACAAAGAACATTCTTATATTCGCGATATACCTTCTTATGAGGAATTGCGCAATGTCTTCTTTATTTTCATCGATTGCTCTGTGTAATAAAGTTTGTAAACATCCATCTGGACCGGGACCCCAGCAATCGGCATCCGCACCATGTTTAACTAAAATAGAAGCTGTATCTTCTTGATCCGAATCCAATGCATCCCACAATGGGCATCCTACCGAAGTATCTACCCCTCGTCTACAAAGAGCTTCTACCACCTCGCTAAGTCTGCAGTGCACGCCAAGTTGCAATGGTGTCTCTCCGTTAGCTGTCCTGTTAATATATATCCTTTAGTAAATATAAACACATTCTTCATTAATCTATTACCAATGCTATTTACTTTGCATTCATTTCTGCACCATTTTCTAACAAAAAAATGGCCGTTGCCGAATCTTCTTTTAATATAGATTGATGTAGCAACGTTAGTCCTTCTTCGTTGCATTGATTTACATTTGCTCCAGCTTTTATCAAAGCCAAAACAATATCCTTGCCTTTTTTAAATGGAGCTTTTATCGCCAAGCTTAAAGGTGTTTCTTTAGCTTTGTTTTTCAAATTTAATTGTAAATTTGCATCCTTAGCATTCAGTAATTCTTCTACGATATCTAAATAAAAATGTGAAACTGCAATATGTATGGGTGCATCTTCCGTAGTAAGCGTGACCAAGTTTGTTGGAATGCCATATTGTAAAAGAACTTTTGTTAATCGTTTCGAACCGACTTTGCAAGCTTCGTGTAAAATAGTGTAGCCGTCATTGTTTGCTTTCGTTAAGCTATCTTTGCAATATTCAGTTAAAAACAAGGCAGCTTCTTCTTTATTTTCTCTAGTTAAAACGTGTAGAAGAGTGTCCCCTGTTTCCTCGTATTCAGGATTAGGTATTGCTCCTCTGAGTAAAAGTTCCTTAGCGAAAAATGATTGGAATGGTTCTATTTTCATTGCTAAACATAACGGAGTATCGTCTTTATTAGTTCTAGCATCCAAATTTATATTTTTGGATTCAACTAATAAATTAAATATCGGCTTGTTTTTCTCCGAAATACAATTATGCAAAGCAATCCTAAAAGAGACGAAGTAAATAAATTAAATGATTATAAATATAATATTTAATAATCTCCAATAGAGTAAATACATTATACGTAATATAGATTATTATTAATTACCATCCTCTGTGATCTTGTAAATTAGGATCTATACCAGCTTGTAATAATTTAGAAGCAACAGCTACGATATTTTCAGTGTCATGTTTTGTTACTAGATGCAACACAGTGCATCCTTCTAATTCTTTGTAATTATCCAGATTGTTCGCATTATCGGTAAATTTAATAGGTTCGCATAATTTCTGGCTACTTCCATTGTTTTCCAATTGTTCAATGATGAATTGAGCTGAATACGAGTCACCCCTTAAAATAGCATTCTGAAGTAAAGAAAGACCTTTTGAATCTTTGGCGGTAAGATTTGCCCCATGTTCAACCAAGATTTGTGCTAACGAGGGTTGTCGTGCTTTTAGAGCTACCTCCAATGCAGTTTCTCCTTTTTGATCAATTACGTTGACTGCTTTGGGAAGCTGCACAGAGAGACATAGAAAATATATTATTTCATTTTCTTTTAATACGTAGAATTATTTGTGTCTATTTTTTAAGAATGATAATTCATACTAAAGAGAAATAGGAAATAAGGAAAAAAGAATATGAAAATATATATTTCAGGACAATGAATCATTCGATTGTTAATCATTAACTCAAATAAGTAATTAATTTAATTAACGTTGCAGTCGTTGTAAAGATGTTATGATTGTGATATATAATATCATAATGTGATATTATCGATAATTACAATGGACAATGAAATATTTCTATTTTAATTATCAATTGTGTTAATCGAATTAGCAAAAGGAATAAAAGAAGGCAATATATTTTGTAAAAGTTTGAGAACCACTGTTGGAGAGTTAGTCATACAGGAATGCAGAATTGGTCACGGAGGAAGCGTAGAGATTATTTTCCGATATGAATACGCTACGATATACGGGCGAATCGAAAAGAATACGGAGATGATATAGTAGTCGATGATACCGTTGCTTAACCACTTGTTAATATAATACTCTGTATGCGCAAACTTACTTAATTTTCAAGATAAACATGTATAGGAAATATATAACCTTACGATTTGCAAGAAATTAAGAAAATAAATCAAGTAAATATATCGATCTAGTGTATCTCGTGACAAGTATGCATCGTTCATTTCCCTCCTTTTAAATAATTTTCAATAGTTTTCAATTAGCAAACGTACAAAGTGCAGTTTTCAAGTGCATCGATGCAATATCAACATAACCATAAAATAAGAGGCAATATTTGAAATTGGTATTGAGAAAAGACACATTGAAACATATTCTTATGTTTATTCGTTTTAGCAAATAATCATTATTTGCAACTGTGAATGATTTTTTTTTTTAATAATAATCTAGTTAAAAAATTATCTAAAGATGCGAGTAGAAAGCTTACTAATTCAATTTGTCACAATATTTTTATGTAAGTAAAAATTTCATCTATATATTCTTGACTTGTATTTATTTTAATTGCAAAGATATAATTCTTAAGAGACATAATTCTCAAGAGACTCTGCATTTTATAGATATCTTAAAAACAAAAGCAGAAGGTATTATGTGCTACCGTTGCGTGTCAACATTTTCAGGACACGACGCATCCGAAAAACTTTGTTCTCAATTCGATGGGAATAAAACATTTCAAGTTTTTTGTCCTATGTCAACATTTTGCGTAATCAAAACTATCTATTATAAATCCCAAAGTATGTGGAGCTTTTAAAAGTGCAATTAGGAAATGCGCTCAAGAATTATGATTAATGTTGTCGTTTGATGCTGTTTCAGCGTCCATGGTTAAAATAGTTGAAAGAGGCTGCGCTACTCAAAGGTATTCATCTAAGATTTATAATAATAGAACAAGAGAGTGGTACGATAAGGAAGAAGTAATAAAAGCTTTTGAAGAAGGCTGTACTACCGGCGAGGACAGAGGAGCAACTGGTAGACCACCCGAATATTGTTACTGCAATTCTGATTTATGTAATTTTTCTCCTTCCATTAAGATGGCAAATGTGACTACTACTGTCTTTCTATCGGCGCTATCTTTATTATTTGTTAAATTTTTACACGTTTAAGAAGTTAACGTAAATATTTGAATGTATAAATTTTATAGCCTCTAAATTAAAATATTGTTACCTCGAAGGAGTAAGTTTAGAGAAAAATATTTGAGAAATTCAATGCATTTCTTAAGGTGCAACGATATTGGATACAACGAATGCTTAGGTTTGATAATGTACTTCTAATATTGTGTATTGTATTTTTATAAATTTACACCAATTAATTAGTTAGGTATTAATACTTTTGTGATATCATTACGTTAAGAAAAAAATGTAATCTCTATTAAGGATACCATTTTATTTACAATTTGATAATTATTTAATATATTACGCGATATATTCCATCGATAAGAATAATCTTTTATTTTAGAATTTAATCCGTTCTATGGCCAATAGATGAATATTTTTAATGCTCACCTACTTTATTATAGCATACATTTCCTAATTTGCTATACGATACACATATTAGTTTCCTTATTTTGAAATAATGAAAAGTAATTAAATAAAAAAAAAAAAAGGTTCCTTACCTCTGCATTATTTTCAATTAAATACAAAAATACAACGTCCTCCCTTATTAAACGAACTGCCGAATGTAAAGGGTATGTGCTTTTAGCTTGTAATAATTTGTACAGTAAAGAACCAGGCATCTCTTTAAAATCTTCTCCCGTTAGGTCTTCCTGTAAATCAAATCTTTAATTTAATCATTGTTCGATGCGTTAACAAATACTTTATACGAATTAGGCGAGTAACTTTACCTACCCAGTGTGCGGATATCAAAGAACTACAATGATCTCGGAGATTTTGTATACCCAATTCTTCAGCAGCAACGTACAATTGAACGCAATCTTTAAGACCGGCAATGCCGACCAAATATTTTTCGCATTGATCGATCAATTCTGTTAATTGAAAAGATGAAGCAGCTCTCATTAAATCTAACGTTAAATTTTCTTGGGAAACCTTTCCCGTGTAAATCCATTTTAATAAAACTAATCCTACGTGTGTATCTAGACTGCTCCAGTCTGTAAAAAATTTTTATTCTAGAATAATTCTTAGGAGATTGATTTAAAGCAAAGGCATTACCTAGTACCGGAGTACCGGCAAGGACAGATTCACCAAAGAAGTCGCTACGAGCGGTCAGGACAAATCTGTGAGCTGGTACTTCTTGATCCGCTAATTTAATGGTAATGTCACTAAAAATAACAAACGCCATGGTTCATGCACTTTTAGCATCTACGTAGTCAAAGAATTATTAAGATTTTATAAATGCGTCGCATGATATTTACAACGTTCGTATACCTGTAATTATGTTGATTGTATAAAGATGCTACCGTTGTTAAAAGTCGACCAACAAATCCATTTTCACGTTTATCCGCAGTTGCAATAGCATATTCGCGTTGCAGTTCTGCATTTGCATTATACAAATTGACATACTGTTCCCGCAATAAACACAAACGTTGTTGCCACTTTTGTGCTTCTGTAGTATCTTCTAAAATGCAAATGAAATATCTCTAGCATGTGGACATAGATTTGTAATACTATTTGAAAAAAATATTTTGATAAACCTACCCATAATCTCGCGTGTAATTTTTTTAAAATGATCTTAAACGTAGGGTGAATATCTCTCGAGTGACAGCATCCACAGGCCGCTATCTCTGTATAGGTTAGATTTTATAATGAATATATAAAAAATGATAAAACTTACTTAGGTAAGAGTGAAACTTGAAAAAGACGTGAGAAAATGAGAATTTATTAAATATCCGCCCACACTATTTATTGCATCTGTCAATTGCTTTCATCATCAGTGCAATTCTTTGATAAATCTAATGCCACACGACTGATGGAAAAAGTTCCTATGTTTACTCTTTCCGATAATGATAAATGACGTCGATGTCTAGGATGTCGATTTAGAATCTATCTATCGATAAATGCGACTTTCGCGAGAATATTTCATAAAAGAGAGAATATGTTGTCGACAAAATGTGTGCGTGGGTGTGTGTTCATTCTCAAGTGATTATTATTTATTCCATCATTATTGTTGCCATCATTATTTAGAATAATCAAAGATTTAAAATGGACCTATTTAATTTGTCGTTAATTTGATAATTTATTTGAAAATAATGCGAAGTAATGAAATAAAGTTGGAATTAAATGGCGGTAATTGTGAATAAATATTTGACGTTTTTTTCGAGCAAGTTTGGAAAAGTTTGAAAGTATCATTTGTAATAATAAGGAAGACGATTTAAAAAATGGCGCTGGTTGATCCCTCCGATATAAGAGATAGTCGATACCTCTTGGTCGTAGCGTCAAGTTCTGTCGTATTTTATGTTGACGGTAGCCGCAGCTGGACTGCGCCGTTTAGCAATGTCCGCGATAGAAAAATTCGAAGTTTTGTTCGTTTTGGGTGGACCCGGTGCAGGTAAAGGTACGCTATGTCGTTTTTTATCCGAAAAGTATGGTTACGTTCACTTGTCGGCCGGTGATCTCTTGAGGGAGGAGAGAATCAAACCCGGTTCGGAATTTGGCGAGCTCATCGAAACGCATATTAAGAATGGCACTATTGTTCCGGTGGAAATTACTTGTTCTTTATTGGAACGTGCCATGCAGACATCTCAGGCTCCTAAAAAAAGATTTCTCATCGATGGTTTCCCACGAAACGAAGATAATTTAACTGGTTGGAACAAGGTAAGGTTATGGTTTAAGTAAAACCCTTTTATAAGTTAAAATATGCTACGCGTATGTAATATTTGTTATTAATATTTATTCTCTACGATAGGTCATGTCGGACAAGGTAGTTTTGAAAGGCGTCTTGTTTTGCGAATGCTCCAAAGAAGTCTGTACTCAAAGATGCCTCAATCGTGGAGCCACGGGTAGTGGACGCAGCGATGACAATGAAGAAACTCTTATAAAGAGGCACGAAACTTATGTACAAAACACGTTGCCTATAATAGAGTATTATGAAAAGCAAGGCCTGGTGTATAAGTTCGATAGTATGAAAACACAGTTGAAAGTATTGGAAGACGTAGAAAAATTTTTACCTAGCATAGGATGGTAAATAGACGACAAACTATTACACGGGAAGAAATAATCTTACGGTCGATATTTTTCTTTCTTTTACCAAGTATCAATCATTGAATGTACAAGCTTTTGTTAGTCGATAGAAATGAGACGCTAGACGTATTGCCAATAACATTATCTTACTTATCTATTTAATATTTTTATCAATTGATATTTTGTCAGAATTATTTTATCCGAATGATTATATACATTATTATAGAACAAAGCATTGACTGTAGAAATTACGAGACCACGTCCATGTAACATTCCTCGATGCGCATTATCGTCAAATTCTATTGGGAAAGAACGACGATAAGATGGTATAGAAATAGCAATTCTTTGATACCGAGTTGTATACAGAAAAAGAAGATGTTTGTAATTAATATGTATATATAATACAGATATAATAGATATACAGATGTCAGGTATGAAATATACCGACGAAACGATGTAATAATGGTATAGCATTAATATTGCTGTGCAAGCAAATAATAAAACTGGACTTGAGAATTATATTACGATGGTTAAAATCATTTTCTAAGATGACAGAATACGACGATTAACGAGTCAAATCTAAATGACATCGTGCGTTATCGCGCGTTACGCACGATAATCGAGCTTATTTTATTTCTTTTTTTTTTATCGATTTTTCAAATGTTAATCGCACGGTGAAAGAAAAGAGAAAAAGATAAGAAGCGAACACCACCGCGTAGACCTCTTACAATTAGCGTCAATTTTAAGCTGGATACATTGTTATTTGCGGAGTTAGAAATGAACGTTTTTCTCTATCCTATATTCAATTATTTATTATAATATTATAATATTATATTCAAATTGAATGAAAACAATTTCTAAAGCACGGAATTGTATCTTTCGATCGGACTTGAACACCTTATTAATCTCACAGCTAAAATATTGTTTTCTATGTCTCCTTGCGAATAGAAAATTGAAACAGGATAATAGATTAATTATATTTTATCGCGAAAGCTGTCGCAATATCTTTAACGCGTTATAGAACTTACCGTATTTGCTTCGTCGAATGCATCGACAAATGCATCAACAGATGCATCGAATCGCGCGCCTCATTAACAGGACGTTGACATTTACTCGAGTAAACATCGTCCTGAATCAACGATAACGTTGTTCCGCCTATCGATTAACGATAATACTTTTGTAATTTTTATCTCATCCGATTAAGATCTCTGTACTCGTTTCTTCGAGTATATAGAAATCAAAGAGTTTTAGCGCATAGAAACGAAATCGAGCAAGAAGAAGAAGAAGAAGAAGAAGAAAAATGTAATTGTTCGAAAAAGAGAGAAAGATAAAGGATCATTTTGGCGAAACAATTGATTGCGAAATATAATACTTTATTTAATTATATCATTTAAAAGGAATTTTGTAAATAGTTTTGATGCGTCGCAAAGCGGGGGTAAGGAATAATCTCTGGTCGAAAGTACAATTAGAAAGAATGATCGAGCGATCGATTTGGAAAGACGGCTATGTTTAGTTTGCTTTTTTCTAATAGGAGAGAGTATCTCGGGAAGATCAAGAGCGAGATCAAGAGAGTAGGAGTAGGAGTAACTAGTTGCCGGTAATAGGTTCGTAGAAGAAGCGTAATCTCTTTGTAACATCGATAAGAGGAGACGCGATGCGGCAGCGGCGGCGGCGGCGGCAACGGCGGCAACTCCCCCGAAGCAGCAACTTGCTCCTCCTCGTTAGCTCTCGTCGTTGTCCAATATATAAGTAAACCGTCGAGATTGCCAGTACACAGTACGGTCTACGTTTTCCCGTCTTTCTCTCCTTCATACGGATTTACCCGCGTTCACTTCGAGAAACGTTCGCGTTCCTTTCTTTTCTTTTTTCATTTCTTTTTCATTTCTTTTTCATTTCTTTTTCATTTCTTTTTCATCGAAGGTCCATCGACTTCGAGATACGCGGAAGCGCCGATTCTAAAACTAAAAATGAGCGTCCTTCGGCCGATTAACAACCCCCCCCGTTTTACTATTTATTTCTACACGTTTATTATATTTTTTTCGGCGATAATTGTCAACGTACAATCAGGTCTCTCGATCAAGCCAGAAACGGTCCTTTCGGATATTTTCACGCGACCGTTTGAACCTACAAAGTGGAGTACGAAAGAATGTCAACGGGATAGCGCCATCTACTTGGAGGAACTCTCGCGTTATACACCATGGGCTTTGAAAAGTAAGTAAATATCCCGTTTTTTTGCTATATCCCCAAATTTGCTTTACAAGAGTACGATCTATCGTAAATGAGAGACATAGAATGATCGATAGTTCAAGTTTGTTTCCAATAATAACGAGGAAGAAAAAGCGAAGTAAATATACTATTTATTATTTACGTTATTAATTATCGTGAAATATCGAGAAAGCGAAGGTTCGCGTTTTCGATATGCGACATACGTATATATAGTATAGTTGAAGCGCACCGCGATTTGCTTTTTCTTTCTTTCTTCATTTTCCGATAGATCCACGAGCAGAGCTTCGCGTTACCGTAAAAACGCTTACGCTGCCACGACCAACTCGGTGCTGGCGGCGAGTTTTATTTTTGACTTAACTTTATTCTTTACCATCTCTCTGGTATCATATTCTCTTGGATTTTTTCGTAAGAATCTCGATCAGTTATAACGGTCGTCCTCACCCGAGAAGTAACTACAAATATCTATACGAAACGGTTGCAATCGGTTTCTGCGTCAGCCCGAGAAACCAAGTGGATCAATATGCAGTAACTATGGTGCCGATGACCGTCCTTGTGTATCAGGGTTTATCCGTTTTACTCGATATAAGATAATCGATCGATTTCCTTTACTCTCTCTCTTTCATTTTCAAACCAACAAACACGACATCGGAGCGTTTAATTGTTTTCTCTATCGAACAATCGGAATTTTGGTTCGATCGCTTTCTTCGACGACGACGACGACGACGACGACGTCGACGACCTTCGATAGTTTCGCAACGTCCAATTGACGCATCCAATATTATTTAAATAAAACGATACTTTTATTTGATTTATTTACGATTATTATTTTTTAACTAGGAACCATGCATTTCACGAATACGTAAATTGTGACGTTAAACAAGGAAGTCATTTTGCCTTATCGATATTTATTTTAGAAATAAGTTTATCGTTCGACCGATATACATAGTATACATATAATTATCATACTTATGTATTTTCTAATCGCTTGGGAAAACTTTATCGGTTCGGTTCGGTTCGGTTCGATTCGGTTCGGTAATGTATCTGGCATTGAATCATCCTTATCGTAGATGCATTTTTATCTATTACATATACATATATATGTAGTTTGCGTTTCTAAAAGTTCTTTGTTTGCATAGGATGTTTTCCCACGATCTATGAGACTAAAGTTTGAACGGTGACGGACGAATATTTAAAGCTTAATAATTTCACTTTTAATTATCGACATTTTAAATTGTAACCGATATTTATATATTTTTCTGCTTTCTCTTTATATCTCGTATATATATATATATATATATATACGAAGGTACTGCGTAAGAACAAACATTTTGTTTTCTTTTCTTAATTTTTTTTTTTTTTAGTGTACGACGCATCGGTAAAAATACCAACCGGTATCATCACTGGAAATTACAAACAGTTGGGCAATTACAACGAATGTCTGCAGGTTAAGAGCGATCGAGGAATTTCTGGTCAATCCTGTAGCGCTACTATACAATTCGAAGTAGCAGAAGATAATAGCACATCCGCGGAATTGAACCTTGCTAATTTGCTGATAAACATCGCTACGGCATCCGTAAGTTTGAATAATTATCCTCTCTTATATTCGAAACTATTGGAAATTTTCATCGGTTTCTCTTTCGAATGATTTTCGTAATCGACTATGAGAGTATTTACGATCACGAGTAAACAGGAATAACGTTGTTTTCATTTCAAATTACGAGTAGATAACCTTTCTCGATCGAGCAATCGATAATGTTTTGATAAATGATCGTTCGCGACCTTGTTAATTAACGAGGAACAAAGGGTTTAACAGGGACGACGATGATTTTCGCATGCTCCGTAATACTATTATTTACAAATTTATCAGAATCGAGATATTTAATCTAATTATATATTTTGAGTAACGATCCGTTGTTCGGTCGCATCATATTTTATTCTTTTCGTTAATCATAGAACGCAACGAAATGGCATTCGGGGAATACGATCGCTTACGAATGGATGTTGTGCGTACCGTCGAGTTGCAATCATACGGAAGTTCAAGAATTTTTGGAAATCCATATGGATCCCTTAAAGGTAGAAGGACGGCTCGATTTCGCGATAAACGTTCCAATAACGTCTTGTCATACTTTGGAAAGCGAACGGACGAGGTTCGATCTATCCGATTGGATTTACATGTAAAAATCAATTATATTATTTATTATATTATTTTATTCGTTGACCTTATCGATCTCAGGTACTATATAGATCAATCGATTCAAATTACAGATCTATTCTTCTTATCTTTTCGTTGATAATTATCGTTAGTACAACTTTCGATATCTTACGTAAAGGACATTCGAGTTCGTCGAACCGAAAAGGTGAGTCTTATCTTATAAAATTATCGTTAATCGTTTTTTTTTTTTTTTTCTATTATACCATCGATCTAGAGCGAAATCTTCACGTATTTCTTTTTCCAGGTAAAAAATATATTTTATTAAAGAGCTTTTCGATTTATACCAATTGCAAGAATCTTTTCGATACCGACAGACGTCAAGGTTGTATCGCTTGTTTGGACGGATTACGATTTATAAGTATATGCTGGATCATTTACGGACATACTTATTACATCGAAGTAATGGGTATTAATATGGATTTGACTCAAGTGCCAAAGGTAAAGTTTACAAGTTAAGAATTTTTAAACGTAATTTCAAATGAAATTCAATTTTGTTCGATTAGTTGCACGAAAATTGGAGTAAGATGTTGGTGTTAAATGGAAACATGGTCACGGATACGTTTCTCTTACTCAGCGGAATACTTCTCGCTTACACCGAAGTCACGAAAAAGGAGAAAAGTAGTCATTGGAAATTGGACGTTATCGGTCTTTACCTTCATCGTTACGCGAGGTACGAGCTAAACGCGAGTATCGACGAAAGCTACGAGTTTAGGAAAAAGTAATAAACCAATTGGAATGCGGTTTTTGTAGATTAACACCAGCGTACGCAATGATGATCGGTTTTTACGCTACTATATATTACAAATTTGGAAGCGGCCCGCATTGGAATACCTGGGTTGGTTCAAATCGAAATTATTGTCGCGAAAATTGGTGGACCAATCTTCTCTACGTCAACAATTACGTCAACGTCGCCGATATGGTATGATCATTTTTTCCAATGGAAATAATCTTTTAGAACGATCCACCTTTCAAACTTTATTCTAAACGCTCATTTCAGTGCATGTCCCAATCGTGGTATCTGGCAGTGGATATGCAATTGATTTGGTTATCCCCGATCTTTCTTTACCCGATGCTCAACTCGATGAGAAGAATATTTTTCTGGATTATCATCGGCGTAGCCTTCGTATTATCGATAATCTTACCCTTCGCCATGACGTTTTTTAATCGATTTACCGCAACTATGTTGTATTACAAGGAACAAAGCGACGTGGCCAACGTGTTCTTATACATTTACACGAGAGTATACACCAGAGCCGGGCCTTACATCGTCGGTATAGCGCTTGGTTATCTATTGGCTAAAAGAAATTCTTACGATATCAAGTTAAGAAAGGTAAACGATCGAACGAACGAACGAACGAACGAACGAACGAACGACACACGTAGGAACGATTTTAACGATGCGAATTTGTTTTAGCTTTACGTAATCGTCGGATGGTTGGTCGCCATTCCGGTAGCATTGTCAGCTGTTCTCGGTGCGCGAGAAATGTATTTCGACGATCATCCTTACAACAGATTGGAGGCTAGTTTTTACGCTGGGATGCACAGACACGCTTTCGCTTTGGTCGTATCTTGGATCGTTTTCTGCTGCGTTCATGGATACGCAGGTAACCGCGTTTATAATTCCAATAATTCATTATATTTCCTATCCGTCTATATGAGAAGAAAAAAGACAATAAGCGAATCGATTTGCACAGGTCTAGTTGGAGAATTTCTTTCTTGGCGAGGCTGGGCACCTCTCAGCAGATTAACTTACAGCGCTTACCTTTGTCATTACGTCTTTATACTATCCCGAGCCGGAAGTGTGCGCACCACTGGCAATTTAACGTCGATGAGCGTGGTAAGCATGTGCGATCTTCTGCGATAATGTTATTAAAGAGAACGAACTTTAACACTTTCTATTATTATACGTATTATAAGTATGCGCGCGGTTGAACGGATTACAAACTAAATAACTCCTTCGAATCCTTCTACGAATGTTTGACGAATGATTATTTTTTCCAGATGTACGCTTTCTTCGGTAATTTGTCTTTTACAATGGCCTTTTCCTTACTCTGGAGTTTATCTTTCGAGATGCCTTTCATAATACTGGATCGTACATTCCTATCCCGCAACAAGGAGAAGTCTTTCTTTCCTTCGAAAAACGATCAAACTAAAAGGGAAGGAGAATATCTTTCTTCGCTGGACTCGAAGAAGGAAATTTACGAAATGGTCGACGATCCTTCCTGGTCGAAGACTTCGGTTAAAAGTAACGAAAATGTCATTGAAATTGCCGCTACATCTGCCGATAATTATGTCAACAACGAAGAAATAACGAACAAAAGGTTTCCTTCGGTTGAAAGAAAAACCGACAATGACAATTGTACCGATTGCATTTACGTTATTAACGATTTCCAATTAGACAACAATAGAAATTCGTTCGTTAGATCGGATTTGGAGGAGGGACGAAGTTGGACCGAACGAAAATGATCTCTCGCAATTTTGTTCGTTATTTTGTTTGTACTCTTGTAAATATTATTGCGTCGATAAAACGATAAAACGGTAGATACATACATACATACATATATATATATATATATAGATATTCGGTAATATCCGGCCAAGGAATGGCCAAGGAATTTCGAGTCGACGACACGCGAGTTTTTAGGCTTGACCTTTAAATCTCTTACTTTCGAACAACAACGATTCCACATTCGGATTAGAAAGTAACTAACGCCGAGCGCTCTATTACGCTCGTTTGGATCTACCTTTCCTCCGTGTTTCGAAACTACCTAATATACGATATATAATTACGTATATGCAGGAACATTGAAAGTATACGCACAGGGGAGATAACAATTAATATCGATTAAACGAAATATTTTTCAATCGTATCTATCGATAACGATGATATTCAAGTGTGTTATCTAAATGTCCCATCCTGTAAATATCTGTACAGTACTAGATAAATATTGTGATATAAATAGATCGCGCGCGTATGTAGGTATTATTATTTACAGATTTATTAGATCTATGTATCTAGAGAAATATGTATATTATTTTATATTACTTTTATAGAAAGAGGAAATCGATCGCATTCTTAAATTATATTTACCAAATACTCTCTTGGGTTCGATTATTTTTTTAAACTAATTGAAATAAAATGAAAGTATTTTTTGTATATCTCTTCTTTTTCTTCTTCTTTAAATGAAATATACGTTAACGAATAACGACTTAAATTTTCTCGAATCGTAGAAAATTCCTCGCGAGCGTATTCCATTACAAATTGAAATGTCGAAACCGTCATCGAGCCTGGTCGTTGTTTATTTAGGCCACCGTTTTCGTGTCTCCCTGTCGTTTCTCCTTCACGCCTTTGCGACTCGCCGTTGACGAGTTTATCCTCTCCTCGGTATAAACCTTTAGGCGAACGGGGATTTGGGATAAAGTAAGTCGAGAAAATGACAATGCGACGCTTGTTCTATTCGCGGTAGTAATCGATACGTCGAGAACATTTTTCAGAAATCATTTTTCATGTTCTTTGGGTTGAATCGTTTGAAAACACCAATCTCATTGTATCTTTCTTGTTTTTTTTTTTCTTTTTCCTATCCCCATTTATTCAAATATATAATCTAACGAATACTTTTCGAGATTACGAGAACAATGGAGTTTATCGCGTCATCCGAGTACGTATTATATCTAATTGTATAGAATTAGAAAAGGATGCAGTAGAGGGGGGTCATTTAACGGAGTCATCAAAATTCGATTGGCTCGTTTTCCAAATGGAAATGTTCGGGCACGCGCGGAAAACACCCTAGGGACTGATGTTTGACTTAGCGGGAAAAAATACTAACATAAGAGCGTCGCGAACGATTTTCAAAATGATTCGCTTCGATATTCCATAGCCTTGTCCCCGTAAAAGACGTATCTCGTTAACGTAGACGAGAAAGTTGTCCCTTCCTCGGCGCGTAATCAATTTATGCGATTAACTAACCAACGAGGCTAGAATATCACCAATTGTCGCGTAGTGCAATCCACAGACGCAACTTTTCCAAAGCACCCCCCGAGGCGTCCCGCAGCGAGGAACAGAAAGGAAGCGAGTGAATTCGATGGACGCACCGTGACGCGACGGGTGCTCGACATCTGGGACGAGATCTCTCTCCGTGTATTTTTCCGCGATGCGAACGCAACTATGCGACGAGCGTGGAAAAGACTAGGGTGTATCGTTTTATATAGTCCTCGAGTTTGCGCACTTTTCCAAGATAAACGATTATTATTTTTTTGTTTCCATGCGTTATTAGTACGAACAATGGAATCACGATCGTTTAGCGCGAGTAACGAAAATGTCTACGATATCGGGGCAAAATTATTTTGGTCATTTACGACGACCCGATGGAATAATATGGGGGAGACCAAAAGTCTTTGATCCGAATAAGAGTTTCCCGTGAAACGTTACTCTCTCTCTCTCTCTTATCCGACAAAATTCGACAAAGCTAAAAGTATTTACTTGTTCGAGAAAGCTAATTCGTGTGTCATCGGGTCAATGTAGAAGAAGAAGGATCATAGAAGAGAGCCGGTCCTGCGAGACGATGGTTCCTCTAGGCGCCAGTATCTTCTTACCGAATTGCACGACTGCGACTTACACGACGCGCGACGATTTACGATTTTTCTTTGACTTTTCTTCTAGTACCTCCTCGTTCGAGTAGAGAGAAAAAAGAAAGAGAAACGAGTCGACGAGTCTCTGACCGCGCTGACGTAGATAGTTGAAAAGTCTCCTTCGTTCTCATGTGCAAACACTTGAAACGCCTCCCCCCACCCTCTCCCTTTTCTCAACAAACGCCTCTTCGTGCCTTTTATCTCCTTCGCACCCATTCCCTACGAAGTTTTCCTTTTTTTTTCGTTTCGTTCGTAATTAATCGAATTAATTTTCCATTGGAACGTTCGATAAAATAAGATCTATCTTTTTTTTTGTTTGTTTTTTTTCGGGTATATTTTGAAAAGGAGTTACGCGAAATACTTGGCGGGGTTAATTCGTTGACAGGATTTTCTAAAGCGTCGCGTGACGATTTATCGACAATGATGTACCATGACAGGCTCGGCGAGTTAGGCTTTTTGCCATCTCGAGAGGCCCTACCATGGGAAAAAGGCAGATAAAGCCACTTAAGGTTCCACCGAACTCGGATCGGGTGCGTCCGGGGTGGGAGAGGGCGCCGGCCAATGGCTCTTCTCTATTTTCAGCTGTTTTTGTACGCTAATTAGAGCCATTCTAAAAGAAATTTCGATCGGCTTTATTTCTCCTCGATTCGAAGTCACAAAAATACAAACAAAAAATAGCTATTAGTAACGAAGATCTTGCGAGTGTCGAAAAGATTGTTTACGAATCGAACGGGGGGGACCGAACATTTACAAAGGAAGACAGATCTGGTCGTTAAAAAATGATTTAAAAGCGGAGATCTTCTCGGAAGGAAGAAACTACGCGCTCTTTTCTTTTTTTCTTCTTCTTTTCTTCTTTCTCCCATGTAGCGCATTGTGTTTACGTATCCGAACGTACATTTTGGAACTTTACGTTGCCGCATATACGTATATATATATATATATCGTTTTCCTTCTTTTCCAAGCAGCAGCTTCTTCTTCGGCAACCGAAGAACCCGTCGTCTATCCTCGCCGGCGTTTCTTGTAACACGATATCTTTCAAATTTTTATTAACTCGAATCAGGGATAACGTTTAGTTTAGTTCGAACGTAACAAAGAACTCTACTGTGAATTCTTTATAGTCGAAAAGAATTTTTCAAGTTATACTTCTTTTGGCGCGTTTGGGAAAAAAAATGACCGACGATGCGCGCGCACAGCGACGCGAAAAATTAAGCGAACTTTAGCGTGGACTGTTATCTATATTCCAGACATTTATTCCGGTATTTTTATATACGCAACACGGAAGAACGAGAAGAAGAATCAATTTTTCTTTCCCATAAATGTTTCCTTAAACTGATACGAGTACGGTGTTTTATTTATCGTAAACGTTGTATTATTCCTAAAGGGGGTTAACGATTTTAGTTTTACATCGATACAAATAAAAATTGATTTATTTCTGTTCTTTGACTCGTACGAAATGTATAATAATTGTCGCATTTTACGCCCTTATATTGGTAATTAATTACGAAGAATATATTCAGCGAGGTCGCGAATCAAGGTTTATTTAGGTATCGGCGAAATTCTTTGGAAGAGGGCACGTGCGACGAACAACAAACAGGCACGTTGGCCCTCGTCCTCGTTTTATGAATGAACCGTGCCGGGTTACGATCGTAGTAAGCAAAATGAAAAAGGGATAAGTCGGTAGCGGATAGTAGTAGCCTGCGGTGGCTCATGATATACAGAAGACACGTGCACATAATCGTCGAGTATTTACATCCCCTTTGCGCCGAGAACGTCGCACCGGAACGGAAGACCCAAACAGAAGGCTACCTCGTCATCCTTTCGACGGAAGAAGAACGAGAAGAAGAACGAGAAGAAGAACGAGTCCATTTTTCTCTCTCATAAGTGTTTCTTTATCGTAAATATTATTTTCAAGGAGGTTACGAATTTGATTCTAATCGATTTCTCGGTACGTCTCGTTGTTTTCGTCCTTTTCCAAAAAGTTTCTTTTCTCCGTACCATCGAAGAGCGAGAAGATCGGAGTTCGACTCGCGTTTCTATAGGAAGCCTCCTCCATTAATACCCGGTAACGCAATAAACTATATTTAGGGGGCGGCATGGCGTACGCGCGGTATGATTTGATATCTCGTGAAACGCCACATGGCCCCCGGAATTTCTCCCTTCGTTTCTTGCTCTCTCTCTCTCTCTCTCTCTCTCTCTCTTTCACTCACTCCAACTCTCGTTGATCTTTCTTTCGGGAACTTTAGCGTTTACTTCGGTCTCCCGGTTCTCTCCGTTAAGTAATTAATTTTTTAATCGACCACCGAAGAAATGCGCGTGGACGATATCGACTAGTTTTTTTTTTCTTTTCTTCCGCACGAAAGAAACGTTATTAATAAAAATCGATGGCTATAATCGTTTAACATTTTTTTTTCTTCTTTTTTCTCCCTCCCCTCCCAAAAGACGAATAGTTACACGAATAGTTTACGTTTTTCTCGAGCATTTTAAGAGAGAGAGAGAGAGAAAAAGAAAGAGTTAGAAATTTGGGAGAAAGAAGGAAAAGGGAGAAGGAAGCACGTGTCATCGATGGGAAAATAAATAAATGTTGGTAGCTGTGCGAAGAGAAAGCGCAGAAACACGAGCACCCGAAGCTCCCGTTTGCGTCCATCGGTGGTGGTGGTGGTGGTGGTGGTGGTGCTGTTCGAGAAGAACGGGGAAAAAAATGGCCTACTTAACCGGGGAGAATAATAATTAGTCAAGGTGTCGACGTATCGTAGGACTTCCGGAAACGACGGGCCACGAGACCGGCACGCGTGCTTTGTTTATTCTCTCGCTTAAACAAAATTGAATCTCTCGTCTCGAGTAAACGACTGACCTAATTATCCCAAACTTATTTCGATAATCCACGAATCCTATACATTATATATAATTCTATAATTAATTAACGAATATATTAAATAACGATTAATATATAGGAAGGCAAGAATGTTTTCCGCGGTTTTCCACAGTTGACGCGGACACCGAGAGAGAGAGATTAGGGACGATTAGGGAGACGATTAGGGAGACGATTAGGGGCGTTCTGGATTGCGTCGCGGTAACGCAAAAGCGACTGTCGTGGTTGTCTCTCGAGTAGGACCATCATCATCCCTTAACCGAAAAAAGCCACGAACCGAATCGAGCAGGGTTTGTCATTCGCCCCGAGTCTTTGTTCCGCAAACCCTAAAACATGATTTTATATATAATTTATTTTTTTCTTCAAATATTCTCTAGATAAACGCGAGAGGAGCGAGGGCATCAAAGAGACGAGATTATTAATCGTCGTATAAGTGGTTCTGCGATCTTTGACGGCATTTTCTTTTGACGGAATCCTCGGCCACTCGACCGATCGCTTTCTCCTCCTATCTTAGAAACCCTAAGTAAGTGTCTAAAAAAAGGATAAGTCTGCTCGTGTCCGGGTTATTACCCGAGGTGTTCCGGAAGTTTCAGACTCCGTAGCGATAGTAATAATAATAATAATAATAAGAAGAAGAAGAAGGAGGAGGAGGAGGAGGAGGAGGAGGAGAAAAAGCCTCTACCTAACTTAGAAGAATTCATTTCTTTTTAATCGTAGCACCGGTTGCCGTAACGAGAAAGATCACGATCGTTCTAAATGCATCCACGAGTGCTATCTCTTATCTTTCGAAAATAAAAAGCCAGATGCCTTTTACCATCGACCAGGACTCATCCATCCATTTTGATTTTTTTTCTTTTCTCGGTTTGAAGTTTGGCTGCGATCTAGACGTTAGGTATATAACGGTTACGTCGATAATAATTATTTCTTTATAGTAAACTTGTTAATCGGTGACAAGAGAGGAAGTTGGTATTATTTATGCGAGCGGGTTGTTCGAATCCCTCCGGGACTATCGCCGTGGTACCGCCACCGAAAAGGGAATTCGTGGCCGAACCGGATACGAGCATTTAGTCCGAATGGGAATCGAATAATAACGGTAAAAGAAAATAGAGTCGCGCGCGCGCGCAGAGTATCAGCCCGTTCAATTTGCTAATTGAATCGGAAGCAGGAGAGGCTACGGCTCGGAAGGCAGCATCGCGAGAGGGAGAGAAGAGACCCTCCGGAGGCGTCGACGAAACCGAGCTCCGCCCTTTGCGATCCCACCCATGATCTCGTTCCACGGACGACCTTGAGAGCTTTAGCCTCCATGTCGACGACTAGCATTGGATCTTCCTTCTCAGTGACCCCGCGACTGCATCCGAAAGCGCATCATCGATTAATCGTCGTCGTAGTCGTCGTGGTCGTCGTCGTCGTCGTCGTCGTCGAGTGAAATTATTCTTCGTCCCTTGTTAGTGTCACGTGCATCGCAAATCAAATTGTGTACCGGGCGACAACGGTGATTCGAAAAAAACAAAACCATGCTCGGTGGATTCGACGCTCAATCGGAATATTATCCACAATGGCATCAACCCTGCAATTACGTCACCCAGCTTCCTTACGGTACGTTTTACTTATTAAACGATGAGAATCAAATGTCTCGATTAATATGAAAATAATCGTTCGATCGTTCTCCAGGTCCACTCGGTGGTCCCGATTCGGACAACCAATCGACCTATTGGGGGGCGGATTCCGGTATCTCCGGTGGTAGCTCGGGTGCGGGAAGTCCGACGGCTTCCACGCCACCTTTGATCGAAGAGATCGGTGTTCAGGATTCCAATTATTCCGGTCTTCAACAATACGTCCATCCGAGTTCAACGAACGGTGCTCAACATTATTCGACTATGTTGTATCCTCAACAACAACAGCACCATCATCATCACCATCATCATCATCATCACCATCAGCAACAGCAAACGCAACACCAACAACAGCAGCAGCAGCAACAGCAGCAGCAGCAGCAGCAACAACAACAACGCGATCAACGCGGAGAAGAAGATTTTACGATGGCCGGCGGAATCGGTGGTGGGCCAACCGTTTCGTTGAATAACGTCGAACTTGGCGTCGGCGGAGTTGGCGTCGGATCGCTACGGCAACATCTTCAAAATCAACATCTTCAAAGGGAAGTGATCCCGTTGGTCAGGCCCAAACGTCGAAATACGGCGAATAAAAAGGAAAGAAGACGTACTCAGAGTATCAACAACGCTTTCGCGGATTTGCGGGATTGCATCCCCAACGTTCCAGCGGATACTAAATTATCGAAGATCAAAACTTTGAGGCTCGCCGCATCGTACATCGGATACCTGATGGCCGTATTGGAAAGCGACGAAAGCGAGGAGCCGCAAACGTTTCGCGCCGAGATACTGTCGAATGCTAGGAGAAACAAAAGCTCTCAATCGAATCAGGTAAAAGAAACGTCGGTTGGTTTACGCGCGATTCGTCTAACGAATACGATCGTTATCGTCGTTCTCCACTTTAGAGGAAGTTAAAACGTTCTCTAGCCCGTGTTAATACGAAACGAGATTTATTATACCGCTCGTAAATGTTCGACTATTCGTTCGTTACTTTTCTCTCGAACTTGTCGTTAAATCTTCCGCGAGGAGAGAGGAACTATCGATGATAATGGGGATTTCGTTCGATTGATGCTTTTTCGATTGTGCTTTTTTTTCCCATTACCAACGAACCAAAGATTTTTCTTTTTTTTTCATACTTCGATCCTACGGTTACTCCAAAATAAACATCGGCCTCTTGACCTTAAATCCATCGACGAGGAGGGGGAGGGGTGTTGCATCGGATTCAAGTGGGGGCACTTTTTTCTACTCGCGTTGGAAAGAAAATGTTAGGCGATGGAGCGTCGATTCCCGTGTCGCGTTACGTCGGATCGAGTTAATATAATAATCAAGTTAATAAAGGAGCGGTCAGGCCAATTTTGTCCATCTGGCTGTACCACCCACGAATCGGAATGGAATATCACCGTTATTCCTGACCGCATCGTCGATTTTCTCGTAGAAAATTTTCGGGGAAAGACAAACGGAAAAATTGATCGAAAGTATCGTTAACCCCTTAACCTACGATTACTTTTGAAACGGGAATCGTAGGTTAAGGGGTCCATTCGATAGCTACGAATTCGAAGTTTCTTGTCATTTCAGAACGAGACGTGTTTGCAATCTATTTCGAACGTATCGCAGGAAGAATCGTCGAAGAGCAAAGGACGAACGGGATGGCCTCAGCACATGTGGGCCCTGGAGTTAAAGCAAGAATCACCGACGAATCAAATGCAATAAATTCACGCACACGCACACGCGCGGACGAAGGATTTTTTTTTTTAATTAAATCTTTATTTATAAATACTTATTGTAAAAAATGTTAAAGAGAGAGAGAGAGAGAGAAAGAGAGAGATCTCTTCCGTTCTCGTGTAAATATTTCTTCGCGTTTAAATTTATGTGTAAATAGCGAATAACGCTCGTTGTTTTAAGCTACTCGTTTTGATTTAGCCTATCGCAAACTAGGAGGAAGAGGGGGAGGGGGGAAACAGGATTTTCTACGCACAATAGTCCGCCCTCTCTTTAATTCGTTTGTAAAGTTTTTTCTATTAAAAACACCTTAATAGCTATCCAACGACTGGAATTTCACTAGAAAAAAAAAAAAAAGAAAACATATCAATTCTTACGAATACTTTTTCTATAAAATTAACTCGGACTGATATTCGATGATAGCTTTTAAGCCTTAAACTTTCTGTAAAAGATATCGATCGATAATAATAATAATAATAATAATGATAATAAAAACACCGTATCACGAAGAATTTGGCCCAAAATGTTTATCAAAAGTATGCGGGGGAGGGGTGGTGGTACCTTTTCCACAAGTACGACAAAGTAAAAGAATGAGAATTCGAATGAGACGAACACGTGTACGCAGATGCAGGAAGTCGAGCTGCGTTTTGTTTCTGAAAAAAAAAAAAAAAAAAGAAAAGAAAAAAAAAGAATATTTCAACTTTACGTCTCCGCGTTACAAGCTCGGAAATTATTGTCAAAGACGACCGGTATCGTATTTCATCGATATCCTGGCGCCACTATTTTCCCCATAAACAAGAAAAAAAAAAAAGAAAACGGAAAAAGGAACATCGAAGGAACTTGACAAAATCATTCGATTGAGAGCCAAGTACGCGTTCGATAAAAAGAGATATTAAATAAAATATTCGTAGATATTAATTCATAGAGAGAGAGAGAGAGAGAGAGAGAGCGACCCGCACTCGCATTGCGACGAGTTTGATTCGTAAATATCGTCGAGCGGCGAATCATAACGTAATTTGTCATTTGTTTATTACATATCGGTAAAGTTTATCCGTGCGAGACACCGTAACGATCTTCTTGTATATTTATCCCTTCTCTTCTTTCATCGATGGGCGTTATATATATTTGAAAAGTGATATCAACTTGTTGTAAACGTAGCGGGTGTATCGATAAGTTCGAACGTCGATTCGCGGATGAATTTTTTCCTTTATATCGCAAAATAATCGGGGAGAAATGTAAGGAAAGCGATGGAAGGTGTTAAAAAGGGACGAGAAGAAGAGAAGGTAAATATCTTTGTAAACTAATGCTTTGACGAATCCCAGAACACCTCCCTAAGTCGGACGTCGGGGTGTAAACACTCCTGTGCGCGTTACCTAAAGAACTTGGTTATTCTCGGTAGCATTTCAAAGCGAGATAAGCAAAGCTCCTCCTCCGAAATCCGTCAAAATATAAAAGGGATAGAAATGAACGAATTCGCGCGGATTTCTTTTCTCTTTATTTTCTTTTCTTTTCTTTTTTAACGACGGGACCAATGACATAAGATTTTATTTCAATGACGTGGGAATGTTTCGATTACGGTCTTGCCGCGCCACGAAGAAAGGAAACAAAAAAGACGAGACAACAACACAACAACAACAGGCGCGAACGTTTATTTGCTTTGACAAGTAGGAAAGTGCATACGTATACGTAGATAGAATGCACGCGTATGCGTAACGGCGTAAGAGACTTTGGTGCCACTTTAAATGTCAAGGGAAAAAAGGGGCATCGGTTCGCATGTGCGGAGGAGGACCTTTTTCCTCTTCTTCTTCGAAAGAAAGAAAGAAAGAAAGAAAGAGAGAGAGAGAGAGAGAGACGTGTATATTGTTTCAACCACGATAAAATATCGCGTCCTTCGGAAGGGCTTCTCAGATTTTGTAGGCGACATTATCGAAAGAAGAAGAAAACCGTTACGCGAAATGAAATAACAATTTTGACCGGGACACATTTGAATCGCTTTAACCGACGATTAGAGAGGTGTTTACTAACAAAACGAAGTACGCGACCTCGCGTCGACGTTTAAACGATTAATTTTATTTATAACGGTCACGCCTGTAAACATAAAAATTTGATTTGTTACGACAAATAGGTACAATTTTATTGACTCCGAACTAAAGAAAGAAAAAAAAAGAAAGAAAATAAATGTATTATAAGAAGAACGAGCAAATACGTTTAGTTCGAGCAGCTTTTACGAAATGTCGCGTAGAAGCGAAGGATACGTCCTCTTATATACCACCGACGGGTAGATTCGATTTTCCTTTCGAATCGCGCAAATTGAATTGGATAACCGTCGGATTATTTGGCCTTTAAAGCTTTTTCATTTATTCGCGCTGCACGCTGTGACCAACGATACGACGACCAACGATGCGACGACCAACGATGCGACCAACGATGTGACCGACTCGCGGGATAATTCCCCCCCTTAATCGATAAACAAATATATATTCGGCAATAACGAGTGCCGAGAGTGATACGTGCGTTGGTTGCCATTTTCTCGAATAGAAAAAGAGAGAAGAAAATAAAAGATAAAGAAATTGTCATTGCGTATAAGAGGGAGAGAGAACTAGCGTCCCCGTAAGCTTTTGATTCAAATTGAGAATAATCGCTGCTACGTTCTAACCCGAGATTACCCTCCTGGGTTTCGTTTGATGATATTCTATCTCTCTTTATCTCTCTTAGCGTATATATAAGATCGATGTTTAAAGATCGCAAAAGGGTGAGGGTAAAACCGTGACAACGCCCGAGGATACCACCGAGCAACCGTATAAAACCAGAGGATCGGATCCGTATCTTCGGCAATTCCTTTCGAGACGTTTCGAAAGAAACTGGACGACGACGCGCAGGAGACAACGCAGGAGACAACGATGACCGAATTCGTTGGTAAAGTTTCTCGGACGACTAGGAGCTTTTCTTATTCCTTGCTTCTATTTTATTTCTTCTTGACGTTTTCCACAACCGCCGAATACGGTAAGTTAGTTTTGTTTGTCTTATATTTAACGGGGGAAGGAAAGAAAATGATTTATTTGTGTTAAGATTCGAGAGATGTGGGAAGTATATCGAACGATAGAACGCAGGACAACGATTTTCGTTCTTGTACCGAAGGAAAATGCATAAAAAGGACTACGCAAGAGATGAGCAGCGGAATGTGGTTTGGTCCGCGACTCGGGAAACGTCAAAAGTTGCAAAGTCAAAGGGAAATGACGATGGACGCCGAATCGGATGGTGCCGTCAACGCTAATGCTTTGGACGATTCGCGTTTGGATATTCTCGCTTTGCCAGGTATACCACTAATCGTATTTATTTATGTTAGAATAGTAACGTTTCACGCGTTACGAATTTTCAAAACTTACCGTTAAGAAGGCAACGGAAAAAGGATTACTGGAATGAAATTTAACCGAGAAGAAGACGGAGGAGACGATTACTACGAGGACCGTATTATTTCGAAGTTGATCATTTCGGAGGATCCACGAAACGACGATTCCTTCTCGAAGAAATCATTTTCTTTGCCGAACGATCGCGGAAATGGTCGAATAATAATTCCTTGGACGATTTCTTCGCGATTGCCATCGCATCGATCGCGCCGCCGCCGCCTTTCAACGATGTTTTAGAATAATCTCCCGCTATTCGATTAAAAACACGTAATACGACGAGAGAAGAGGGACAATTCGAACGATCGAAAAAACCTTTATTCCAAAATAACAAATAAAAAGTATTTCACGTTTGTTTGCAATTCTTACCCCCTTTTTTCTTTTTTATTACCCTTTTTCGTGTATGGAATACGCGACGTAGGAGAGGGGAGGGGGAGAGTGGGGGCGCATGCATCTCAGGGGTAATTCCTCGCAGCAACGTTTCGTTCGTAACGTTGCGCGGGCCATGTGGCAACGTTAGATACTGCTCGTAATCATAAAACACGAAAACATCGGGTATAACGTATAGAAGAAGATACGAAGTTAACCCATTACTTCTCGACTTATTTCTAAGACGAATAAAACCAACGAATCCCGGGTTACGATTGTAAACTCGTATCCGAGCGGTAAACGAAAACTCGATTTTGCATTCGTCTACGAGAAATATCAAAAAGATGGGCTGGGGGTGTCTACCGTCTAATCCAACGAACGCAACATTTTCTTGGGATCGTGGGGGGATCGTGGGAGGATCGTGGGGGGTGGCTCATTTCATTATCCATTAGAATTAACGATTTCAATTTTTGTTCGGTTTTTCTGTGGCTTTTTATTATTATTATTATTATTATTATTATTATTATTATTATTATTATTTATATATTCACAAAGGTTATACAACTCTTTTTCGGCTACGCGTTACAAGATTCCCAAAATAACAAAAAAATGCACTCGTACCTCGCTGGATTCGTCGTTGATAACGCACGCGAAACGCATCTCGCGTTCGTGGAATTCCTTCCCAAATTTGTATCTCTTTAAATATCGTTATTTTACTATTTGTTATCGCTTCAATTGTATTTAATAGATTAATTGAATATTTATTCTGGCAATTTATAAAGTCTTATCGTTAAGAGTTATACGTACTTATCGTATGACTAATGTCTATTTACATGGCTGACATGATTATTAATTATCGTTAAACGTGGGGTTCGCAATTATTCGAGTCATATTTCTTATTAACAAATACACGTGGATACGTATAATGTTTATAGTATATGTTACTTGACCATTGTATACTAGCTAAAAACTATGTTGTACCTAAGCTTGAAAAAATACTTGCAAATTTTGCCAAACGCAAACGATCCAAAGTAATTTTTTTATTTTTCTTTTCTATTTTTTTTTCTAACAATTGCCTATCTAACTATGGGGGTTTATTTGTTTCTTTCTTCGCTCGTTAAAACTTTTTCCAATGTTCTCTCTCTCTCTCTCTCCTTTTTCACTGGATTCTTTTCTACCAACAAGGAAAATTCAAACGACGACGCGTTTATAAGAGTATTTTTCGCAAGTAAAATCACGATTGAAGGCACGAGATATATTAGATTGAACGAAAACCTATACTGCGATTGATTTGTTTTATTCGTTTCAAATGAAGCTACCCCTCCCTCCTTCTTCTCGTCCACTTTTATTTTAATCTTATTCTCTTTACACCGGGACAGTTGCTATTTGTTTATTAATATTACGCGAAATACTTAACTATAAACGTAAAATATATTTTAAATTATCACCATCCCACCCCACCAGTTGTCTCGGATATTATATAGGGCCAAAAAAACTCTAAACTTGAACTTTATATTAATTAAACGAAAGGAAGAAATTAATGAAATCAATGATGAAATCAATGAAATAAAATTCTATATATATATATACAACAATAGAAAATGCATAAAACGATAATGAGAGCAGAGAGGAGAAAAGTCAATGTGCGAGTCGAGGGGAAGGAGGAGTAGGAGGAAAGAAGCGGCAGTATCTGTACAAAATCAAGGCAGTTGATTCAAACGCTTTATAGAAGGATTCCTAAACGTTGGCTCTTATTTTTTCCTACAAGTTAAATAAACCAACAGAGGTCGTCGTAATTTCTGCTAGGAGTTTTTAGTAGTAGCATATCACCGTGAAAATTAATTTTACATGCCCCGAAATCGTAGTTCTCTTTATATAACGTGTGTCTATATATTTGTGTTTAATATTTATGCATTGTATGTTTATATATATATATATATAGGCAACTGTACAAATTAATCGTCTTATTATTTAGGCAGTCTACCTCTTTTCACGTTATATAAGTATATATATATATGCATGCGCGCGCGTATCTTACAAATTTTTTTTGTTTTTCTTTTTATCAACCGTTCACCTTACCCTTTTTTATTTATTTTTTTTTCTTTTATTAATAATAATTACGCAACCCTTAAATATATAAAATGAAGAAGTACTAGCAGAAAAAAACTAATTAACAATGTATCCTAGGAGCCTGTGCATAAGCAGCATTTCATAGTCTTATTAAATACGTGCGTCCTATGTGTGTATTGTCCGACTGTATTTGTTTTTTTTTTATTTTATATAGGTATATCATATAAGGAGTTCCTTCTTCTTTTCGTTATTTTCTTAAAAAAAAAAAAACAAAATCGTTAAGTTTTGTGTGTTGTATAAGTGTGCAATATTTTTAAAAGAAATACGTAATTATTTACACTGTATTATTTATATTACAAAATTATTCGTCGATTGTTTCTTTTTCATATATTAGGAAAAAAGATATATTCTTGCACCAGTTGATAGTAATCTAATGAAAGATGGTTATTCTTTTTATTATTATCTTTTACCGTATTAAGATAAATTTATACGTAATAGTAATAATAATAATAATTATATATATATATAGTTCTAAAATCTAATCGTAAAATTTCTATGAAACATTATCATCTTAATATAGCTCACACGCTAAGCTATTATTATTTTTATTATTATTGAATTCGTTAGATAATAAAACAAAATATCGCCGCTTATGAAATGAAATGGCAATCGAAGAGACTATGAAAGAAATATTTACATTATTTTTATCAAAACTTGGAAGAAGATTTATTTAATCAATCTGTTATTACCAAAATTAGTCTTTACGCGAGGTTCGTTTGTTGGAAGAAAATCGAATGAAGGAAAATGATTGGAAATAAAATTTCCCCCTTTCTCGTGTGTCTCCTCTTTTCGCAGTTTGCAAAATGGTATATTCTAAAATCTATTGCTTTTTATTATTGCAGGAAATATTGTGTTTAAGTATTTATTTTAGGTATAAAAATAGAAGAGATGCCTAAATGCTTTTTTCTTTTTCTTTTTCTTTTTTTTCGTCGTAGAAATGAATCGTAATTCTGTTAAGTATTATTCAATAAAATGCATCTCTTTGTTTTCTTCCTATACGATGATGTAATAATAGTAGTATTGTAATATTTTCGACAATGTTTTAATATATAAATACCGGGTTTCTAGGTATGCGATAAGTATGACTAGTGCATTTTAATGAGAATATATAAAAAGACATGTTTAATCGATTAACGGATCATCATCATCATCATCATCACGGCGTGCAGAGCGTGTTTTTTTTATCGCAGAGTATTATTACATTTCTATTATATTTTTTTTTTTATATATACTTATATACAAACAAATTTATTCATTTAAGTATATGCTATTACATAAGTATACGGTATAATGCATAAAATGTAGGTAACTAAAATATTTTTCTTTCAATCATTTTATCGGAAAATTATAAAAGAGAAGTCTATAGCAAAAGAAACGGTTGTCAACTATTACGAATATAATCTCATTTTCATCTTTATCTTTTTTTTTCTTTTTTAAATATAACAACAACAAAATATTACATTAAATTTGTTTGGCCGTTTCGCGTGTCTCTTTTTTCTGGTTTACAAATCGTACAATTCGATATTTACAAAGATAATCCTTTATGTTATACAAAGTGAATTATTATTCGACGTTGTTAAATAAATGAAATAAAAGTTTTTCTTATTTCATTTACTTCTTTTTTTTTTTCTTACGGGACGCGAGATTATTATTTACATGGCATTATTATTCAAATTGAAGATGACGTGTATGTACAAATCTATCGTATCGCTTTAATTTAACGACAAATAAATAACAAGTAGATATTTTATAATGATGAATACGAAATCCATCACACGGCCTTGAGAACATATGTAATATCATAATTTCGTAATGTTTATTTAACAACAAAAGAAACTATTATTTCGTTACCTGAGGAACGTTTTCTTTCTATCTTATCATTTCTTTTTTTTCTTTTTTTTAAAACGAAACGCGCGTTCGAACGAGTTATTCTTTCTATCGGCAGTGATTCACGTAAATCATTTAGACGCTAAGGTTTCTCTCTCTTTGAAAAATCATTGCACGAAATTCGCGAATAAAATATGACCCGCGTAAATGATAATAGTAACGATAAAAGCTATCTATCGCAACGAAGAACTTTTGTACGTGTTACGCGTGAGCCAAAATTTGTTGAAATAACAAAAGTACTTTGTTGACAAAAAAAAATCAAAACTCATCAAAAATTATATACATTTCGATACCATACTCGTTCGACGCACTTTAGAATAATAATTTTCTTAGTACCTATAGGAAAAAACTTGTATATATATATATATATATATTTATATATTTGGCAATTTGAAATATCTTTCTTTTTTTATTTACTTGCCTTTTCTTTGTGATTATAAGTATGTATGTATATGCATATGTATATATGTATATATGTATGTATGAATACGTCTGTATACAAAATTTTTTCTAGCAATAATATATACATATCACTGTAAACGCAAATGCTAAGGATTATTAAGACAAAAAAGAAGAAAATTATATATAAAATAGAAATTCCTATTGGGATATTATATGATTACATAAAAAAACAGAAATTACAAATAAAAATAACATGGATTAAGATTATAAACCTGCAGCTCCTCTCTTTCATTTTTCGCGTTGCTAAGCGATTTATACAAACATGATATTATTTGTATGTGAATTTTTTCATAATTTTTTTGTTTACTCTTTCTCTCTCTTTGTAACTAGATAAAAATAATAGTACTATTAAATATTCTAGTTCATAAGCGGCATTGCATAAAAATAAAATTATTTTTTTCTAATATACATTATAAATTAAATACAGTTAATTAACATATAGATCAAATATTATTTTCCTAATCTTATATAGTTTTCGATTATTATAATATAGTAATGATTTTTTAATATTAATAATAATATAACTTCAATTATTTTAGGACGTTTAGCGTCCCGTTATATTTTTAAGAATTAAACAATTCATTTTTATCATATTTCATGTGTATATACAGTTTTTATAATATTAGACTGTAGCGTACAAACAATAATATTAGTAATATTATTACTAATAAGAGTACTAGTAATAGCATCACTAGTAGTAACAGTTATAGCGATAATAATAAATAGTAACTGTTCTTAAATATGCAGATACTACGTTAGCACTGCATCTTTCTCTCGATCGTCATTATTTAAATGAAATCTTCAAGTGAAAAAGTTCTGCCAACTTTTCGACTTTTCTGTTCTTTTTCTTTTTCATTTTAATTCGTATTAGTCAATTTAACACAAGAAAGGCATATACGCAATATATAATAATAACGGTTCGGCAAAAATATTTACAAGCGAAAGTTTCATCAAAATTGCGCCGCGGCACCTTTCATCGGTTATATTTTTCACAGCACGTTCCTTGGTTGGCTTAGCAACGAACCGTCAAAGTTCTCGTATCTCTGAACAGATTTCATCGTGATCAAATAAATAATTCATTTTTTATTCGTCATCTTAGAAAATAATTTTTAACGGAAAAGGTTTCTCTCTATCTTTCTCTTTAATTTGTCCTTTTCGAAAACCATACATACAATTAACAGCGAAATAGTCAATTAGAATGAATATATTTGGAATTAATTCTCACCTTTTCCTTCATCGATGTTTCGGTAGAAAAATGATGCTTCATAGATACGGTTATAAATAAATTGATCATCTCTAATGCATCGACGATGAAGTATTTCAAGTTCAAGGCTTCTGTTCGTTCTTGTTAATAGATTGATTTTTGGCAGTGCTTAAAACTTTACTCGTCTCGTAAGACTTATTAGAGAGAGAACAAGAATTTGGTCTACTTCTCGTTTGATGCTGCTTATTATTTACTTCACGCTGACTACTATTCGACGATGCACCTGAATCATTCTTTCGTCTTGAATGTCCCATCCTTCCAGAACCAAAAGAACACGCTCTACTACGAACATGCGATGAATTATTATCCATGTCCATGCGCGTCTTTTGATTGTTGGTAGCATCGGCGGCATTAGAAGTTGTTGCTAACGTAACCGCAGCACAAGAATCACCAGAGTTTCGTCTTATCGAAGCACTATCGACGACACTACTCCCACTTGCACTTCCACTTGCACCTGGGACTGCAACTGCACCTACGCTTAAATATCCACTTCCACTCTCGGAAAGGCTTCTATTACGTTTTTTCGATCCGAGTGGTCGAGCATTTATCGAAAATCCTTGAAGCATCTCATTAATTTGAGGCTGTATAAACAAATATTCATTTAGATTCATTATTTTGTAGCATAAGATAAGAGAGAAGAAAAAAAAGAAAAGAAGAAAGAAATGATACCTCTTCGACTCTAAAGTCCTCGATGCTATTGAATTTGGACAGATATTCTTGTAATTGCGAATCGATGTAAAGATTGGCAGAATTTTTATAATATTTTAAGAAAGCCCAAAACTTCTCTAAGCCATACAATTGACCTGTCGTATCAAACAACAAACGATTAGTTATGAATATTTGGATGATATATCAATGATATTATATATAAAAGTAAAGTGTTTTTGTCGAGTTATATCGTCTATCAGAAATGATTAAAGTTTCATCGTTTCTTCGTAGACAAGACTCTAAGTGAAAACTCTTTTGCTTTGGCACAATCTTACCATTTAGCTACGTAGCAAAATATCGTAACTAAATAACCTATTATGTGCGTGATTATATTATAGAAAATGAATATGCACTCACCACGCTCGTAATCATCTATCGTCTCTAATTGAAAATCTTGATACAGCATAGATCTGAATTTGATCTCCAGACCGTAACTATAAAATCGAAATAGACACTCGAGTCCATAACGGTAACCCTCTAAGGCATCTTCTTTGGCTAAATTTCTAAATTCCTCGTACATGGCACGATTAAAGTTTTGTCGCAAGAAGAAGGACCAGAAGCGAAACAGAGTATTCATTTCTTGAGATTGTCCGATCCCTAATCTTTTCCGTTCTAAAATCAAAAAGAAGATTTCGTTAAAATCAAAAGTACAAATAACAATTTCGTTAAAGAAGAGAAGAAGAATAACTTCAGATTCTAATTCTCTTCACCTTTATCCCTCAGTCGGGAAAAGAAGACATAATTATAAGATATTCATCATTTCGTACGTAAATTCGTACGTAAATTCGTGTATATTAGTGTGCACGTGTTGTTCGCAATGACAATTCTCTTTGAATTACCTTTTAAACAGCGCGAGTGATATTTGTGATAGACCTGTTGAGTAAATCCTTTTTCTTTCAACAGGGCGTGACTCGGATGTTGGAATGTCGGCAAAGATTGAGGAACGCTACCGGCGATGAAGGCCTCGCTAGGACTCGTTCCAGTACTACTTCTGTCATTTGGAATAAAACGGATGGGAAATTATAAGAGAAGTTCTTTTAAGAAATCAATATAACAAGTTAAATCGAGAAATAAAAGGAAATAAATTCGTACCCAGTGGAGTAAGTACGCGGACGATGTTCCCTAACGTCCATTATCCAACCAACGTGATGTTCAACGGGAGGATTATTACTGTGTCGAGTCTTTCGTTTACGCGGCGTTCTCAAATCAACCGATGATTCGTCTTTCACGACTGCAAAGAATCTTGGAACTGTACCACGTCTTTCATTTATATCATTTTTCGCTTGATCGTTCCAATAATTTTTCTCATTCATTTTTTCCCTTTTATTCGAGCTATCCGAAGAAGTAGGAACCTATCATTGGAATATAGAATATAAATTAATATTAAAAAGTCAAATGTAATAATATTAAGGTGAATCTAAAGTTCGTCCGTTTATTATGATGTCGTTTCGAACGGTTTAGTAATTTTGTGAATTCGATCAAATCATTTTACATACGAGTGAAATATTAATATAAAAAAAAAAAACGCACGAACTTTTGGTTCACCCAAATAGGATAAACGAAGTTAATAATAGAAAAACATATGTACTCGAATCGGAGGAGACTGCGAAATATCCAAGTCGTCTTCCTCAACGGCAGACGGTGGCGGTGGCGGAACTTCGGGATTGGCTTTTCTTGGAGGTTTCGGTGCCATTTTTTCAAAATCCTCTTGACTGATTACATTGACGGTCTTGTAATTGTTAATAGAGGATGACGATCCATACTGTAAATAATACGATTAGTTAAATCTATGCGTTAAACGAAATGGAAATGTTTCCCGCAAAGATGATATGCACGTTAGTATATACATCTTACCCTTTGCCCATCTCCACTCCATAAACCCTTTTCGTAATAACGCAATCCATCATTGATCGCTTGTTCGAGATCCTGAGTCATTTTGACTCTAGTTGTCCAATCACCGGTACGATCATACCCTTCGTGTTTAGGTAATCTCGATGAATTGGGAACAGTCATTTGCGTAACTATTAACAATTTGTTAATATCTCTGTCCGATAATTCGTTATCTTCTTCCTCGTCCTCCGACCTGAAATATATGAAGTTACATGTGTTATTTTGAAATACTTGAACGTCGCATCTAATAATGAGAAGTAATTCTTACCATTCGGAAAAAGCATTGTGCCGTCCAGTTGGAGGTGGTGTATCCAATTCTTCGTCAAATTGGAATTCTAATTCCTCTCGTTGCTCATTCTTACGAATACCACTATTAACTTTTCCTTTTTCCTCGGATCCTTTTACTCCATCTTTATGTGAATGCTTTGTTCTTCTTTTGACCTATACAACAGTGATCATACATACGTCTTGTCGTATAAAAATGAAAAATGAAAAATGAAAAATGAAAAATAAAATATATCAAATAAAAAAGATATTAGAAAATAACCTCTTTCCAAGTGTTATCGGATTTGAAGGAAGACGATGGTGCCTTTTCATCGTTGATTTGTACTTTCTCTAAAGTAGAATCCTCGGTACGCGTTTTATCGTTCAAAATGATCGTCGATTCGCTGCTATTGGATTCGTTAGTCGATGGCAGAGACAATTCTTCATTACTCGACGGCCCAAAAAGCATAGAATTTATTGGTACTTCATCGACTATTTCAGCGACCGTTTTATCGATCATTTCAATGTTCGTCGGCGGTTGATCAATTTCCTCTAGATCGACTTGTTTACTCGCAATCAGTTTACTCGAAATGTCTACGGGTACAAATTCAGGCACATTCGGATTGAGACTATCACCCCCCGTAGTCACTAAGGTATTTTCTAATTCGTTTACTCTTCCTATTGTCGATCGTGATTGGTAACAAGATCGATAGATTTGCTGAGGTGCAGGCGGACGCGTGACCGATATCATGGATTTCGAACAAGGATAAAATTCAGACTCGTTCATATTTTCGTTTTGCGTATCAGTACAAGTTGAATTGCTAATTATATCCGGTAAAGGCCACCTCAATGGATCGATTCTGGTTCTTATCTAGAAGCAAAAAATCGTTGTAAATGGAAAAAAAGGCCCAATTTTTGGTATTTTTTGAAATTAAATTTTGTCGTAAATTCTTGTAAGGAGGTCTACTTTCAAACTCCATTCATTGGACCATTGTCCGAATGGTGTCAGCGAATCCTCCTCTCAAATTTCTCTTGCACAATAATTCAATCCAATTGACTACTCATAGCGTGTCATTCGATATTAGAGATTATTATTTGTGCCCAATGTTCATATTAGTTGCATTATTTATTGAAAATAACACTGGACCTTACCATGTATCCTTGAACCAATTCCAATTTATCCGATTTCGTAATAGAATTGATCACTAAGCTCAAATCCTCCGTCATGCTTTGAATCCGACGAAAGGATGCTATCAACGTAATGGGCAAGAATCCTTCTTCATCCATTTTACGTCTCAAATAAATGTCACTTATTAGATTCTCTTCGCTGAAGTAGTATTCTCTAAAAACGAAATATAAAAAACATAGTACATGAAATTTCTACTACTTATTTATCTTAAAAAAAAAAAAAAAAAAGAAAAAAAAAGAAAAGGAAAGGAAAGTTTAACTCACATTTGTTTTCTTATTAATTCTTTTAATTCTTCCATAAAAATGGAGGAGTCCTGTTGAATATAATTATTTTCGTAAAACATCGCTTCTTCTGCGTATGCCGGCGCTATATATCTCGATTTATCTTGATTTAAATCTTGATTCTACGAATAGGATGGTTAAAATAGATTATGTATAAATCTCAAGTTACAATAATCGTATAAGAAAAGATTAGAAACGATATCTTACCTCGTATTTCACGTAATCTACGTCATAATTAGAATAATCGTTATCGTATCTATGCCTAAAATTATTACGAGGCGTAGCGCTACCGCGTCCACCGCGTCCTCTACCCCTAAAACTTCGGCCACCTCGTGTATACGAGCCACCCCTAATACTGGATCCTGACCTACTATCGTATTCTTTATCTCTCCAGGCTTCTCCATCTTGAAAAAAGTGACATCAAAATATAAAATATTAATGAGACGCGTCGTAAGCTACAAAATCAAATCTACACGGTAAATAAGTATGGGCTTATTAAAGATATTAAACGTGACAAAAAAAAAAAAAAAAGAAAAAAAAACGAACGATTACCTTCGTTGTATCTATCTCTTGGGTTGTATCTCGGCGAACGTTCCCTCTTCCCTCTATTTTTTGTGATATCTATGTCGAGGGGAACCCATTTCTGTTTATTAACTGGAAATTCAAAAATCAACGATTATTATTAAACGATATTAAAAAGTTTCAATAAAATTTGGATCTTTTAAAGAAATCATACAATAATACTTACACTTTCTTCTTTTATCATTACCGTTATCCGTGAGCTCATCGCTGTCGTCTTGGCAATGATTGTGCTGCTGCTCTTTATTTTCTTTGGATTTTATTTCAATCGAGTGGCCACTAATTTCTTTAGTATTACTTGGCTCGGTAACGCCATTTTGTTTTTGAATTGTCACAGCAGTCGTCTTTTTCTAAACCAAAACACGCACCAGACATAGGGATAAATACTTTGAACGAATTTTACGTAAAACGCATTAATTATTATTATAATAATATTAAATAAAATTATAATAATATTAAATTAATATTATTATATTTTTTATATATAATATATAATATTATATAATATTATATATAATATATAATATATAATATAATATTATAATAATATTAAAATAAAATATATATTATATAACATTATTTAATAGTAATAGATATGAGATGAATGTACGAATACTTTGTTTGTCGGATAAAGCAGAATCTAATATTCCGATCGCTCTCATAGAAAGTATCTATTATTTTAGCAAATCGTATACACTCGCAGAAAAACTTATTATCTTTTCTGCGAGCTCTAGCATTTGCAAATGAAATAAAACATATATTTATTTTCAACGAATCTAAATGATAGAATATTCTCAAAATATGTTCTTACGTCTTGAGGTCCCAACGTTGGCCAATCTCCGATATCCGTAAAATCGCTCGCCTAAAAAAAAAAAAGCAAAAGATATGAAATATGAGAAAACAACAACTCGTAAAATTAGAATGATCGTATTCGAAGGGAATGGACAGCCCGCTTTTACCTTTGCATTAATCTTCTTCTTTTCTTTGCTAACTTTAATTATCGCTGGTTTCGACGATTCGGCGGAGATCGATGATCCATTTTCTAGAAAAGAAATAAATCATTATGTAAACGATATTAGAATATATTGGAATAAACAATTTGGAATAATATAGACCGCCGCGCTATCGTTTTCGTTAACCCTTTGATTGCAAAGTGCGGCCTAACGATGGAATGATGTTTTAGTTAACGTCGACTATTTTGATCAAATAAAAAAACCTCGCGAGCCAAGGAAGGTCGAAGAAATCGATAAGCGCATATATGCGTCCGCATCGCTCCAAAGGGTTAACTAATAACAACGATCGACGTCGATATTCCAACCATGTTTGGAATATTGACACGATTTCGTCTGAATTGATATATTCTTATCGTCATATCTTCTTCTAAACTATGACCTCGATTATGTGTTTCTATCGGTAATGCGCAAACGTTTATCGAATATTTTTATCTACAAAACGTACCACTACTTTAGGAGCCAAAAAAAAAAAAAAAAAAAAAACAACAACAACAAGAGAAATTAGAGACAGAAAAGTAATTTGACAATGAACATCATCCTAGAGGGGAAATTATAATCTAACTTATCAATCTGAATATTTGAAAGGAGTGATAGCAAAAAAAAAAAAGCGAATCTAATCTCCACGCGATGACGTTTTCAATTTGAAGAGGGTGCAAATTTTAGAAGAGCTAGAACAAACGTGAGAGGTGGAAGAGGAGAAGGTTCACCGATCCCTCCTCTATTCTAGTATCTTTCTTAAACTCTTAACCGACCATTTCTTGGCAACGGGACGGCTTTTATCCATGCCAAACTGGTTGAGAAAGAGGAGAGAAGGATGGCGGCAAAGAGACACGCGTTCGACCCTAAAATTCGACAAAACCGTCACGCGTTGACGATAAACAAGGAAAAAAATCTAACGAACAAAATAATCAAGGTCAAATATCACTGGCTGGGGGGAAGGGGGGAGGATTTTTCTCTGCCAATGCGCGAATTATTTTGATAAAATAAAAAAGTAAAAGGAACTTTAGGGTAAGAGAGCAATAGGCAACATGATGCATTTGTTAAATACAAGGAGACTTTAATTCGAAGGAAAATTGGCATACCTAACGAATTCTAAAACGAACGCGCGACAACACCGCGATTCGTTTTTCGAGTATTTTATTTCCGACAAAAAGACAAACATACGGTTTGTTTATTAAGAGAAAGATATGCACGTGCATAAATAACGAACGAAGAGTATACTTTAATAATCTTTCTTCCTTCTTCATTCTACTTTTTTTTCTTTTTTTTTTTTTTTTTTATTTAAAAATTTTTATTTTTTTTTTTTAAAATTAATACACAGATATATATACGCGTATATATCGTATATGCGTGTATAATAGTAAATAATTATTTCTTTTTCTTTTCTGCAATCTGATCCCAAAAAAAGAAATTTTAAAAAACATTTGACGTTAAAAATCTCTCTCTCCCTCTCTTCCTCTCTCCCTCTCCCTATCCCTCCCTCTTAATATTCCTTTTCTATCTCCTTTTCTATCACGTAAAATATTTAACCGACGTGTTACCGTCCGTTGGTTTGGTGTCCAATCCGGAACTTATTTTTGTTCTTTACGGTGTGAGGTGTTGTGCAAATTCTAAGCCGAAAAAAAAAAACTCAAACGAGAAGAAATTCCCGTTCGTCGTTCGTAGAAGCACTTTACTTTCTTTTTTTTTCCTCGAGAATAATCATCCCCTGTTTTTTTTTTGTAATGTTTTTTTTGTTTTTGGTATTTTGTAATTTTTTTTTTTTCTTTGTAATTTTTTTCTTTTCTTTTTACGCAATTTACATCATTTTACCAAATCGTCGTAATCTTCGTCTCCCGAAAAAGCACACCCGGTCCCCCCCTTCTAATATTTTTTGTATTTCGTTTCTTTCTTTGTTCATCCCCCTCCCCCGATTGTAATTTCTCCAAATATTTTTATGCGCCCAGACAGAATTTTAGCTTTTTTTTTTCTTTCTTTTTTTTTCTATCGCACTTTCGATTAGTCGAAATAATTAATAATTCCATCGCAAAAACGTATATATATATATACATAACACGGTTCCATTTTTGTAATTCAGTTAATAATTGTATATATCGCTTATCAATTAATTAGAATTATTTTTATGTTTTGTTTTTTTTTCTTTTCTGTTTTTTGTAGCACACTCACACGCTCACACAATATTTTTTACATTCAAGATGGAAGGTAGCAATTCCTTTGCTGTATGTTTTATTGTTGTCGTTTTTCTTGTTGTTGTTGTTTACTATTCTTTTCTCTTTACTCTTACTTTTTCATCTCTTTCTCATTCTCCGTCTCATTTAGCAAATTAATTGTTCTTCCTAGTCAATTTTTATCGCGTCCTAAATTAGTTCTTTTTTTACACATGTATATATATATATATATATATATATATATATATATATATACATATATATACATATATGTGTGTGTGTGTGTGATATTATTTTCATTTTCCATTTTCATTTCATATACATATGTACACTTACATACGTAAATACAAAAGATACACACGATTATTTTCTCCATACGCGTATGCATCTTCGATTAATTTACGCATTTAGTTCACATAAATATGTATATAAATATATATATCTAAATATACACATATTTATTTATATAATTGTACGTAACAACACGCACGCAAACGCACGCACACTCACACATGAGAACGTAAATACACACGCACACGTACACACACACACACATATCCATATATATATATAGATATACACACATATATATATATATATATATATACATATTATAATAATATATAATATATATACATATTATAATAATATATAATATATATACATATTATAATAATATATAATATATATACATATTACATATACATATTATAATAATATATATATATATATTATTATTTAATTAATTTTATTATTATGTTTTTTTTTTCGTTTTAATTCTTCAACACCTCTCAGAACATTTTGCAATTATTTTATTCCTACCAACGACGGTTCGTTAATATTTTTTTTATTAATATTTTTACGCGATTAAATATTTTCTTCTCTTCAATTTTAATTTTAATATATAGAAATTCCTTGGAGATATTTCTCGAATATTTTCTTTTGTTTGTATCGATCCATTTTCTCGTTAGCCAAAAATTAGTGCATCGTAGGTTTTTTTTTTTTTTATCCATTGAGTTTTTTCTTTTTCATTTTTTCTTTTTTTGTTTTTTGTTTTTTTTTTTCTTTCAATCAGGGGTCCCATCGTCGGTGATTTTTTTTTCATTATTATAATTATTATTATAATTATTATTAATAATTATTAATATTATTATTATTATAAGCAGTCTTCAATCTTGTTTTCATTTTCTCTTCTTTTAACTTTCTTTCTCTTTCCGTCATTTTAATTCTCCCAAACGATTACCCATCCCCATTCGTCGATGATATTTCAATTTAATTTCATTTGTTTATTCTTATATTTTTTTATATTCCTCCTCTTTTCTCTAGTCTTTCAATTTTTTTTTTGTTATTTTTTTTTTTTCATCCTTTTTGTTTTCATTGACCCGTTTAATTTTACTTTTTGTACATCCGGTGTGTACCCCCGCCTTCCCCTCTCTTTCTTTCTCTCTTTCTTTTTTTTTATTTATGAGTGTAGTTAATTGTAAAATAAAAAAAAAACAAAACAAAAAAAACAATAAAAAAAAACATAATTATTATTAAATTAATTTTGTTTTTGTTGTAATATTCCGGATACGTTAATAAAAATCAATTATAGTTTGAACATAAGTTATTATTAGAAAAAAAAAAAAAATTAAAAGAAAATCTATAGAAGAGAGAGAGAGAAAAGAAAGATCTCATAATGGCTTCTTTGGTATTATTATTTTACGAGGGGAGGGGGGTCCCACACATACGCACGCACACCTGCTGCCTGAGAAGAAGAAGAAGAAGAAGCGGTAGAAAACAGCAGCAGCAGTAGTAATAATATCATCATAATCATCAATCCATTTTCTCGTTAGCCAAAAATTAGTGCATCGTAGTTTTTTTTTTTATCCATTGATATTATTACATTATACTTCCGACACATATTTTATGATAGAAAAGTGGGCGCAATAAACTTGCGTAACGTCGAGCGAAATTAACTAGTGACTAACTATGAAAAACGAGTAATAGTAATAATAATAATAATAATAATAATTATAACGACGATGATGATTTAAAAAAAAAAAAAAAAGATGAATTTTTATATGGGCGCAAAACATAGTTGGATATTGATTTTGGTATCTTTATATTCCAAGAAGGCAAAAATTAAGCATAGTAATTTCTCAAGATTAGAGAACGGTCTTTAAACGGTTGAATTACATTAGTCGATCGAACAAAATGATTGGTCGAATGCAAATTCCTTCATATACGTATGTCCTTCTGAAACATTCTTTTACGATTCTATTTTAATATTTTTTCTTTTTTTTTCGTTTTTATCAAACACACGAAGAGCACGATACTAGTCAAGGATAAATTTTCAGGAAAAAAAAATGTCTTCCGTTCATTTTTACAATCCGTCGTTAATTCGTTTACATTTTTCACTAGGAATGAAAATTCTTTGAAACTACTACAATTTCGATAGTAAGATATATTTCACTGACCTTTCGATCGAAAGTTTTTTTTTTATCGTTCTTTTCTATCACGAAACCGGTTTACTTTTCTCTACTCTCGCTTTCCGCGACACATTTGAATGTGGATCGAAGATCACGAGCATAAGACCAAAATGATTACACCTCTGTCGGAGATCGTTACGAGAAAAAAATAACTAAATAAAAACTTAAGATGGCTGAAGATGGAAGAAAACGAGTCTCGAATACTAGCAGCGTGGTTTTTTTTTTTAAATGCGAATGCCGATTAGAAAGAGACAGAGTGTGTCTGGAACGTAACTGCTACGTAACATTGTTAGGCACGTTTCTTCGTAACTGCATTACGTGGACTACTCTCTCTCTCTCTCTCTTTCTCTTTCTATATCTGCTTTATAGTAAAAGTGTCAATGTCGTTGCCCTCCAACTCGCATCCGTTTGCATCTTCTTCCCCATCTTCCTTTTCGACGATCTTAATGGTAAAGTTGCAATTAACACACCCAACGGCTACTATAATTCAATATATATTTTTTTTTTTTTGAGAAAGAAAAAGAATCGTTCAATCGTACTTTGGACTTTATACCTTACCCTCGTATTTTGATCAACCCTTACTAATGTCCTATCGATGAAAGGGGAGAGAAAGTATCGAACAAACATCGTACGATATGGCAAAGTTTGAAGAATTACGTGTAATGCCCCCTCCTCCCCCCAAAAAAAATCATACGAAAAAGTTCTACATAAACAAACGAACAAAAAACAAGGAAGAAATTAAGGACTTTATGCAAATTGTAAAAAGAAGGCGGCAACGTGTCGAATTTCTGTACCACCTGCCCACTTTCTTGCCACGTATGCTATTATAGTCGTATGCTAACTCGAACACACGTGCTATGATTGGATATATTTTTTAATCGTACTATTATCATTATCAACTTATCAGATAGCTTTCTCTCTCTCGTATAGTAATAAAATCGGACCACGAATTTCGTTCGTACGAACGATTTCTTGTTTCCCCCCCCCTCTAAGAGAACAACCACGTGGCAATAAGACGATGTTTTTTTTTAACGATTTAATTACAAGTTTTCGTCATCCTTATAGCATTCCGACATCCGAAGATGTATTTCTATTTTCATTGTAAGTTACGTTATGTAAAGAATAGCCTAACAAACTATGCGTGCGCACGTGTAGCGTGTCTGTTGTTGAATTAACGATAGGAACGGTATTTTATAATACCTTATAAAAAAAAACTTGATAATTATTATATATTCATTAATTAGTAGCGCAATATATATGTAGATGCATCTTTCAAGGTCACTGACGAATGTCGTACAACATTTTTCGGACAATTTTTTCTACCATTTACATTATGCCCATTCGCATCTCCAAATTTAATGATTATACCTTTAATTGGCAATATCATTACTATTCAAATAGAAAATAAAAGCGTGAACTTACCTATTAACCCTTGTACTCGCTGTTGCTGAGGTTGTAATATTCTTTTCTCTTTTGTAACTGGTTTGTCCATAGCGCTAGGAGTAGTTACGGATTGTTGAACGGAGGATTGAAGAGGCTTCTTTTTAGTCCAAGCATTGACCGCAGGTATGGGAGCCGCTACATACTTCATCGGGGCAGGTGTTTGGGCTTGACCGTCTTCTTTAGTATCCTTGTCTTTATTAATTTCTTTATTGTTAATAGCGTGTTCCGTGCTATTTCTATCGGTTCGTTCTTTGTCCTTTGTCATTCTTTCTCTACTAGAGTCGCTAAGTCCGCGCAATCTTTTTCTGTGATCCTTATGCCGATGGCGATCTCCGTGATCTTTTTGTTGGTGTTCTCTTAATTTTTCTTTCCTCCGAGCACTCTTAGGAGCAACGGTTTGAAACTCTCCGTCGCTTCCAATATCCCCATTATTTAATTTATCTTGCTTTAATATTGGCGCAGTACTTACATCTGCTTGAGGTTGAGATCGTTGCTCGGTTTCTTTAATCGTAGAAGATTTGTCCGATACGTTGCTACCTAATTGTAACTCGTTGTGACTTTTATCTACTCTAAGTTGCTGCGTTTGCTGTGGTTGCGTGGATGAGGCAAATCGTCTTCCAGTCCTCTGATACGATTTACCTTTGGCAGCATAATTTTGGGAAACCATACGCTCTTTAGTTCCATTGGATTGTTGGCTCGCAATTTGGCCTCCTATATTTTCTTTATTATTTCCTTTATTCGAGGAAACTACTCTAGCGGTATTAGTCTCGTTCGAGGCTGCTTTGGGATTGACCACGCTAGCGTAGGATACACCAGAGCCTCCCTCCTCTCGCTCTGTGCTTCCCTGAGCGCTGCTGCTGCTGACCACTTTTGCCGCCATCTTGAATCGCCCGCGCGGAGACAAAAACACGAGGAAACGGGTTGTCCCACCTTTTATTTTCTCTCTATTTTCTCTCTTTTTTCTCCCTTTTTTCTCTCTCTCCCAATTTATTTCACAACGTGTTATTCCTTCTTCAGATCTTTCGCTTTTTTTACTTTTCTTGCAAACTTACTGAAATAACAATTCTTACTTTCCAACTACGACGAAATTCAAAATAACACATGTACTCGCCGGTTTCATGAATGATTCGTCAAATCTATCTTTTCGTTTTCGTAGCAAACCAAAATAAAGTGAATCTCAATTGTAGACACGAACGGATCATTCAGGCATTAAATAAAGAAACAGAGTTTTATCGTCGTACCACGTTTCGAGCGCATGTGGTATTTGTACGTCGTGAAATACTTAAACAAAAAGAAATAAAAAAATAAACCTCATGCTGTAGCTCGTGTTTAAACTTACAGTTAACTTAATGCAATCCCAAGTCTCTCTCCCTCTCTCAATCTCTTTCTTAGTTCGTCGACTATTAAAAAAATGTAGAGACTACGCACCCGCACGTTACAAGAGCAGATCTTCTTGTGCCGTGTGGGTTTGCTGTTATGGTCGCGTCGTGCTTCTACTTCCCGGTATGAGTTTGCTCTTGCGCATGCGCGTCCTCTATCTCGCAAAACTTTTCTTTGTAATGGAGGATTAGTTACTAGCGATGCAGGGAGAACCACTAGGGAAAGTACGGTGCCACGAGAAATGACGCGAGAATCTCTCCCTCTATCTTTTACTTTTTTTACTATAACCTTCTACTACCACGTGCCTTTTACAATTCACCCATATATTTGAATGAATATCATCTTTATTGAAAAAGAAATGAGTACTACTGATTCGATGTAAATGATGCTAATGAGGGGGGGGAGAGGAGAGAGAGAGAGAGAGAGAGCGAGAGAGATGCGCAAATCGCCTTGCACCACGAGGTCTATATTACCTCGAATACTCTCGTAATTTGGATTGCTCGATAACGATGAAAGATTGCTTTTTCTTTCTTTCCGTTTAATCGTCTTCGCGCACTTTCCGTATCAATGAAAATAGGATAGACGTTGATCAAGTAGATAAGTACATACCACGAGTGCTGAGACAATTTGAAGTAGAAGAAAAGTAGTAGAATACCGGGAGGAACTTATCTTCTTTTATGGTTATACCCGTATGCCCTAATGTTTCTTCTTATTCGTCGTATCGACACCGTAGATTCTTTTTTCTTTGACTTGTAACGTCTAGTAACATCGTTGTAGCGCCGAGTTCTTGTTTATTACGTAAATGCGAGGCATTTTCGACAATATTTTAACACAAGAAAGCAGCAAGTGAAACACATGTAACCGTCTATGTCTCTCTGCTTTGAGAGAGCCAAGCTGACTTCCGGCTACTACAGAACACACTGCGCAACTAATTCTTTTATACTTTTTGCAAGATGGCGCTACTAATCTTTCCTCTTTCGATTATTTCGCGCGAAATTTCAAACATCAATTTATTGTTTCATCATTATTTTACAGTTATTTTTCAATCCCATATGCTACGTTTATTCAAATAAAATTAACGTATCGTGGACAAAAAAAAAATTAACCCTTGTATGCATGCATGATAACAAAATCAAAAATCGATTAAAACTTCATTGCTAGGCGAAATTAGATGAAATTATTGCTGCATCGTTACGTTCCACTTATCAAATCGCCATTGTGTTTAAAAAGAAAAAATGTCTACTGTGTCATTAAATAATTGACTATCCAAACTTTGATATTGCATACTCTTCGATATACGGTATTTTTAACATTTTTATTTATTTATTGTCATAACAAGTGTGATTTATATTTTATAGCGTGTGGTGTGTGTGTGTGGAGGGGTGGGGAGACGATGTAAACATATGTATGTACAAAGAATATATCATATAACTATTTTCCTCCAATTTCAACGTGTATATTCTTATATAAATATGGCAAAGATGTAAAGTCTCGCCCGGTGAAAAAATATGGCAAAAAATACAATTCTATCGCATCAATATCCCATGTATAATAAAACTGGCTAAAATTTAGCTAATCCATAGTTCAGTTTACATTGAAAATATTAAATTGCAACGTTTCGTGTAACATACTTCCTTCCTTCCTTCATATTCATAAGAAGAATATAATCGTTTAACAATGATTAGATATTCGTTCATTTGATTGAAAACATAATTTTGAAACTATCTATTCTGTTATTAAAATATCTTTAGCTGTCAACTAGAATCTAGAGGATATTTTTGCAATGATCGCTGAAATGCCTCCGCGATAGTTGATCTGAAAGATTGTTAAATGTGTAAAATATTAAATGCAGGACAGACGCCTTGCTTCAAGACGTTCAACGTGTTAATTAGATAAAAAAAAAAAAAGTCTATACCTAAAGACTTTTTGATGAAGAAGGTATGCACTGACATGACCAGCATCGATGTAACGTATCTCAACTCCAGGCCAAATTTGTTCTAAACTCATGCAACTATCTCGCGGAACGTAAGCGTCGTTGCGCGCACAGACAGCTATAATAAGTTCGGTATCGACGGGAACTTCAAAATTTTTTAAATGCGTACACTCGTCCATTATACCACGCATAAATTGCAAGGCTTCTCTTTCTCGCCATTTGCCGTCTGAAAATAGCGGATGCTTCTGCACGGGAAATGAACAAACACCTGTTGCCAAACAAATCTCAATAATATCATACTTCTGTGTAATTTTGTTTGCAAACATTCGTTGAAAATTGGAATGTAATATTCCAACATTCGATTGGTTAAATTCAAATTATTGACACATGTATTAGAGTTATTTGAAAAGATTCAAACTTACGACCAAATGTTCTTCGTACTTTACTCGTATACGTATCTGTATATTTGAAAGCAACTGCATATGTAAGAAAATATGAAATATACAAAAATATTATATGATTGGTTTGACAATTATCTAAATGAAGGAAAGTCATAGTGATCGTTTGTTTAATATTAAAGAGGAAATGAAACACAAATGGCACGAGCATTTCAAAGCAACAGTTATACGTTCATACATTTCTTACCCTTAAGCGCTTCAAAATCATTTGATTTCAATTTATTTGAAATAAGATTCAGAGAAAACAATTTTGCTGTAGATTTCTCTTCCGCCGCTTGGCCAATTAAGTTATTGCCTTTATTCTTTCGACGCGTATCATCTAAAGAGTTATTGTCAATATTATTGTTATTTGCTTTTCCATCCTTTTCTATGGTAAGATTTTCTTTTCTCTCGTCAGTCTTTTTTAATTCTTCCTTTAATCTATTTATTCTATTCATACTAGCAGGATAATGTTTAGCAAAATGTTGCCCGGCCAAGAATGCGCTCTATAAATGCATAATGCGTAAACATTAAAGAATATTTATTGCTCCGTAAGGTATTTCTAAGGAAGGAACTATCGAGAACATCAAGCATACTTCTTCATCTATAACTTTCACCATTTTTGCTAAATCGTTTTGATAAGTTTCATCCGAGAAATATTGATTTTCTAAAAGATTCCAATTTATAGAAGCACTCATTACGCCTTCCGTAAAGACAGGCGAGGCTGTTGACCATGAAAGACACGGTACCAAGACTATAGGTTTTGGCCAATTCGTAGCAGCTAACGATGCCATCTATAACAATAATATGACAGCGTACAATAATTTGATTATAAATGAATTATTTATAAGTAATTATATTTTAATTTTGTATATTAAACAATTAAATATATACTAACGTGTCCACCCATTGATAAACCTGTTAGGCCCAACGGTCCAAATCCTTGCTGTTCGCACCAATTCAATAAAACAATAGATTCCATTATTAAGCAACCTCCCATAATAAAAATGTCGCTGACGTTATGTAAACTTGAACGTCTATGTAATGTTAAAAGGAAATATTTATAAAGATGATAACGACCAACGGAATCGTCGTATAATTTTATTTAGTACAAACCTTGAAAAACTGATTTCTTACATTTGATCTTTTGGTTTTCTTAATCCATAAAATGGATTTTCCAGAAGTATAGAAGCGATTCCGGATTCCTTAAGCAGTGGCTTAGCAATTAAGTTCCTCCGTCGCCAAAAAAACTGATTCAAAAGTCACAAATCATCAGCGTGATCCCAATTTTATGGGATTACATAAGAAGGCCAATTATCAAATGTCAAACGGATTAAAGATGACGTCGAATCAAAAACATACGTGATCTCCTGTTCCCGCAAGATGTAAACAAATAGGCTTTATTTTGTCGGAGTCCCATTTGTGCGGTAAAATAACTTGAAAATATGCAGTTTTTATTTTTTCCGGCATCATTCCTGAGAGATATCGATCAAAGGGCGAAGTAAAGGAACCTTCTATTACATGGCAGTCGGACCATTGTTCATCCTGTAGATGAAGTAGAGACGAAAGAAAAATCACGACAATATATTTCAATCTGAAATTATTAGTCTCAACTTACTTTGGTTATATTTATTGGATAATTACGAGGTATAAGATTATAACAAGTCTCTCGATTGGCTATAACTTTCCTAAATTCGAATATCCTGAAATGAAATTGAAATTATTATTGTATATCGTTGGACCAAATATATTTCAGCCTAATCTCACACACTCAACTATTATTAACTACTCTCATTTATGAACTCTGTTATATAGAAGTATAACCAAATTTACTTGCCTTTTCAAATTTTGGGGATTGCCCCATCCCTTCGTAAAGAACTTAGTTAGAAGAATACTTCTGTAAACGGCATCTAAACGACTCGGAGGCATTATTACTAATTAATCGATATTTTTGCGATCTATAGTTGGATTAGTTAAAAAATAACTTGGACGAATTTTAATCCAGATTCGAATCCATTTTTGTACTTTGACGCATGCTTAATCATCTTATTCTTTAATTAACTAAACGTCATGTCGCGATTAATTCTATTTTTATTATCGCCTAAAAAAGATTTGAAGATGTTGAACGAATAATACAATTAGGCGAGTCAAAGGAGATACATAAGTATATTATATTGTGTTTACACGTAAGTAGCAATGCATATATATACGATATATAGATATATGTATATCTATATAGATAGATTAGGCGCTTAGAGATCGACGTGACCTACTGCGTCGTCGATTCGATAATCGTATCGTATCGTTCGATAATAATCGAGAGTTCAAATATCGAAAATATCGCGTTACCTTATTGGCGGGAGTCACGAGCGTAATTACCTCGGCGACATTATGGCGCATGCGCAATCCAGACGTTCTCTCGTTAATCAAACGCTTTAACGTTCATTTTGAATCAATCCGTTGATCGTTTTTGCGAAATAGCATCATACATTGAAATTGAATATACATATTCTAGCATATCTCTGTGTAGAATTAACGAAGAAAAAAAGGACACGTGTATAATACAGGTTAGGTATGCAGCAGTAAAAGAAATGCGGCTTTTTCTCTCAATTAATTTATTTCCAAAACGTTTGATACTTTGTTCTTCATTTTCTTTATTATTGCTGTCAATTCGATCTCTTTATTTCTCATTTAAGAGAAACTTCATAATATTTGCGAGATATATTCGAGAAATACTCGATATTAGTTACCAACGGAAACGTGCAACGGTGAATTCATTGATCTTGCTTGCAATTCGGCAATCTTTGCACGATCAAAATGAAGAGCTTTGTCTATAGACCGATTAATACGTTTGTTAGCGAGATATCGCATAAATTGAAATTTCATTAGAAAACGAAGGAAATATCTGAAATAAGATAAGTATTATTAATTTAATATATTATATATAATATTAATATAATATAATTAATTAATATTAACAATAATATTAATTAATTATTATTATTATCATTGTTGCAATATTATTTAGGATTAGGGCTATGTCGTAAAATAATCGATACGAGAACTGTCAAATAATAATATGTTCTAGAACGATAAAACATAAAAAATATGATATAAAGTACGATAGCTAATGGCATAATAATATAATAATAACCGATTGTTTTTTATTTTCTTAGTCATTTGTCATAAAAATATGTAAATAAAAGTACGCAATTCGGTACGCGTGTATAATTGATACGATAACGTTCGCTTAATTACATACGAGTAATATTTCGTAACCTTTCGCGATTAGATATTAGTTAGACGCAATTAATTATCACGAAGTAGTTTGGTTAAGAAAAAAAAATGAATAACAAACAATAAGGAAAAGAAAATAATTGTCTTACTTGATATAATAGTATTCGATCCTTTGAAAAAACGTCAAGGAGGAGTAAAAAGTCGGCATTTGAAGATCCAGTATCTCGGCAAATAGTAACATTATCGTTTCAAAACTGGGAACCATTAAATAATAGCTAAATCCTTCGATGACGCATCTTATCATATGTTCCCATTGTGGGCTAATTCGTCGTAATGCAGGCTTGACGAATTGGTTTACATAGATTTGACAGCGAGCTTTTACCTCTTTCAAACTACCACAACACATATTTACCCTTATCGAAAACAGAAAACATCAAACTAATTAAACTCGAATAATATGTTTATAAGAGTTTTCAAATGAAAAACAAATGAAAAAAACAATAGTAACGGTATTCTCATCGCACATTTCAATCATATTTACGGATTATAATTTTATAAGAGAAAATCACGAGATTGCTTCAAGAGCAAAGGTCGAAGATCTTTCATTTTTGTCGAAACAACGAGTTATAAAATCAGGAAGAGGAAACAATCCGCGAGTAATGTGTTATTACGCGCCAAGTCTTCCGAGTTATCAAAGTGTTTGGTTTACCTCTATCTAAGAAAACTCATTATTAGAAAGTAATCGTGTAATGCATTTAACATTAGTATAATGTCGGTTCGAATCCACACTAAGAGAGGTAAGAGTCATGAACGGGGAACCAGCATCAATTCGAACCATATTTCGTCTAATCGTTATAATTATATCTATGTATATTCGTTTAAACTTACTGGTCGTCCACTCCTAAGAGATAACCGATACATCTCCAAACGTAACATAAATTTTCCAGACTCTCATCGTCATTCTTATCAATTCCAAAATGATCAGGGAAAAGTATGGCAAAGCCCATAAAACCGAAAAGAGTATAGCTCGAATCCATTTGATTAAGATTTCTTCGTTTCGATGTCGTCGTTGAAATATCGTTTAGATAATATTTCTCGTACCAGTAATCCGCGAACGTACCTTTAGGCAAACTCGTAGAAAAATCATCGATCATAGGTCGAAATAGAGGACAGTGGGGATTCTTTATAGCAGAGATCTCTTTTATTTTCTTTTGGTCGATTCCATCGAGTTTTGTTCTTACATTGAAATGCATTTTTCTCACCCTTAGAATATATTTGTGAGCTTCCGTATCTTTGCGCCAAGGATTTTCCTTGTACCAAATGCGAACACATTCCGACGTTGACAAATACCTTAAAAGATGGTATCAAACGGTATTAAACGGTATTAAACGATCAAACCAAGTCTATCACTTAAATCCTACCTTTTGAAGGATGAGTAAGGAGTGTGAGATTTTTGCGTCATTATCAAAGTATCCAAACCATCTTCATGGCACAACAAACTAATTAAACCGTAGAACTGTGCTAAAAATAACCCAGCTAGGTTATCGCGAGCAAACCGTTGACCTTTTTCAAATTTCTCTATATCGAACCAATCTGGTTGCTCCAAAACCTCATCATCGGTATGAATAGGCATATGTAAAAAGTATAACGATTTTTTGTGGATCTCTGACAGAGGATTCGAATCTTTCTCAAAAATATCTTCGATTTTCTTTTCTATTTTTTCATAACTTTGATCGGTAAACTTATTTTCCAAATTATTTTCCAAATTATTTTCCAAATTATTTTCCAAATTATTTTCCAAATTATTTTCAAAAATATAATGATCGTTTAACTTGTCAATAATCGATTGAAACTCTTTCTCTTTCTCTTTCGTCTTCTCCTTTTCTTTTATTTTCTTCTCTTCCATTGTTTTCGTAAACGTTATTATTCCTCGACTCGTCTGTCGCCGTTGCCCGTCTTCATTCGACTGAGGAGCGGCAACTTATTCCATCTCTCCAACCTTATGTGCCTTAGATTTTTTTTATAGTGAAGAAATTCAAATAATTTTATCGTTTTTTTCTTCATCTTCCTTGATATGGAAACGATCACAGTTGGTCTATCGATCGATACACATTTGTCGATAAAATTGGGGATACGTTTCAACATTAGGGCGTGCAATGGAATCAAATTTGAATTATGACACGACGCGGTTTATCTTTCTTTTAAAATATATTGTAACGTTTTTTTCCTTTAATTGCTTAGCAAGCGATACGTAACTCAGCATGTATTTATCAGTGTTACGTTATGGTTACTTCAACATTGTGTTTATGTTGTGCAATAGATTATTTGGTAAACATTTTTATTTAGAATTTATGTTTTACGTATTTTTGAATAATACCTTTCCGATTAATACTAATATTAAATTTGAATATTAATTAATTTATTAATTAATGAATAAATTAATTCAATTCCGTCTAGGACGGATCATTTCCGTCTAAATTCTGGATCACTTCTAGATCACGCTCGGATCATATTTTAAACGGAACAAATAACGAACATGTATTTTCTTTCAATTATTATGCCATAAGTCTCTCATAAGTTTAAAGGCTCAGATTCGATTACGGGACAATTAGATTTCTTTCCGAGCGTGATTTCTTGTAGCCACAGTATTCTATCATCACGGTTATTTTATTACGTTTTTTGTACAGAATATGTAAGTATGTTTTGTTATCTTTACGTCATTTCTGTTTATTAAATATGTATTGTTCACCAAGGATAATACACTTGCAATCGACGACAAGTAAAACTAATCAAAACTTATCGCGTATAACGAGATATTTCTTTTATAAATAATATATAAAAAGTGCAAAATGAAAGTACACTCCGACAACGTTTCGTTTGTTCGTTCCGTTGTATAAGTTTTATCGATTAATGCATTTCTAGAGTAGAGTGCATCAAGCATGCGCCCATCTACGCAAACTCCATCGAAAAATTTATTCGTTGCAACCAACGACGCATATCTTTAACTTTCGAAAATAGAAATGTATTCTGAGTTCATTTTATATTTAAAATGATGACGAAAAGACAAAGATACGAACCCTTACTCGAAGCTAAAATTAATCTCTTTTCGCTTACGTAGGAGCGACGGATATATCTGCCGTCCATGCGTAAACCGTTACAAATATACAAATACCTATATTATCTACAAATTTGTAAGACATTTTTCATAATCAAAATGTTAAATTATACTTTTGTCATATCGGAGAGTAACGATTGTTTTGAAAACGTATATACAGATGCCACGCGCACCGTGCACGCGTTGCACTTTGCACGTTGCCGAAGCAAAAGAGTTAATTGATGAAATTATACTTGCCCACAGTTCGGACAACATTTCATACACATCGCACTGGCAGGCTGTGATATCTGTTTTATTCGATGATACGTATCGATAATTTACAAATCTACGATATTTAATGTTACTTTCTATATTTTATTTTCAAACATATTTTCAATATTTAAACCAATATCTCTGATAGGAAATCGTAATCGAAAAGTGATCATTAATAATTTCAATACTTTTGTTTATTTTTCAAATAAATGCACCATCTCTGTCGATGATTCTCATTCGTTTTCGCGCGAAATATTTAATTCGAACGGTGAGCAAGTAAGCTACTCGAGTGGAGCCACTATAGTGGCGCATCGACCTAGAAAAAATATTCGCTAAAGCCACTCTAGTGGCAGGCCGGTTAAGCACCATATCGGTAATAGTAGTGCTCTACCTTTATCTTACCTGCCGTCGGTAACGGTAGTTTTCTACTTTTAAAATGTCGACAGTCGGTAATAGTAGATTTCTAATTTATTTTACTCTACGTAAATTATGCCATAAGTCTGATCGTTGCTATAAACATTTCATAATATTTTTGCGATAAAATAAAATCGTTTTTTATGCTACAATTTATATGCTACAAATTATACTACATCAAAATAATATTAAGGGTAAAAGTAAAATTGAATACTTTACTGACTTCATTATTTTTTTCTCCCTTAGCTTTCACAAGCCGAAATAGCTCAGTTGGGAGAGCGTTAGACTGAAGATCTAAATGTCCCCGGTTCAATCCCGGGTTTCGGCAAGGTCAATTTTTTTTTTTCGTATCTACGTATCTAACATACTTGCTATCTTTTTTAAAATTTATATTCTTATTAATTTTATTTTACATATCCTATTCGTTCAATGTATAGAGGTAATTTATTTCTTTCTCGCGTTATCAACGCTATTTAATATCTGAAAAAGTGTCGTGCATTTGTCATACGAGGGAGTTGAAATTTACGAACGGCAAATGACGCATTTGATTTTAGGGCATTTGACATTAATTGTATTCCGAAAGAAGGATATATTCTTCGATATTCCAAAGAATGTTCCCTATAGAAAAGCAGGATAATATATAAAATATTATACTTTCGCGCAGAAGAGAGTTAAGCATCGTAAAGCAGCCTTCGAAATCAATGAGAAACGTCAATCAATTTGCTAAGGATCAAGTTGGTTTTTTTAAACGGGGTGGTTTACACCGCGTCCTTTCGATTGGTTTATCAATGCGCAGGCGTGTAGTTCGTTTCGCTTCCCTCAGCTCGTCGAGCTGTTTCGGTTGTTCGGTCCACTTGACAGTCGACAGTCGGAATTACGTTAGGGGTGAACTCGTGCTTTCTCTCATCGAGAGACAACGCAAGGATGATGCGACGATTGGTCCGATCCTGAGAATTCCATCCGTAGAAAGTAGGGATTTTCGAGTGAACAACGATCGCGATCCAGGAAAAACCAGTGATAAAATATAAAATATAAAAAGAGAGAGAGAGAGAGAGAGAGAGAACTCGCGTGAAACACATTCGTTAAAAATACGTCAAGAGTTATCGTTCCAATTTTCCTATCCTTGTTTATCCTCTCGAAAAAAGAAACGACTCGTTGCTCGTTGTTATTCTAAAGCGAATTCAATGTGCATATTCTCGCATCCCGAATCCGTTACTTTGGTGTCAATGCGTTATTGTTTTCATTCGAAAGAGAAGGAAAGAAGAAAAATGACTGCCGCGTCGCACGTTTTCGTCCTGGTCCTTTATCTACTTTGTCAAGCTGAACGTTCGCATGCAAGTAAGTCGAAAGATTATTCATTAAATATCAGCTCGGCGCGTCTGGGATTATTATATTTATCCCTTCGTACGATCTAATTTTGTCCTGATTCGGAGATATATGTTAGGCTAGACAATTTACTAAATAGGACACCTATATATTATGCGAAAATACAGAGGACAATTTCATTTTATTTTTCCTACGAATGTGTTCTCGAGTGTGCCGTAGGGAAACGGTATTTCATGGACGCTGAGTACGAGACGCGATATTAAACGTTGGAAGGAAGTATTCGAGCGCGAAGCGAAGAGAGACAAAATTCACTTACCCTCTCTTTTTTTTGTATCAACGATTAAATCGAACAACGCGTTAAATTACGAGTAGAATCGTAAATCTGTAAACGCAATGAATTTGAAGGGAACCGATTCCAGGAACCTTCCAAGCGTTTTCCTCATTCGAGCTTGGAAGGATCGAAAGGAACGTTTCAAGTGTCGAAGCTTGCTGCCGCGAGGGGATGTGTAATTTACGGGGGGGGGAGGTTTAATTACGAAATTGGGTCGTGCTTTGCTCTACGCCGGTACAGCCCGCTAATTCTTGCGGACAGATTCGATTAAAGTACCCAACCCCCTCGAATCGGTCATCATTTATTTTCTATCCAAGAAGAAGGTTTTTCTTTCTTTTTTTAGCGGTGATTAAAAGCAATAATAGTTAAACGTTTACATCCGTTTTTCTCATTCCCCTTTTAAATCGACAACGACGCGATGACTTTCGCATAGGAATCGAGAGTTTGCAACGACTCGCTCGAATAGAATCGCCGTACATACCTTCGGGTAGACGTTTGTTTCTCGTTGCGAAAAGGAAAGTGCAGGGAAATCGATGGGAAACAAATTATATTCCAACTTTCCGTCAACTTTACTCTTTGCGAATAATCGCTTTTCATTGGCTACGAACATTTATTCGCTAGTAGTCGTATCTTTTCCTTTTTTTCGTGTACATTTTGTTGAATACCATATAAGCCACGGTGACAACCAAGACGATAGAAATCTAGGAGAAGATCTTTCACGCGGACGGACGCTTAGCCAAGGGGATTTACGGATTAGTATCATCCCACCGCCACATGTTCTAGCTCGGCTATACGAGAAAGAAAGGCCACCAATGGAAAATGAAAAAATTCTCCTTTCAAAGTTTTCCAATTAAATGTCATCGTCTATAATATATCGGAATAAAATCGAACGAGCGAATCCATACAAATTTTAATGAATACATTTTTGAAATTAACGAGGAACGCGACGTTAAGCAAAAGTAAAATATCACAAATTATATTATTATAATATTTTTCGTAATTGAAGAGTTATCTTCGTTCGAACGAAGCGAGAAACCTAATATGTACGCGTGTATGTATGCATAGGTACACGCATAGGTACACGCATAGGTATATAGGTACGTAAGTAAATAGGTATATATACGCGTAGAGACGTTGTTACGCACGGAAAATTGGATAGCATGGCGTAGGACAAAACAAATGAAGGCCGCGGTCGAGCCACGTGATTGGTTATCTAGGCGTGCACCATGCGAGATACGAACCAATCGGGAAAGTGGTTTTCGACGAAGGGTCGTTGCATAGGTTTCTGGTTCGATTCGTCCTTTGGTACATAAGCGCGTCATAAGAAGACCGATGCAATATCAACGTTATCGCTGATAAAGCGGAACGCGCGTTTACTCTTTGACAAAATTATCTACGAAACTTTAGAAAATGTTAGCAAACAAAGGAGACTCGTTTAAACGTCGACGAGAAACAATCGCGTTAATGCATATACGCGTATAGATAAATATACGTATGCCCGTTTAACTTTAATTACACCAATTAAAAAGAGTTACTTGTCGTATCAACGATCGACAAAAAATTAAACTTAATATTCACATTTCGATATCTCTTTCTTTAATATTTAATAGCCAATGTTGTATCGTTACGTATTTCTAACGAATTCCTTAGGTTACATATACTTTTCCTCTACAATTTTCTACTCAACAAGATGCGCCGCAATAATTCGAATTATCCATCATTTAGCGCACTATACGAACATACGAACATTCGTCGTTGTTAATTCAATCTCAGTTGATAAATGGATAGCCCTGATACTCTTCTCTTGAATGTGCCCATAATTATAAAAGTCATAAGTCGTATATCTCTTGTCTCGAGATATTTAAAGGATTACATTTGAACGCTAAATGGATTCTATATAATATTCAAATAACAAACGCTATTCATTTAATTTAAAATAACGTTGCGCAAAGTAACCGATAAACTCATTTTGTTTGAAATTTTAACTTACCGTTAGACTACTTTTATAATTACGTGTACATATTTATTTCCCATTTGTGGGAAAACGATAAAAGCCTAAGGTCGCGTTCGATGAGTTTGAATTTCTTGAAAACGTCAAATAAAAAGTACCTAACGTGAGAAATGGAAAAACGCTTTTCGAGTTATTACAAAAGAAATATGAGAGCGAGAGAGAGAAAATAAACGTTTAAATTTGTTAATTATCGTCCTTTCGACTTGTCCTAGTACTTGAAGTTTTTTTTTTTTCTTCGCAAGGAATTCCTCGCGTTACGTGCAATTTCTAATTTCCTTTCGTCTGTCTTTGTCGGTTCGTGACGGAAGCATTTTTAATTAGGCTTCCGTATGCCCCAGGTGCTACCCACCGTCTTCTGTATCTAATATATACGTGTACATATATTTACACTCGGACGTAAAAACGATTCTAGAATGAAACCATCGTTTGCGTATCCTATATTTCGGATAATATAAAGATCTTTGTTAAACTACCACTTCGTATATGTTCCCATAATTATGAAAGTGGTCTAATTGTATGTCATATATCTATTATTTCGAGATATTTAAAGGATTACGTTTGAACGCTAAATGAATTCTATATAATATTGAAATAACAAACGCTATTCATTTAATTTAAAATAATGTGACGCGAAATAACCGATAAATTGATTTTTTTTCAAATTTGGACCTAAACCACTTTCATACTTATGGGTAGGATACAAATAAAAATCGTAGAATTTAGAATTGAAACGGGTAGACGGGTACTCGAGCGATCTCGAAACCCTTGGCATTGATCGGTCGATCGCAGTTGTCAATCGTTTCTACATACGCGTAAGGAATAATAAATGAGGAAACGCATAACGAAGTCACGGATAATAAACGTCTACCGGTGGTGTTGCTCGTCAATGATAGATATCAGAAATCGCGCGTCCCGATTGAACACGGTTGCATACTATATGTACACGGATGAGCAACAACGCGTTGGACGACGATATACTTGGCCGTGAGCTTGACAGATCTGCCGGCTGATCGATATTAACTAGCAACGGCCATTGTTGCGAATTTCTCTCTCTTTCCATCTAACGTTAGCTTTCATCGTCAAACAGCATTGTTCTCTTTCATTGTCGGTGATATCTCGACGTCGATTCCTTCGTATTATTCAAAATTGTTTCCATCCTATGCATTCATCCGAAAGACACCGATATTTCCGATGCTCGTAACTACGTTTCTCCTCTCTCCCTGCCTCTTTTTTTTATAACCATTTTTATAACCATTTTTATAACCATTTTTATAACCTAATGGAAAAATCATGTCTTATTCCTCGCGATCTTTCATAGTTGAATTTTCAAAGTTGTTCAAACTCGCGTTTGGGAAGTTGCGAAGAATCTTTTCTAGAAAGGGGTTAATAACGAATTTTCCTTCTCGAAAAGTGTATATATTTACGAAAAAGATTTTCTTTTTTTTTTTGTTTTTTTAAACGACGCAGGAAAACGAAGAGAAAACGTTTAAAAGTCGAGGAGAGAGATTTATCGAAAAGTTTATGGGAATATCGTTTGACGCGTTGAGTTAATGATTTATGACCGACGCTAATATTTAAATGGCGCAGTTTAAAACAGAGATCTTTAGATAAATGAGTAATCGGAGTAATTAATGTCGAAAATTAAGAGAAGTCCGTAGTATTTAAGAGAGGGGCAGGGGGTGAAAAATAAAGGAGACGCCGTTCTCTCTTCAATGACTAATTCTAAAAGAGAAATTAGCTCGTCTTTTTCCTCTTCGACGAATTGAAATTCAAATGAAACGCTTCGTTTGCGAATGCTATCCTATAATATCTTTTATTACTTTTTTCTCGTAAGGGTAATATTGAATACTCGAGACGCGTTATTAATGAAAAAAACAAAAAAATCTATCCAAGGATTTCTACGAATATTATCGTTCCGATAAACGGTCCAGTTACTTCGACCGATATTTCGATATTTCGATATTTTCGTTTGACGAAAAACACGCCATCGGATATTCCCTTTCTCTATGATATCGTTTTACGAGCATCTCGGTTGTACAAATAAAACCATTTATTCTTCGCTACAATGTTTTTTCGCTCGAGTCGAAAGCACAAATGTAAACGTTTAGGCGAGTAAGGCTTGTAAATATACGCGTTGCTGCTTTTTTACTTCTCTCTTTTTGTTTTTTGTTTTTTAAAGCTAAACCACCCGAAGGAAGCATCCGTCCAAAGTCCTTTCTCCAAAAGAGAAAGAAACCTTAACTTGCGATGTGTTAAATATTAAATAAATAAAGTAAATCTCTTATATATATATTTCTATCTATGGTTGTTACAGTATCCGGCAGAAGTAACAGCCAGGTTCTTCTCGGAGAAGTCGACATCGCGATCAAAGATGATCGCTTAGGTGTCACCGAAATCACCACAGAGGAGCCTTATTTGACGAAATGTATCGTCGACGGAAACGCCTATTCGCACAGTCAAACGGTACGAACATATTATTCGTTTATTATCAAAATTCCACGCCGAAAAATAAATGAAATTTTCATCCGTTAATAATTTATAATATAATAAGTAAATAAACATCTCACGTTAGAAAAAAACATAAGTAGATAAAAAAAGAAATATACGTTACGATAATTTATAATTTTTATTTATAAATATATATCTAATTTTTTTGTTGGGTTATTATTTATAAGAGAATTTTATCGCGATTGCGGTATTTTAATATATTTCGTTCATATCGATAAAAAGATTGCAAAAAAAAAACCAATCGACGTAACATTTTAATCTTCGGTCTAATAGGAATTGTACGGAAAATCTCGACATGTCAGGATGGCCGAGCGGTCTAAGGCGCCAGACTCAAGGTTCATACCTTACCCGTTATACGGGGATCGTTCGAGGCTTCTGGTCCTCTCTGAGGGCGTGGGTTCGAATCCCACTCCTGACAAATTTTTTTTTTCCTTTTTTTTCATCATTATCTTTATTTCCCGTTGGAGATATCGATGCGAAATCGCTGTAATTGAAATCGGTGTAATTATTTAAGATATTTTATTTAAACGATACAGGAAAATTCGCACGGAGCGCTGAGAATTCTTCTTATTTTTCTCAACGTTTCCTATTATCCAATGAAGATAATACTTTTATATAATTCTTTTCTTTTTACATCGAATAAGTATAATTTGTTTAATTTTATTTATATAAATTTATATATTTTTATTTTCTAACGAAACTCTAATGAAACTTTTTTATCGCTGATATATAATAGCATACATTTATTATGCATTACCGATGAAATTGGTTGAATATTTAATTATTTATTTATAGCGCGAGTTTGGAGATATAAAAAAGAGGGATAGAGATATAAAAGATAAGGATATTTTTCGTACACGTATATACAGTAATAAATTGTGCAAATGGCGAAATTACAAACTAGTAATATAGAGGGTGTAGGAGAGCGTACAAATAGAAATTTCGTTCCCTGTTGATTTTGACTTTGCTTTTACGGCGATCGAGACGAATATAAGCGTCTTGAGAGTAATATCGGAGGACTCGGGTAAAATCCATGTGTGCTTCTCGGATCGCGTGTACTATTCCACCTACTCAAACGCGCATACGTACGTATAAGTAAATAGCTGAAATTGCGGTGCAATTCCCGTAGTCGGTACTAATTGATATAGGATGTACTTATACCCACATCGGGAAATACTGACGCAACCCTGACGTATAAATAAATCATTGCTAATGAATTTAATGAAAATCTAATAAATGAATTTGCAACCGTTAGAACAAATCTATTAAGGGGTTATACGCAGTTAGGATTTTCAAAAAATCGATTTTTTTTTTTTTGCATTTTCGGAATGTACATATATTTAAGTATATTCTCTGAAAATTTCAAATCGATCCGACAAATATTCTTCACTTTATGTAAGCTGCAAACAAAAATTTGTAACTATGTGTAAACGTCTCTTTGAAACTTTAAACGCGTTTTTCTCAAAACGGTATTTTCAAAGTCGGTGATCTCGATTTTGCAAAAACGGCTTAACCGATCGGTTTCAAATTTTTACACAATCTTCTCAGATATATTCCTCAGGTATTAAGTATAAGGAATAATTTTTAAAAAAATTTATTACTATTTTTTTGTAACAATTTAGAGCGAAAATTTTAGTCAAAAACAACAACTTTTTTCAAATAGACGCCATTTTGTCAAAAATCAAAATTTTAAAAATTCCTCTCGTTAATACCTGCATTAATCTATCCTTTAAAAGAATACACCATATTTATTAATTTCGGATAATCCAAACCGCCAAAATGGAGATCACCGCCAAACGTCTTTTTTTAGAGGACGTTCAGGAAATCATCTACAGGAGCGGTGCAGATTAATATTTTTACAGAATCGACGCGCTATTGTATTCTCAAAAGTTCACTCTATTTGAATTACCAACAATTTTTTTTGAGAAATAAAAACTGTTTCTAGAAAAAATTCATGAAAATACGTCTTTTTTGAGCCTCGCAACTGCGTATAACCCCTTAAATGAACGCAATCAATTTTAATCTTTAGCGATAAACAATAGAAATCTTTCGTTTCTTCGTACGAAGAAAATTCATGAAGATTTATTTGTAAATGCTGCCGGTCCTTCCTCCTCTCTGCTTCCCCGTAATCTGCTTCCGCAAACAATGCCATTTTAATGCAAACACGGAACACGATATGCGCCGACGAAACGAGGTCACGCGAGAATGTAATATCTCGGTTTTACGTGTGTACATAAAGCGGCAAAAAACAATAATCTTTCGGTTAATAACGTAACGCCAGCCAGCCAGCGAGCGAGCGAGCAAGCAAGCATGCTGCACTCGCCAGAGCGCTTTATGCACCGCTTATATTTTATTCATCAAACCCTTTTTTTTTATTCTTACGATTTTCTTCCTTGGATTCGCGTCAGTTGTATCTCTCTACGCGATCGTTCTCCAACAACTGACATAAAATAAACTCGAAAAGTTCGAACGCGCCTTCGGCCTAAACTCGAAGAAAGAGGATTCCTTCCAAGGTTTCGAGCGAGTGCTCGTTTCTCTCGGCTTTTTTTTTTCTTTCTTCCAAGAAGGGGAAGGTATTCTTTTGACCAAACCTTTGGGTACTCGGTAATACCGAAAAGTGGACAAAACATGTTCGTCCGTATCTCGAATGCAACGGATACACCTACTTGTGAAAAGTACGGAAAAACATATTTCATTTTGTATTATTTTGCTCGTTCTCTTAGCTTTCCCAAGGCCTACTTTCTTTTTATTTCCTTTTTTTTTCTCGCAGCTCGAAAAGATATAGTAGTTATGTATCGATAGCCGAGCGTGTTCCTTTCTTTGAAAAACTTTATCGAACGACGACCATCTTTGACAAGAGTACTCGTCGATCATTTAAGGTGATATATCGAATATACGGACGATATAGTCGGTGAACTCGTCGTCTCGCGCACCCCGAGTCCAATTAGTAACGCAGCGAAACTAATTTGCCCTCGCGAAAGCTTCGAAAAGAGGTCGAAAGCTAAAGCAATGCTGTATCCTGCTGCGAAATACTACCCTCCTCCGCCCTCTTGCCCCTTCTTTCTTTAAAAAGTATCACACCGATGTTATTTAACGGCAAGCTTTCCGTAGTACCCAACTTGCCGGATATCATCGACGACAGAGAACAGGAATCTCTTTGATACGCGAGATGCAACATAGTTAGCAAATTAGAATTATCGGATTATTCGAGAAAAAATTTCTATTCGTTGTTGGGATGATGCATCGCTGAACGGAACGTTTAAACCAATAGACGAATTTACTGGAAATTTGGAAAGGTAGCTTATACGCTATATACCATTGCGGTCAGCGCATTTCCAAATTACATTTCGCGAATAGAATTTTGAATTTTCGCAATGTCATGCTTATCCTTTCTAATCGAGATCGTTAAATCAAATAATAAACGTTATTGATAGACATTGATTAAACTAACAATTGTATAACGTATAAAGTATAAACGGGGAATAATTAGATTTGTCGAAATTTTCGAAGCGTAATCGCGCGCGAATATATACGTAATCGTAGCTCTAATTAAAATGGTCGAAAATGTTGCGCGTACGTTGCTAAAGGATAATTTGTTGTTTTCAGATACCGTCGCAAGACGTCAATTCTCATTGCCTGTGCGTCGCCGGTGAGGTTTATTGCTGGTGGCAAAATTATAATCCGAGTACCGATTCTTCTTCGATGGGGGGTGGTGGTTCCGCTTCGTCGTTATCAACGACGACGATAGGAAGTAATTCCCACACTCCCGTGTTGGAATTGAGCACGGACACTGCCGATAGTTCCGAAGCTTCCGGTGATCGGGTTGATATAAATTCGACCTACTCGACTACGACACCGTCCGGTCCAACGACGTGCCTCGTCATGGGTACTTTCGATATTTTCTTTCCAAATTGGTAGTCCAAGAGCCAGTGGTCAACGGACTGCGCGTACCTGGCAGTCCGTTGGCCACCGAGTGGCCATATATATATATATATATAGTCTTGGATTATATTGCCCTTTTACCTCTCGAGACGTTTGGTTGGAAGGTGCATTAACGTCAAAACTGTCGAAAAGCCACTAAAGGTTCCCTCTTGTTCTCTCTGATTGCAGGTAGGGAGTATCGAGAGGGCGAGGTACTGCCACATTCGACCGGAAACTGCGTAGAATGCAGCTGCGGTTCGGAAGGTCGCGTCGAATGTTCTCCTCGAGATTGCGTACCTCTGAGGCCCGAGATACCGGTCGCACCGGATATACCCGAACCACCCGGTGCTGATTTCGAAGTTTTTGATTTGGCACGAGACCGAGGCATCGACGAGGGATTTTAATAAGCTTTCGCTTTATATATTTTTTTCCCTTTTTTTTTTGTCTTTGCGTTCGATGCAACGATATTCCGTTTCGAACAATGAACAACGATATTATCTTATCCCTTATTTTCATCTCTACGTACAGATTGTATTTCCCTGATAGATCTCATATAGATAACTATGAGTTTAGGGTCAAGTCAGAGTTGGGAAAGTGCTTTAAATTATCAATTCCATTTTAAAAATAATCCGCTTTTGAAAAAGATACGAGAAATCGGCGGCGCCTTCTCTCAATCGCGAGAACGTGCCTTTCCATTTCCTTCCATTTGTTCTTTTTGAATTTTTCAAAAAATCCTCTCTTACGATCGAACCGTGTCGAGTAAAAAGTTAGCTTATTTCTATCGCCCCTATTATTATTATTATTATTATTAGTTTCTTTGTTTTTTTATAGTCGATCACGCCTAATGTTTAACTTTTGGAAGAAAGTGTTTAAAAAAAAAAAATTTAAAAAAAAAGATACCGAAAATAGAACGAACAGAGGAAGGAACGTGTTTCCATTATTTTCCACGGAAGGAGCTTTTCTCCTTTCCAAATATACGAGACTTTCGGTATGGTTTAGTCATTTTTCGAGGGATGTTTCCTGATTAAAATAGGAACAATTTCTTCTGTAGGGAACGGCCTATGAACGTAATAAGAAAAAAAAAAGAAAAAGAAAAAGAAACAATGTAGGAAATTCGGCCTACATGATATTAATCGAGAATAAATTTCATGCAGTAGTCAAATAGATTATACGCCACTACTACGTGCAAACAAGTTGACATAATTCTCATCCTTATGGATTGTGCATTTATCTTTGTCTACTATTCGGATCGTCATATCTTAGACATTTTCTAGTTCTAGACATATCGTGACTATATCTTACTATTAGTTGGTTCAACAAAAAAAATCATCATATCCTATATTCATATCTTATTCATATTCTAGTCATATTCTAGTTATATTCATAGATCACGCGATCATTTTTACTGTATCGTAATTTCCCTTGCCCGGGATGAGTGTAAAAATTTATCGAATAATTCTCAATTAAGATACACACATACACACACACAGGCTATATTCTATATATATATATATTATATTATTAAGTTCAACGAAACAGTATTATATATTTTTATATATCTAGTTTTTATTTTTTAGATTAAATTTTTCATCCGATATGTTTCTTCTTTTAATGCAATAGCGATCTTTTATAATCTTATTTAAGTGTAAATACTCTACGCGTTTCTAATCGGTATCTCTTCGGTATCGGTCAAAGATCGATTATTATCATTGATCCGCGTAATCATTTTGGTCCTATCATAATCTTCAAGTTGTCCACTCGTTTCGAAATCTCTGCGATAGCGTTTATCGTAAGATACAATAATCTGTGCTTGGTAAATAAGTTATGTTATTTTTCTTGCTTTACGAGGCGACTACGATTCGAAGAATATTTTAGGTACACCCTGTATATATATATAAATCCGTATATAGACATACATACATAATAGGAACGCATACCACTATACAAGGAACCAAATATTAAGATAACGACCTATACATTATATATATATATATATTATATATACCTATACAAAAATATATGTATATATAAATATTTACGAATAAATAGGAATAGAGAATTTTAGTTGGATAGAATTTGGATGTCATATACTTTTTACAAATGCGTTTCTAGGGCATTTCGTTTGACTATTCCAATGGCAGTTTCGATTGACCACGTTAAGGATTATAACTATATATTCAAAAAGTCCCTATTCTGTAAAGATTATTTATTTAGAAGCAGCAATGAAAATCGTTTGTTCAAACCTTCGACAGTTAAAAGGCACAAGAAATGTTCTCCGACACGGCGTATACGCGCGCGTGCTTTCGTATCTAAAATACAATTAAATAGAGTTTAATCGTATGAAAAAGTTAGCAGACTATGTGTTAGAGAAGTTAATTACGAAAGAAAGTGACAGAAAAGGGGCTATAATTAGGTAATATATTTAGGAACGACGGGAGAGAACATTACCTATATAGTTAGTCGTATTATTAGGTAGACTCCAATGTGATATATACACGCAAAAGATAACTTTGTCTAAAAGTTTACAATACTTTTGAAAGGCTTGACTTTTCATCAGGGTCGTTAGTATGAACTTAGTAAACGTGGCCTAATGTTAAATAAAACCAACGAAAAGAATTTCTCTATGTCTTTTCGCGTGAAATTTCGGCCACGTTGTATTTCCTATTAAAACGATAAACATTATCCTTTGATCTTGTATTCAGTTATCTAACATAAGAGCTTCCAAATATCTCGTGGAGAAATATCCGAAATATCCGAAATATCCGATTTCGATAATAACGACGCTAAAAAACAAATCATTTTCCTTTTAATCGTACGGAATGAACGAATTAACGTAAGCGCATAATATATCCCATGCATGCAAAACGGATTCAATTGTCATTACGATATTTGACTAATTTTTTCCTACATGAATTTAACTCCACGTTATTACTCGTCACACCCATTGCGTTTTCAATTTTTATTATCTCGCGCAAAATCGGCTAGCACGCCACAAATATATTAGACAATCCATAATATTTCTTACCCCTCGATGACTCGATGAGAGGACGAGGATCGCAAAAACAGAAGAGAAAAGGAAAGATACAAGTAGTTGATAGATTTGTAAAATAAATTTAGTTGCGAATCGCGGTGACGTGCCACGGGACCATCACGAAGGAACGAAGGAACGAAGGGAACGAAGGGAACGAAGAAACGAAGAATATTCAAGCGGATTGATTTTTCGTTAGTTTTTTATATTTAAGTAACGATCTCGTACGTCTTCCAACTATCCCACACACAGTTATGTCTATCTTAACGTTCGTGGGATCTCCTGTCTTCTCAAAAACGATTGTTATTCGAATAAAGGAGGATCTTACGATTAATATTTAACTTTTATTATTATTCAATTTGTAATACCAATCCTCTTTTACTATCCTTCTTTTACTATTTCTTTTTTTATGCATTCGTCGTATAAATATGTATTTTCTCATTCTCGTATTATTTCAATTGATTTTTCCGCCAAAAAATCGATACGCGAGATAATCGATATACGAGATAATCGATTTACAAAATGGAGTCAGTCGCGATATCGAAATTCACAAAAAGTCGCGGTAAATTTATTTTTATTTTATTTAGCATAAGGTCGAGAATTTTTCTATATATTCTTATAAGTATGAACATTTAAAAATAATCAAAAGATATGGGGTAAAAATACTAAGAAATTTCTTTGAAGAATTGACTGTGGCTTATCGCGTGGAAAAAAGAAGAAATGAAAGTTAATTGTGCGGCAGTTAACGCATCCTCGATAACGTGCTATCAGTATTTTCGTGTGATTCAATATAACGTAATGCAGTTCACGTGCATTTCCTATCACGTGTACGTTTAAATGGAAATTTGCAGCAGTAGATGACGACATAACCTCTTTGTTCGTTTTTATGTTACAGAATGATATTGGAAAAAATCTCTTGAATTCCATTTATGATAATGCGACAAACGATTTGCAGCTGTTCGATAAGGACTTGATTCGATGAAACTGCACGTGCGACAAGCAAATGTTTCGCTTGTCTCATGAGTTATCTGTATTAGATATTTCTCATCAAATGTATAAAACCTTATTTCCGGTATTCCAAGTACAACGGAAAGGCTTTGTCCCAACTACTATAACATATACGGAGTAAGTCTGCGCTGTTGCTTCAGAAGAATGCAAACCGTAGAGATGAACAGTAGCAAGGAGGAATCCTGTCCGTTTCGTAATCTTGGAGAATTGTACGATGGGCTGGAAAATTTGGTAACTTGGCCAAGGGTGACACCGATGAGAGAGATCACGGAATACGTTTATCATGGATTGGAGGTACATTCCAAAAGCTTGAGATTAAATAAACTTAAAGCGGATAACGTGCCAAAAACTTTGCTTTGTCACGACATGAAAAATGGTTACCTCCAAGATAGGTAAGATTTCGCTTATCTAATACTACTCGTAGTTATTATATAGTTAATAATTCTGTATTTTACTTAGGTTCATAAATGGCTCCAATTCAAACGAAGAGTATTTATTTTATCATTGGAGCGTTATAGATACATTTGTTTACTTCAGCCACAATTTTGTAACTATACCACCTTACGGATGGATCAATGCCGCTCATAGTCACGGAGTAAAGATATTGGGTACGATGATAACGGAGCACACCAACGGAGAAGAAATTTGGAACTCTATCTTGCGCTCTAAGGAAACTGTCAAACGTTTTGCCAATGCGCTCATTCGAATAGCTAAATTTTATAAATTTGAAGGTTGGCTATTGAACATCGAAAATAAAATTAAACTAGAAGACATCGATAATCTTGTATATTTTGTCAAGTATTTAACCGATGCTATTCACAAAGAAATTATTTATTCCGAAATAATATGGTATGACAGCGTAACGCATATGGGAGAATTAAAATGGCAGGATGAACTTAACATAAAAAATAAGTAATGTTATTTTTCTTATGATATTTCATGCAAAATTATGACATTTAGAATGAAATAATGGATATTAATTAATTAATACTTTATTGCAGGGACTTTTTTTTAAGTTGCGATGGAATTTTTTTAAATTACAATTGGACCGATCAGAAATTAATAAATAGTTGTACGCTCGCAAAAGATCTCGAACGTGACATAAAAGACGTTTACGTGGGTCTGGACGTTTGGGGCAGAGGATGTCCCGGGGGCGGTGGTTTCAATTCTGCCCACGTAAATGATTAACATTATTTTCGATGTAAATAAAAAAAAGGATGAAGAATGAAGGATGAAAAAATGATATTTTGATTTTATTTTAGGCACTCGAAAGGATACGCAAACAGAATCTGTCGGTTGCCATTTTTGCTCCAGGCTGGACGCACGAATATTTCGGTGCGAAAACCTTCGATCAATTGGAGAATATGTTTTGGGCTCAACTCTTTCCTTTCTTATACGTTCACATTCCAATCTATGACAACGAAAAGTTTAGTACATCTTTTTGTCGGGGCAGCGGCTCGGCCTACTATCGTCGTGGTATTGTAAATAAAAAGGCCAACTTTATTTTTGCTTATTTTGGTTAGAGAGCAAAATACTTTATTTCGTATATTTATTACTGTCTGATTATAGACGCAGCTCGAGGAATCCAACAAGAAACCATTTTATAACTTGTCCATGCAAAAAGTGCAAATTTCCGTGCCTGTGCCGTTTCTAAAAATTATGGCTTTCACGGAAGAGGTCCGATCCGTTGGGAAGGACGAAAATTCTACGAAGAAAGAAATTCTTTACGTGTACGAAACGGAGAAAAGTTTCGTTCGGATTTTAGGCAATGACGTGAATTTTCAGCCAAAATCAGCAATCGCAAACGCGAACCACTTCGAGTTTTGCAAGGAATACTCGTACGAGGGTGGGGGTTGTCTTAAACTGATAACTACAAATCCTCGCAACTATCACAGGTAAGTAAAAGTTAACAATAGGATAGTTTAAATTACAAATGAAATGAAATACAATTTACAGATTGTTCCTAGTATACATCGAGTTCGATCGAGATATACAAGGATCCATTGTCTACAAGACAGAAGAAACGAGCTCGGAAGAAAAATCTACGATCGAGGAACCTGTCCTGATATTGGGCAATGATTCGGGCTTGAAATCCATCGCGTCTTACGAGAGATTCGAGTTAGACGCAGGTTGGAGAAAGTGGTAAGCAAGCTCGAGGAGAAAAAAGACAATAGTAACGCTATTCGAAATTTTCTTTTATCCTTTCGTACTTTCTTTTAGCATTTACCTGACCGACCTGAGGACCGTGAACGAGATCGGTGTGAAGTTCTACGGGGAGAATAACTGTTATTTGGGGGAGATCGCGTTGGAAGGGAAACACCGTCGATACGGTGAGTCGATCTTGCTAATCTCGCGTCCTCCTCGCGTTCATTCAACTCTACCTTATTAGCCGCATTACAATGCTGATTCGTTTACACTTGTTTACGGGAACGATAGGTGTGGCGCCTACGCGAAACGAACAACGG